>NC_044315.2:29104463-29462796 GCF_007474595.2 Lynx canadensis | reverse complement strand
TCGGTTCCCGCGGCGGCGGCGGCGGCGGCGGCGGCGGCGGCGGCGGCGGCAACATGGCCTCGGCTGGTAACGCCGCGGAGCCCCAGGACCGCGGCGGCGGCGGCAGCTGCAGCGGGGCCCCGGGCCGGCCGGCCGGCGGCGGGAGGCGCAGACGGACCGGGGGGCTGCGCCGCAACGCCGCGCTGGACCGGGACTATCTGCACCGGCCCAGCTACTGCGACGCCGCCTTCGCTCTGGAGCAGATTTCCAAGGTGCATTTCAGACTCTCTCCTCTCCTCCCACTCTCTCTTCCCTCCTCTTCCTCTTTGGGATCGCCCCCGACACACACACACACACACACACACACACACACACACACACACACACACACCTCTCCAGGAAAAGAAGCAGACAAGTGGGGATTGAAAAATTCAAACCCTCCCTCCGGTCCTAGGAGGAAAGGGCTGTCTGAGGTCCGCAGGGGGTGGAGGGTGTGTGTGTGTGTGTGTGTGTGTGTGTGTGTGTGTGTGCACGCGCCCTCCCCGGCAAGCCTTTTCCGGAGCACTGGAAAGCGGTCCACAGAGGACCACCTCGAGGGCGGCCTCAGCGCGGCACAGCCCAGTGCCCCCAGCCCCGTAGCCCACTGCTCCCGCGCCCCTGCCCCTATTTGCAACCTAAACCCCTGTAATGCTGCCACATTTCTTAACATCTTGGAGGGGGAGGCGGAGTGGAGAGAGGCGGAGAGAGGAAGGGGGGGAGGGAGCCGAAATAAAGGTGGTTTCCTCTTTTGGCAGCCGGTTTTGCTTTTGTTGAACATGAGATCTCTACCCCCTTAAAAATTATCCTTGGAAGAGGGCATCTCCCCTCTTCCTTTTTAGTTTTTGAGCCACCTCTTCTCAGAGCCTGAGGGGAAAGGGAAAGTTGTAAACAAATTGCCACCTTAAATCCGCGGTACTTGTCTGCCAAGCGGCCGGGTTCATTGTGTTTACGAGGCTCGCTGAAATGTGTGGAATCCAGGGAAGGCGAGCACCCAGACGGGGGCCCGCCGGGGCAGCGGCCAGCGCCGGGGAAACGCCGCCGCCGGGAGCAGCCAGCGCCCAGCCAGGACCCCCGCCTGCGCCGGCCTGGGCCCTTACCCTGTGCACTTGGCTACTTTTTACGTTTAACCAGATGGGAAGGGAGAGGAGGGAAAGATCCATGTGGCTGCCCTCTTCCGATCACAAATGTTGTCGTAAGTTGCAGATGGCTGCCCCACTTCCTAATTCAGCTCACACAGCGTCTCCCAACGCTATGGAAATGCGTCGCGAGTGAGCTCCGGCGGCCGCGCTCACCACGTGGATCCCCACTTACTACCACGCGGGGCGGGGGTCAGGCTCGGGGAGCCCGCAATACATTGTTCCCAGAGCGCGCTCGTCCCCCAGCCCCCATCCCTGCCGGGGTACCCCGAGAGGGGTAAAAGATGGGGCTTGACTTGCGGGGAAGGGACCCTTGGTTTGCTGGTTCTTAAATGGTGGGCTCCATCGCAGACATTGAGCAGCCCCTCCCTTCCCGGCTCCGGGGCGAATATTGCCTGTGATGAGTGATTCCTCTCCTCTCTGCCTCGGCTTCCCTTCCCCCTGTTCTTGCAGCCCTTCTCCCCAACGCCCCCAAGACACCTTCGGGGATGTTGCGCGGGTCGAGCGGGGGGTTGCCCCTGCTGTCGCCAAGGTGCAGCTCCCACGCTGCAGCCCCACTTTGATTTATGTCCAGGCGCCCCCCCACGCTGCTCGCCTTACCCGGGGCCAGCCTGGGTTCCAGTCCCGAGGGCACCCCCCACCCACGGATGTCGCGGGATCCGCGGGCGGGTGCGCGCAAGCGGGCGTGGGCGCGCGGGCCGCGACTCCCCGGCGCTCACTCCTCCCTTCTGCTTCATCCTCAGGGGAAAGCTACTGGCCGGAAAGCGCCGCTGTGGCTGAGAGCGAAGTTTCAGAGACTCTTGTTTAAACTGGGTTGTTACATTCAAAAAAACTGCGGCAAGTTCTTGGTTGTGGGCCTCCTCATATTTGGGGCCTTCGCTGTGGGATTAAAGGCAGCTAATCTCGAGACCAACGTGGAAGAGCTGTGGGTGGAAGGTAAGAGACCTAGCGCCCGCCGCAGCGCCCTCTCGTCCCCCAGCCCAGGCCCCCTTCCCGTCCTCCTTCCAACTGATAAAGATATTTGCCAGCGTACACCTAGAGCCTTTCTGTGGCGAGCGAGAACCCCCTGCCCGCACCAGGGGGAATTGTTTATTGTTTGGGCGCCTGGCTGGGAGCCAGGCCCGCCCGACAAAGGCCGCGCTGTAATCTACTCGGGGCGCTGCGCTTTGCTAGGTGTTGTGGGAGAGAGTGGCGAGGGCGGGCCGGCGGGGGCGCCAGGCCCCTCCGCGGGACGGACCACTCCGCGCGGCCGGGGACCCCTGGGGCCTGCCGCCGCCGCTGCTCGCCTCCGCCGCGCCGGAGACGCGGTCGGAGGAAGGCCTCTCGGCTCCTGGCTCTCTTCCTCGGCGTCCTTCCCTCCCCCACCCCCACCCACTACGTCCAAAGAGAAAGAAGGGGGGGGCAGAGAGAGGCCACCCCTCCGGCTGGAGGGAGTGCGCGCGCCCCCGGCGGCTGTGGCCGCCGCGCCGCGGAGGGCGGGGGGCGGGCGCAGCGCGGGCCTGCGGAGGCGGCGGCGTGTGTGGTCCTGTTTTTGGACAGCTTTCAACTCTGGGGGAAAAAAACATTTGTCTCAAGGTACAAAAAAAAAAAAGTGGGGGTGGGGAGGAAAGGAGTTGAAAAAAAACAGTAAAGCATAGACTGGAACGCATGTTTGCAAAGTAGATTAATGTTTCCTCGCGGGTGGGGGCTTTTTAAATGGTATGATTTGGGGGCAAGGCTGCGTTTTGCAGGCTGAAAGAAATGAGTTTTAAGAACGCGGGTTTGGAGGGCGGGGCCACGCGGGAGCTCTCCAAGGCTTTCTGCCAGTGTTTTATACACATTCCTCAATTTGGGGGTTCTCGAAGTGTTTTTTTTTAAGCAGTTGTAAATTTAAAATAGATCTTCCCCCCCCCCCCCCGAAACATTTTACATTCTTTTGGTCGCACGGCTTTTTTGTTTCGGGGGGGGATGTTATTGGTGGTTGTTTTTTAATTATTTTCTGGAAAGTAACAGATTTGCTATTTGGAAACATTTAACCCCTAAACACTGCCTTGGATATCTCTGACAATAGGATGGGAAGGAAGGATTGAGGTAATTATGCAGATTTTTCAAAACAATATCTTGAGCATTCCTAAGGAGAGCTACCTAACCCAAAATTTGGAAGCCTAAGAGTTATATGTGTAATTACGTGAATGATTCCTTTTAGGATGCTGAGAACTAACCTTGGAGAATATTTTGTTAACTATGCCTTGTTTATGAAGATTCAGCTCTCTGTGTTGCAAGCATATGGTGGAGTCTTTAATTGAGAAGTGACAATTAAAATAATAGTCCAAATAATTAAGGCCAGAAAACATTCTTGCTTTAAGTAGCTTGATAATTAATACAAAAGTATTCTTTGGATTGAATCCATGGGGTAATTTACTCAGTTGAGCACTTCAGCATCATTGGTAGATAAAAGAAGGGTTTTATTGAACACCTATGATATCTTAACACCAAGCTTACTGAGCACCAATAATGTCCCCAGCACGTGTTAGGTACTGTAAGGGTCACTGAAGTCTGTGAGACACTCTCTGTGCACAAATCCACTCACTTACAAAATACTAGAGTTGAATGGGCTTGCAGTAAATTTGAGCTCACGGTTGAAGTGGGCCATGAAAGTCAAATGGGGAAAAAAAGCTTCTGCGGAAGTGAGGCAAATTAGGGTGACCTGGAGAGAGAGAGAAGGAGAGAGGGAGTTCTGCACAAGAGCTCAGAAAGGGGGTCAAGCAAAGCCCAAGTGAGTGGAGGCCCCTAGTGTAGTGGGAATAGGGTGCCATGGCTCATGTGTGCCCTGGAGCGCAGGGCTGTAGTTCAGAAATGATGTGATTGGCTAGGCTGTGGGGAGCTGGACGAAACAAGGGATGAGCAGAGGGGCCTCCCAGCTCTGTCCATATGTTCACACTGCACCACTAAGACCAATGAATTTGCTAAGTATCAGTGATGATGACAAAAGATAATTTTTTGCTGTTTTGAGCAAGACTTTTAGGTAGACCTTTAATACATGTAAAGAGAAGTGATGCAATTTATTTTCTTAACATTGTATATTTCTGGAAGCAACTGTGTTTCTGCATTACACACTTCATTTCAAGTCCTGAAAGAAGGAGGAACATGATTAGGGGCAGTCTCCCTGAGCTGCCACTTAGTGAGAGAGTATTAAGGAGTGATACCTCAGACACTCAGGACTCAGTTTGCCAACTTTGGGCCTCTGAGTTTTGGTATTTTCAGCGTGGCTCACAAGTTCTTTAAGCAAATGTTATTTTACTTAATGCTATCACTTGTTGAGCAACTGCCATTACTATTTATTATCTATTATCACATGCCTTACAACTCAATAAAGTAGCCATCTATTATATTTATTTTTATAACATGATAGTGTATGTGGTATTTCTGCATGTAATAGCTGAATTCTTGTTCCATTTTACAATGGCAAAATGTCCACTTTGCCTACTAATGATTTAAGTCAACTTGGCCTCTTGATTTGTTGATTTGTCATCACTCATTCATTCATTCATTCATTGGGTATTAGATTCTTCCCGGTAGAAGAAGCAATAGTTTCATAAATGCGAGTAAACCCCACCAGGGATCCCATGAGGCCACCATACCATCTTATAATTTTAACATAAATTCAAAGAAGAGGTAACAGTGAGGAGGTCTTGTTTATGATGTAGTGAGCTTGGTGTTCATATCAGCAATAAATAGTGTAAGCATTTGTTTTCAGGAGTTGGAATTTCCTGCTGTCCTACCGTGTAGCAGATTAAAATGAGCAGCAACTCAGAATTTAGGTTAATTTGTACTTTAATCTCTTTGATAAATTCTTCATCACTATCAGCACAAGAAGTCTGTTAGATGGTTGTTTTCTTAATGGAGACTGTAAATGTTCTGAACATAAACATGGGTGCTTACTACTCTAAATAAACCAAATGAATAGAAATTGCGTATTTCCCTAGTTAAAAAGCAACAGACTGAGAAAGCATAAGAGATTTTAAGGGGAGGGGAATGCTGAGGGACAGCTTGGAAAAATGCTATTTCCCTTGTGATATTTAAAAATATGACCTACCACACACACTACATAGATAAATATACAAAGGCAACTAGAGATACATATATCTACATACCTACACACGAATACATATTATATACCAGGTGATTCCTGCACAATATGTGGGGTTAGGTGCGCCAACCCCTCCACAATTAAAAATCCGTGTATAACTTTGACTCTCCAAAAACTTAACTACTAACAGCCTGTGTTGACTGGAAGCCTTACTAATAACATAAATAGTCAATCAACACATATTTTGAATGTTACACACATCATTTACTGTATTCTTACAATAAAATAAGTTAGAGAAAAGAAAATGTTATTACAAAAGTCAAGAGGAAGAAAATAAATAGATATGGTAGAGTATTTATATCCCCCAAAAATCTGCATATAAGTAGACCTGCACAGTTCAAACCTGTGTTGTTCATATATCTCCACTTATATTTGTATTTGTGTGTACACATAGACTTACTACATCTATCTTTGTATCTGCCAAGATAATTGTTATCTTTTTAATATTGCCGGCAAATTAAAGGGATCCACTTGATAGGCTACATCACTGATTTGACTTTCATGCTTTCAACATGCTGGGGAAATGTGGCTTTATAAGGACAGTTTGAATACATTGGCCACAATGTGCAGACCAATATAAGCTAGATAAGTAAGATTCTGTCCTATTTTTATCTCATTGGTGATAAGAATTTTTTGATTCTCTTGTTAAAATGTTCGTACAACGATTGCTGTCATCATTGTAACAGCAACCAGTTTCTTTTAAGAAACTCAACATACATTAGATGTTAGCTTAGGTGTCAGGGTTAGAGTATTTGCAAGTCAGAAATACCAAATTTAGCTCACTTGTGAATAGAGTCATGAGGTTTAGTAAAAGAATATGTGGAATGATGTTGTGGACATCTGCTGTTACTGAAGCACATGCCAGTGGTGGCAAGGTCCAGGAGAGACTAATTGTTATTTAAAAATAAAAATATTCGGGGCACCTGGGTGGCTCAGACAGTTGAGAGTCTAACTTTGGCTCAGGTCACGATCTCACCGCTTTTGAGTTTGAGCCCTGCATTGGACTCTGTGCTGACAGCTCAGAGCCTGGAGCCTGCCTCAGATTTTGTGTCTCCGTCTCTCTGTCGCTCCTCTGCCCCCCCCCAAATAAACAAACATTTTAAAAAAAATTTTTAGGGGTGCCTGGGTGGCTCATTCGGTTGAGTGCCCGACTTCGGCTCAGGTCATGATCTCACAGTCTGTGAGTTTGAGCTCCGAATCAGGCTCTGTGCTGACAACTCAGAGCCTGGAGCCTGTTTCGGATTCTGTGTCTCCCTCTCTCTCTGCCTCTCCCCCGCACATGCTCTGTCTCTCTCTGTCAATATTTATTTTTAAAAAAATTTTTTTAACTTTTTAAATAAATAAAAATATTCAGCACATGTTCTCCATGCCTGCTCTGTGCCATGCATTGCATGAAGCTCCAGAGAGATGTTAGTGAAAGGCCACAGTCCCTGCCCTCAGGACCTCCACCCAGCAGGCACATAGACCACTAGCACTAGGGCAGGGACGCCTCCCAGGACAGCCCTGACAGGGGTCTGAGCCAGGCACAGGGGCTGGAGAGGTGGGGGTGCTGCTGGGGCATTCCAGAACAGAGGAACAGCTCCTGCAAAGGCTCAGAGTTTGGGGGTGTGGCCTCCAGGAGAACTCCCAGTGCTTGACTCCAGTTGGGACATCCTGTCTGAGGCGGGGAGCCTTGGGGCCTGGAAGGCCCAGCTGCATGGCAGAATGGTTTATGCTGTGTGCAGGGCATTCGGCTGAGGGGCTACCAGCTCTTCCTTTTAGTCATTCTTTGCCTGTCTCATTATCTGTACTAGCATATTTGGCCTCTAGTGCCCTCCCCGGGACTGGAGTGCTTCAGCTGGATTTCTCTCTGGGCACAGAAGGGAAATACTTTATTTTTAATCTTGCCCATTTCTCTGTTGGCTTTTCCTTTTTTGCTTAGCACCCATATCTTCCTGTCTCCCTTAATAGCTACTACCCCCCACTCCAACCCTCTCTCAGATGCAAGTTTGTTGTCACAACTCTCCAGTGGCAGAACATTCATTTATCTCTTTGAGATTTGTTTTTCCCCTCAAGCTTTGCCCAGCCCCTGGCGTCCTTTACTGCAAAGGGTTATAACAGCCTTGAAATGAATCCATATTTCGTTGTGTTTGGTTATTAACATCAAAGGAAGAAGGCACAAGTTGTGACTCTGATTTTTTTTTTTTTTGTTGTTAAGGAAAATTTAAAAGATGTTCTTAATGCCTGCTTGATGCTTATAAGTGCTCTCAAGTTTGTTTCTTGCTGGTATGATGGTTTCATTGTTCTTGGCTTGAACTCAGGCAGTTGTACGAGATAAATGAGCTTCACCATCCTTTCTTTAAGTTGAGAGCAAGTTTTCTCACCCTTGACATTTTTCTGGATAATTCTGTGTTATGGGGGCTGCCCTAAGCACCCCAGGATGTTTAGCAGCATCTCTGAACTCTACCCACTAGATGCCAGTAGCAGCCTCCCAGTTGTGACAACCAAAGATGTTTCCAGTCGTTGCCAAATGTGGCGGCGGGGGGGGGGGGGGGGTGCACAAAATCACCCCAATTGAGAAGCACTGGTTTAGATAATAGATTCCAATTGGAAGACTCATGCTGTGCAAATGGAGGGCTTTTATTATGATGACATTGTGGCTGCAAATACATTGCCTTACATGCAAAGGAATTTTTTTTTCTTTAAGATAATGTCCCCTCCCCATCTCCATATTTACTGATCTAGGTAACTAATTTTTTATGCTAATAATTTAAGTTTTTTGTTTTTCTTAGAATTACATTAAATATCAAATAAAATGCATGACAAGTTGACAGAGGGAGGGAGGCGGGGAAGACACTACTGTGGGAAGACCCACTGTGTGGGGCCAGCTATGCAAGGAAGAGAAAGCTTTATATTAGAATAGATTTTCTTCAGGTAACTTAATTTTGAAGACAGACCTTGTTGCATTTCAAGAAGCGTAGGATGAAGGTTTTATTTAGCATGAAGGTGACTTTGTAAAAAGCAGGAAAAGACACCACTAAACTTAGTTCATATTGAAATAAGAGCTCCTTTTGGAAGCCCGCTCAGTACATTAGCTCTTCGGTGGTCTAGCTCTCCTCCAGATGTTCCTATGACAAACCGCTTTTCCCCGGGTGCCCTTTTGCAGCAGAACCAAAGGGATAGTGAGGGGCTGAGACCTTGAGCCCATATGGGCAATATGAGCTCTGATTTTACTGCCAGTTTCTGCTCTGCAGGGCTGTCAGTTTGGGTGCATTTCACAAGCAACAAGGGACACAAGACCTAATGAAATGCAGCGTATTCTCCTTGGTGCACTAAGCACTTTGAAAAATTAAGAATATGTTTGTTAGCTAGGTATTGATTAGATTGCAATAGCAGGCGCACACATACAGGTGCAAGGAATTGTGGTTTTTCTTTTACATCAGGAGAAAAATAGCTGGAAAATTTACATCCAACAATAATTGCTTTAAAATACCAAATAGCCTCAGGTGCCTTCTCCCCAGGGCAGCTGACCCTGGGAATCTTCCGTGTCTCTTTACTGCCTGCCACTCTTGACCCTGCCAAGGAGTGTAGAAGCCAGGTTGGGCAATGGGGTGTTTCAGATCCACGGACCGCCGCTTGGAGGCTCCAGAAGATGACAGCTTCCAGATGTACGAACCGCCGGATCCGTTTGTTTGGATTATGCACCACAGCTGATGGCGAGATTAACGCTGGCTGGACAAGCTATGGGAGATTTGTCTGGTTTCCACAATGCTGTGTTTATATTTCATTGGGATTTCTCCTTCAAAGCTGACCTCCCCATGACCCCCAGAGCTCTGTCCACTCAGGCCAAGCTGTAACTTGTCTGCCCTTCTTCTCGTGTTGGGGGGTCACAATTGTGCAGCGGAAGGGGCTGCTTTCATGGTTTACCACCCCCCACCCAGCTCCATGCCAGCTGTTCACCCAGATTTAGCCCCAGAAAAGTACTCTTATTTTATGAGGGTGGGAGGTGGGGAGTGGAGGGGGGTTTGATTTTAAAAGTCTTTTTGGCTTTTAAAACAAATATGGAAATGTTTTTAAAATACTTAAAAAATTTTTTAAATGTTTTGTTTATTTTTGAGAGAGAGAGAGAGAGAGAGACCAAGTGCAAGTGGGGGAGGGGCAGAGAGAGGGAGGGAGACAATCCTTAGCGGTCTCCAAGCTGTCAGCAAAGAGCCTGACATGGGGCTCGAACTCACAAACCGTGACATCATGACCTGAGCTGAAGTTGGCCGCTTAACTGACTGAGCCACCCAGGTGCCCCTAAACTTACTTTAAAGGACACCATATCTAATAGGGGCCGTTTTGCACAAGTATAGTATTTGACTCAGCACTAGTGTGATACTATTTTGAAAAAAAGACATCCCTAAATAATCGCCATACCTGTGTGATTCTGTTATTATAACACTATTTCCTTTGCCCCTCACTGGCTCCCAGAACCTCTTCTCCCAACCCCCCTTTGCTCCCTCCCACTCTTCTTTCCCCCCACAGACTCCTAAACTGCCCTAATCATTTCTTCCCAGTAGATCTCTGGAGTTACTAGTGTGAAATCTGAAATGGTAGTAAATCTGGTTAATCACAAACTGACAGGAGGGAATTAGAACATGTATTATTTCAAACCAGCTGTGGGAGATACCAAATCCCAAGCTGCCATTTGCATCCTTGAGGTTCTTGTCTTGGTAACGGGTGGTACCCGGACCTCACTCTCTGATTGGGTCTTGTCAGCAGAAGATGTACTTCCCCTGTTGAAGAGTCATGGCATCCTATGGACTTTTGAAGTGCCTTAGAATTCATTGACAAATGGAGTGTTAAATAAGTCTTGGTCCCATGTGTTTAATGTGTTGTATGGAGTATGAAGAATTGGGCCCCTTAGCATTTCTTGAGATGGTAAGTGAAATGTAAGCCAATACATTCCAACCCAGGCACCATACTTCAGGCTTTGCATGGATGGAACTCTCACCAAAGGCAAAAGGAACATGGTGCTTGGGCATAGATGGAAGAGGACAGATTTCCTTATCCAAACTTTGGCCAACTCTGCAGCATTAGATGGTCCATCCCACATGAGAGGTCCCAGAGAGCAGAGGGTTTTGCTTATGAAGGCACTTCCAGCAGTTCATACAGAGAAAGCTCCCTGGGATTTTCTTAGTGGGAAGCTTCCCTGACTACACAGGTACCATCAGGGTCATCAGGATATAAGCACTTTTATTACTTGTTCTTTGCTTTAGAACTTTGAGTTTGGGCCCTTCATCATAAGACCTATTTATTGCATTTGTTTCTCTTAAACTGGATTTAGGATTGTGTTTTTCTTTAAATGGCAGTTTGTTTCCCTACATGTATGTATCTTTAGGTTTGACACAAATAATTTCATCTTCCAAAATAGTAGAATGCTGCATTGGGAAACTGCTTGACTGTCATAGAGATTTTTAGGAAAGATGCATCCTGTCCACAACCTTTCAAGACTCTGACTATTTTGTTGTATTTGGGTTCAGAGCATAGCTGGAAAAACAGCTGTCATGTGTTAGGGAAACTGTGTCGTTTGTGGGCAGTCAGGCACCTGCTCATGAGTGACAAGTTAGTTGTTGGGGAGATTTATAATGTGGATGTAGGGCCCTATTTCTAGAAACCCAGTTGTGAGTTGACCCAGATAGTCCACACTGCATGTGGGTCCCAGAACACCACTGGCTATGAAGGTGAGGCTAGTGAGAAGCAAGTCTCCGTACCACAGCACAAGCCTGATTTATTCTCGTTAGGATAAATGAAAAGAAGCAGTAGATTTCCCCAATTTATCAGCCAACATAGTTTTCAGTTATTGATGAAACACGTACAAAAGCAAGCAAAAGGAACTGGAAGTAGGCTTTGTTAAGTCAGTGTGCATGATTTTTTTCCCCTTAAATCATTGCTTAAGGGCTTCTGGCCCCTAGCTCAGGAATCCTGCCCAAAAATGCCAGATGTATTACACAGTCAAGTACTGCAATGTAAACAGTGCTCTGTGCCATGAGGCAGGGTGGTCCATCTCCTATTAAAGAAGAACGAGAGATTGAGAGGGAAAGAGAGGTAAGCCCTCTGCAGTGGCACAGTTGTGGTCGTGTTGTTTGTGTTTTTGGCTGCAGAGTCAAGATTTGGAAGTACAAAAACCTAGATGAATTAATACTTTTTACTGGCAAAGAAAAGCAGCTTGAATTGGGATGCCAAAGAGAGCACGATGTGGCTTGGATAATGTTGCTTCATTGGGTCAGATAAGTTTATAAAATGTTGGACCGAATGGGGAGGGGCTGATAGGAACGAAGCTGTTGTTTTCATAGCAGCATCTGTGAGCATCACCCTTTTCATCTGCTGTGAGCTCAGTTGAAAGGTGAGTGAAGTAAGGCAGGGAGAGACCAGCTTCTTTCACCCCCCTCTCCCGTGTATAAGAAAGCCTCCTGGCTTGGTGCACCTTCTGTGTGTAAACCTAAGAGGTATCACAAAGCTTCTCTGGTGTTTTGTAGCACTGGGGGGGGGGGGGCGGGGGGAGGGGTAGCCCAAGATCTATGTTGCAGAATAAATGGCCTTCCAGTTTGCTCCCAGTTCCTAGATTTCAGTAAAGCAGCTACTAATGATGTTCATTTGGAGGTAAGAAAGTAACTGGACACTTTGAGCCACCCCTCCAAGTAGAACTTGTTTTACAGTGCTGCGGGCAACCCAAGGAAATTGGAACACCTAGGCATTAGCTGTACATCCAAATAATCTAATACTAAGCAGTCCTTAGACTTACTAACTTTAGGATGTTTAAACATTAATATGAAGGTATTTTGGGAGTTAGGAGGAAATGGGGTTTCAGTTTGAATTTGGGGAGTTGTTAAAACAACTTGCAACCTGCGATAATATTATCCTGATTTTAGAAATCCATTCTGTAGAGTGATCTGAGAAAATTGCTTTTAGAAACAGGGATGGGAAACAGGCGTTTTGAGATTCAGGAAAATGTAGGCTTCTTGACTCTGGCTCTCCCCCCACCTCCCTCCAGCACTTTTTTTTTTTCTGTTTTGAACTCTCCCATCTCCCCACCCCCATTCCCTGATTTCCTTTGCTCCTTTAGTGGGGAAACCAGGAAATTTCACAAAATAGACATAAATATCACACAGTGTCTTTTGAAATAAAAGCATTCTAAGAGAATAACAAAAGAATTTTCCCTAGCTGCCTACGAAATTATTTCTTCTCTTACCTGACTTTTCTCCATGAGGTTCATACATTGTTGCACTAAGTTTAAAAATGATAAATATGATGCCATCATTTTAGGCTACACATGATCCAGGAAAAAAAATTGCACGTTTAATATGTTGCTTAATTGCAAACAAAGCTTGCAATTTGAGAGAATTGGGATTAGGGCTAAATATCTATTAACTGCTCTTTCTAGAGATTTGGGGAATAGGATGACCCTTTTTTTTTCTTTTTTTTTTTTTTTTTTAAATAGGCTACAGTTTCACATGGCTCCCAAAAGAAATCTCTCTCCCTTTTTGTTTCCCACACCAATTGATTTATCATTTTGCTTGCAAGCAGATCCAGAATGTTAGGGCAAGAACACACTCACTTTTTTCTCGTAACTTTTTTGTTGCGGACCGAAACCAGTTGACTTGAATAAATTTTTCTGAGGCCTGAATGTAGCCAGCAACGTGGAAAAATCTTGCCATTCAGGGCCGTCTGAATGTACATTTCAGCCACACAGTAAGCTGCATTGGTAGGCACTGGACTGCTAAATACAACCATTTTTCGCAGCAGCGAGTTAGACAGGTGATTAGCATAATTAGCACCGAGCAGCTATACATATGGTAATGCTGAGTGTGTAAATGCCAGCTGCGGTGTAAAATTTATGTCAGGGGTCGGCAGGGCTGTGCGAAAGTATTGTGTTCCAGCTGCAGGTCAGGGCCGCCAAAGCTTACCTCCTTTTCTCTTGTTGGTGAATACGCCAAACAGAAGAGAAAGACAGAAATATAACAGATACGGCTTTGATGGAACAGCCCAGTTCTGTGCAAGAAGGACTGTTCTATAAAACACACACATACACACACCCTTGCACACACTTGCAGAAATCCCGTTGCTTTCTCTACAAATCGTGTTTACTTCATGCAGGGTGCACGTAAGCGGCAGCCAGGATGCGGGTTTGGGGAGGTACAAGTACCAAGTGATTTTTCTGGGAGGAAAAGTTTTAGTCACTGAATTTTTACAAGGCGTTAAGAGTTGTTCTGTTTCTTTCCATCCTCTTGCTGACCGCCCCCCCCCCCCACTCCTGCCCACATTGTTTTCCTTCAAATTAAATGGGAACACCCCTACCTCCCCCACCCCCACCCCATGGGATAGGACTGTAATATAAGGTTCCAACAGCAAGACTCTCTTCCCAAATTGCTTGACTGGTTTTAGCAAAGGACTAGAAGTTCCTTTGTGTTGTTTTTCTGAGGCAGCTCTGCTCACCACTTCACTGCCACTATCAGACCCATGACATCCTTTATAGATAAGAAAAGAATCAGTAGGGCTCTTGCTGGAAAGGAGGACAGTCTTGAATGGTTCACACCCTTGGGAATGCATGATGGGGGAATTTATGGCTGTGACGAGTTCATGCATTTTCTCTGCTGTCCCCTCCCCTTTTTTTCAGTTGGTGGCTATAAGGAGCAGTGGTGGTGACAGAATATAGTTCACACCATGCTGACCTGGTGATGAAACTTCCTCGAGGCACCAGGGGGTCCTTATGCATCAGTCCCTAATCCAGCTAATCCTGATGGCAACAAAATCATGAAAGTGGCCCCCAGGGAGGGTGTGGGAGATAAAGCAGGCCAGCGTGATGTTCCTCAGGGCCCTGGGAGCCTGCCTGTGGAGGTGGGGACTCACATTGTCTTCTCCCCTGTGCGTGCTCAAGTAGGAGGCCGGTGCCAAGAGGCCCAGGCTGGATAATGGCAAGAAGACTGTTGAGAGCAGAGAGGTGATGTCAGCCCCACAGAAGCTGAGAGAAGGGAGCTGGGGTTAATGTTATGCAGCAGCCCGAATGCTGGGGTAGAGAGCCCGCAGCCCGGGCAGGCACTTGGCTTTTGTCGTGGTTGTGTTGTGTTCTGTTTTTATTTTTTGAGTGAAGAATTTAGGAGGCCTTAACTAAGGACTTAAAACTTGATAACAACACTGTCTTTGGTCCCTGGGTTCTGCTTCTTGGTCCAGGTTTGCCTCTGAGCATGCTGCTCTGTGTCAAACCCTCCCAGGCTTGCTCAGCTCCTGCAAAAGGACAGGACTTGAGTTTGCATCTACTTGCTTATAGACTGGAGCACTCAGGTGAATCTTGGTAGCGCCTGGTACAGTTCCCAGTGGGGCAAGTGTGCAGTTAGGGACAGAGCAGATCTCCATCCCGTTCCAGCCTGCCGGAAGCCAGGAACATTCTTGAGTCCACAGGCTGTGGCTTCACTCGGCCTGTCTTTGAGGGGGCGGGGCCGGGGGGGGGGGTTGACCGCAGCCCTCATTTGCCACAGCAGCAAGTGACCAAAGAAGAATGGGTCTCCTAACAGATGCAGTGTGATCTTGGGAGCTGCTGGCCCTGGAGAGAATACCAGGTGGGGGGAGCTGCGGCAGGCAGCAGGTCCGGTGTGGGCACAGTGCTGGGCTGACCTGATCGTGTCCGACAGGGTGAGCGGGCAGCTCCAGGGAAAGCCATTCAGAGAAGCAGCCTGGGCGGTAACAGATGGCACCACAAACAGCTGGTGTGGGGGCTTGTGGTGGGCACATGCTCAGGCCTGCTACCCCTTCTACCACGTTCCGCCCTCCTCACCACCACCACCCCCCTCAAGCTGTCCCTGGGGAGGTGTGGGGATGTGTCCTGCTCTTGTCTTGTTTTTGTGGTTTTCACTCACTGGGCTCACTTCATGAAGGCAAATTCTCTTTGGGCTATCTGATTCTAGCATTTTCCCATGGCAACACCCAAGGGCACAATCCCACGAGGAGAAAAACAGCCCTGAAGCTTAAGCAGCAGTTGGCTAGTCATGAATAAAAGAGATGGCTGGAAGACTGACTAAAACTCACAGCTCAGGAGTTTTCAGCCAATTGCCCAAATTACGGAATCTTCATTTTTTTCAATTTAGAAAACGAGCTGGTGCTAATAATTTTGCAGTTACACCCTTTGGAGATTTGTAGTTTTTCACCCTCACAATAACTAATCGCAACATTGAAAGAAGGACCTGAAGTAACTAAAGGGGAAGAAAAAAAAAATCTCTCTAGAGGCTGTTAGATAATTCATGGGATTAATCAAATGCAAATGCTCCGCTTGCATATACACAGACCCCATTTTCCTAATTGGACTCTGAGTGGGTACTTTTCAGGCTGAAAGGGTCATTTGTTTTGACTGATTGACTTTTTGAGGCTTTGGGGAGAATTAATATCTTATACAGATGACTGCCTGTTCCCAAGGCTCTGTATTGAGGCTGTTCATTCATTTATTCCTCTGACACACTGAGTGTGCGCATGCGCCTGGTGTGCCGAGATAAGTGGGCAGCGGGCGGTGCCTCCCTGAAAGGACTTGGAATTTACTGGGAAAAATACTTCGTTTGGTCCCTCAGATCACCTTTATGTGGATCACAATAAGCTTTTGCTAAAAGTTTTGTGCATGAATGCTGCAGCCGTTTATTAAGCTCTGTGCAAGGGCCATGCTGAAGAATGGTACAAGGTGGGAGAGCATCATGAGGGGAACATCTCTTGTCTACCATGGAATGGAACAGCACTGGCCCAGAGGTATGGACCCCTGGGTGGAATGGTTTCTCACCTGTGCTGGCCCTTCTTCACCTTGGAAAACCATAATGGTTTGATTTAGGGAGGAAAGGATCAGCAGAGCTTGAGCAAGAACTTCTTTGGGGAAGTGATGCTTTTTACCCCAGCTCTTTCAAAGAATTGGTTTAAGCCTCAGATTTCTGGAGAATTTGCAGGTAAAGAGGCCTAAAGCTGTGTACCCTAGTCTCTCTAACCCCCTCCTCCAAATCAGGCCCCTCTGGGGACCCCAAGGAAAATGGGGGGCTGTTACTGCCACCCATGAGGTTCTACTGAAAAAACTATCTCCTCACAGTGGCAGTAAACATTGTGGGAAGCAATGTTGTCCTTTAAGCAAAAATGCCAACCGTTGTCCTGTGTAATACTCTGGTGCAGGTGCATTCTAAAAGCTCTAGCTATGAGCTTGACACAGTCTGGTATATGGAATTCAGGACTTCTAAACTCCTATCCTCAACTAGTACTCAGAAGCCACAAGGCTCTCTCCAGGCAGTTGGACTAGGGTTGAGGGTCGGTTCCACCTCCTCTCAGCTGGGGGACCTTGGGCAATTGCAGCTACTTTTCCTCTTCTGTAAAATAAGGGTGATGATACATGCCCTGTGATGAATAAGCAACCGAATGAGGGGATGAGTTCAGGGTTTGGGAAATTTCACAACACATTGTTAACACTCACACCAGTTTATAAGGTTAGTAGTATCATTTTCATCCCATTTCATAGAGAAGGTTACTGAAACCCAATTATGTCACAGGGACTCGTCCCAAATCTCAGTGCTGCCTTTCTGGTCCTGGTTCCCACCACCTGACTGTCCAGTCAGCTTGCCCCAGCTTGATGAGGGAACAGCACCTCACTGAGCAAAATATTTATAAATAGGTAAAGAATGAGTGGGAAATGGGTTTGCAGATGAAAAACATACACAAATGTAAAAGGCTATTTCGTGTCCCAGGATCCTGAGATAACATTTTTCATGAGTCTTGTTCAAAGAGTTTGATTGTTATTTTATTGTTAAAAGTTATTGCATTTGGAAGAAGGAAAAGAATATAAGAGGACTTTAGAATTTAATGAATATGCATGTTTTGTTTTGTTTGTGTTGAGCTTTTTAATTCAGATCCCTACCAAGTAGCTTTCTTATTTTTCTCTTTTTGTCACATGGAAGTCTTTAATTATATGGGTTCTTTGCAGAAAAATTAAGTAGTAGTGATAACCCTCAAAAAGGGAAATGGGTAAAATATTATCCATAAACCACCACACAGCAGTAGTGGCTGTTCACATGGCTGTCAGCATTCATACATCTACATCACAAATACTGGATCATATGGTTCATTCTGCTCAGTAGTCGGAAATAATTATGCAGTATTTCATGAACGGATTGTTTTTTAAATAGAAAGGACCTTGACCTTGAACATGGGACAGAGAAGGGAGAAAAACCATCTCCCCCAGACTGCACCTGTAACTTCAGTCGCTTGAAATGAGGTCTGTGGGGCTTCCTGCTGATGGAGCATCGCGCTGATGTGTGATGAGGAAGACTCACAAGAAAAGGAACAGCTTTGGGCTGTCACCCCGTTGTGATTTAGGATAGGCATTTGCTAGGGTAGCAAAAATCAGGGGAGTCCATAAAGTTGCTCTGTCCAGAGAGGTTTCTGTTTCTGGTAGCTTGTTCCAGAGCACCTTGGGTGAATACTGATGTAAGACCATACGAACGCTGAGCAGCTTATGACACAGGTACACCCGAGAAGGAGCTAAGTCTACTAGTGCAACCAAATGAATGACATAATTATGGTCTCACCAAGCTCCAGCCACACTGGCCTCCTTTCTCTTCCTGCAGCAAGCCAGACATGAGGGCTTAACAGTTGCTGGTTCCTCTGCCCAGACACTGTCCCCCCCCCCAGCTCATCAAAGTCAGCTTAAAATGTTACTTCCATTTAGGTCTCCCTGGGCTACTCCATTTGAAGGGGGCTTCCCCCTTCCCCACCACCCGGTAACTATCCTGGCATTACCATCTGTGTTTCCTCCAAGGCACTTGTCATCCCATGAGATTATCCTATTGATTTGTTTGTCTACTGCTTGTGTGCTTCACTGGCCAGCAAGCCTTTTGGAGCAGAGAACGCACCGGTCTCACCCCGCATAGCACCCCGCTGTGTAGCACACAGCAGGCACCTTCATATGCTCCCTGGGTGAGTGTTAGGACTCTTTGTCAAGTAAAGCGGATGTCGACGAAACTTTTTAAAAAGTTACCAAATAGTTTTGCAAAAATAATAGATGGAATGTTAAATAAAATATGGCCATGTCGTATGTAAAACCGAATTGAATGCTACTGAAAAGTAGGATACAGCATAGGTGCTGGAGGCCATTCAGGGTTTTTGAACTCCAGTTGCTCAGTCTACCTATGATGAGAGTCTTGTCTTGGTTGAAAATGATTGTCACATTAGCAAAATATTACATTTATCACTAGAGCAAAGAAATGAAGGAAGAAAAAAATATTTTCAGTTCCAGAGACATGATAGACACCTTTATTAAAAAATATACATCTTTAAATATACATTTTAAAACATCTAAAAAGTGACACTATAAAGCCCTTGAGGTACGTTTTATATCTTGTAGGAAATAGCATCATTTTTGAAAACCCCTGTAATCAAATAATTGCTCGAATGTGAGGTTGGTCTGGAAGATGTAGACAGTTCTTTTCAGGAGCATGAACCTTGCATTTGATCTCTATTTTTGTGTGCACTCGTCTCTTGGATCCTCACCTTATCGGTTATAGTTAGAGGCAGCTGCTATAAAGCAGGAGAGGTGGGAGGGAGTGTCTGTGGTCCCACTCTGTTGATGTTTGTTTTTACCTCATGGTTGAATTCACCTGAAGCTCTAAGCGTCAGGAAAAATAAAGGAAGTAGGACTTTGTAAGCAGAATGAGGGATCGTGTGCTGTGCCAATGCTTCAGGAGCTGGTAGAAATCTAAATGATTTATAGGTGTGGGGTATTGATGTCATATAGCCAGGAAAAAGGAAGGAGTTGAGCTTTTTTTCAAAAAGGCTATTTGGAGATCTTGGCATGGCAGTCTGTAGCTTTTCAGAAGTGACCTCTGGACTAATAATTGGCTTTTTAGCCTCAAACAGCCTTTTTATCTCCAGAGAATGTGGATTGGGTCTAATTCAGTTCTCTAGTTAATTGCTTGAAATAATACATTGTGATTCCTGCCAGAAGGAGCCAGACCCTGCCTGCAGGCAGCTTTAGAAGAGCATCCTGAAAAGGCCTAGGACTTGATGTAAATTTATCCTTTGTTGCAAGTTTCCTATGTTTTCCTGTGGTCTTTCTTTAACTTCAAATTGATTGCAGTATCCTGGGCAATTCCCCAGGGCATTTGTCAAAGTTTTCTGCACAAGGAATCTTAATACTTTCTGTAACTGACTGATAATATCCTTCCCTCTGCCCCTCCCCATTTCTCCTTGCCCCTCCCCGCTCCTTCTTCCTCATCCTCCCCCTCCTCTCTCCTCTTGGACACACCCAACAGTATGTTGGGCCTCACCTCACAGTATTCCGCAGTGGCCTTGGCCATCTGCGTGGACCCACACACATGATCCTGCCAGTCTGTGAATCTGGACTAGCTTTCCTAATGAGGGCATTATTTGCTTTTTTAGCCGGCCCCCTTGTTTATAAAATATGCCAAGAGAACTAAACAGCCCGCTGTTCCCAGTACTTCCTTACTTGCCCAAACCAAATGTTTATGTCCATGAATGCTAAACTTGAAGAAAAAGGATTCCTCCTCGTGGGAAAGCTTACCATGATTGCTGAAGGCTCTTTCTACACTGTAGCTGAAGGCCTGTTTTCCAGTAAACATGAAACTTACCAGTGACTTTAGGAACTCTTCAGACTCACTGTTCAGACTCATCAGCTGGCCTTGGAGTGTGTGTGTGTGTAGGGAGGGGGAGAAGGGTAGGGGGTGCTGCTTGCTCTAGGATTGTCTCTCTCCTGCCCTCCCAGGCCCTTCTGGAACAGCCCCTTCCCTGTGACTGTATTGGATCAAAGCATGCTCTCCAGAGCACTCCCAACTGCATCCCCCCACACCTACCCTGTTGGGAAGGGACCCCCCCCCCCCCCCCCCCCCCCCCCCCATACCTCCCAGCCAGGTCCAGCATTCTGAGCTTGGCTTATTCTAAAGCCATAGTTGAAATATAACCTAAGACCTGAGAAAAAAAATAAAAAGCGTACCTTGTTGCCCTCACCTGTAGCATGCCCCACTGTGGCCAGCCTCCTGGAGAGCCCGGTGCTACTGGGGCAAGGCTTCTGGGCTTGCAGCAGGTTCAGGATCCCTGGGGAGCTTCTGGAACACAGGCTGCCTGCTCACAGGCAACTCAGAACCTGGTACCTTTGTTTCCGGATGCTGACCAGGTGAGTCTGATAGAGCCAGGATCCAGAGACTGGCTGTCCTGGCCACAGCTGAGACATTTGGTTCCTCTCAAGTACATCTGATGTAAATCACATTATTTATCTTCTCCTGGCAAGTTTTCTGCGGAGCACACATTTGCCACCTTTCTTTGTTTCTTTTTCAACAGGGAGAAACATTTCCTTGTTACCTTTACTAGATTATTTAGGAGAAGAGTGTAAATTGAAGCCATTTATCTTGAAATGTGCTGCCGGGGCACATTGTTTACACAAGTGAAAGAAATTGTAACAGGGGTATTTGGTCTGGTCTGCAAGGAAAAGGTGTCTCAAGTTTTCCTTCCCCTTCCCCCTTTATACATATGGCACATTAGTTAGAAGGTGCACAAAGCACGTATGCATTAGGTTTGCATATGCAACAGACAGGACAGTTGTTCATGGCCTTAGTATTTTTTCCGTGTGTGTTTTTTTTTTTTTAATTGGTGAAATGAACATTGCCAGTAATAATAAAGTGAACGTTATCCCCCAAACATCAGCCCTGCATTTTCATGACCAGAGATAATTTATCCTGTATCCTGTACCTGTTAGTGAGATAACAGAACATGAATTCACGGGGATATTTCTGTTCTAATTGAAACCTGTACATGTTTGTCAGTTGGTGGACGAGTAAGTCGCGAATTAAACTATACTCGCCAGAAGATTGGAGAGGAGGCTATGTTTAATCCTCAGCTCATGATTCAGACCCCGAAAGAAGAAGGTGCTAACGTCCTGACCACGGAAGCTCTCCGACAACACCTGGACTCCGCCCTCCAGGCCAGCAGAGTCCATGTATATATGTACAACAGGTAAGGTGGCGGGAAGAAGCGGTTGGTTTTACTAAATAAGGTTGTGCTGGAAATATGCTTCCAGTGTTCAAGTAGTTTTCTGATAAGTGGGATTAAATCTTGAATTTCATTTCTAGAGTTTGGTAACAGATCAAATATGTTATAATGTATTTTCACTAAGTATCTTGGCACTATATACCCAAATGAGTATGAGTTTTCAAGCAGCCATTTGGGTGGCTATACAGCCATTCTGAGGATCTTTCCTGCTTAAGATATTTTTGGAGCAGTTACATTTTGAATTGCCTTTAGTCAAAAAGACTGAGAAAAGAGGGGCATCTGGGTGGGGCTCAGTTGGTTAAGCGCCCGACTTCGGCTCAGGTCATGATCTCGTGGTTCGTGGGTTCAAGCCCTGCATCAGGCTCTATGCTGACAGCTCAGAGCCTGGAGCCTGCTTCGGATTCTGTCTTCCTCTCTCTCTGCCCCTATTCCACTCATGCTCTCTCTCTCAAAAATAAATAAACATGAAAAAAAATTGAAAAGAATGAGAAAAATGAAAGACTTTACGTATGGTTACTTTGTATTCACTACAGATATTGACAGCATGTGTCACAAAGCATATAGCGGTTGAGTCACTATGGTGAATTCTTACTGACGGGTAGGCAGATATGGTGGAATTATAATACAGCCTCACAAAATATTTCCCTTTAGCTTCAAAACTAACTTAACAGTGCTGTGGGTATAATAAAAGCATATGAAGAGTTTTGGAACAAAATTGACAGTCCTTCTTCTCTATTTAAACAGTGCGTTATTCAGGGCAGGGACCACATCGTGTCCATTCTTCCACCCCCAGCATTTAGATCAGAATTTGTTGATTGACTAACTGCCTAGATTGATACATTTGAACTGGATCTTCTCCCTGAACTATTGGGATGACTGTCACTAAACCCTCTTTTCAGGGGACTGCTTACTCAGTTGGCATTTGCCTAACCCCAACCTGTCCCTCACCTCTTAACTGACTGGTTGATGACACAGTTATTCACAGGGGAGGTGAGGAAGTGCCACTGTACACCTATTCAGAGGCCAGGGAGAGTGAAGGGAGAAAATAAAAGGAAAATCTGTACTTGTCCCTGCTACGGTAACCTCCACTACCCATGGTCTTCACTGGATTGTCTCTAAGACCCATCTAGCTGGAGGCAGCACCCTAAGGTCCAGCATGAGTCACATATCTTTGACATGCTCTTGTTTCCTCATCTGTAAAGTCAGTTACTGATTAAGTGTGGTCTATTATCCTCAGGAGGTTCTGAGAACGAGATATATAATGTATGAAAAGGAGGTATTCTAGCACTCTTGTCAAGCAAACTTGGCTAGTGAGCACATCCCCGATCTTATCAGCACATCCCTCCCATTCTGCAGTGGAAGCAACTCCCCAGGGCAGTTTTGCAGAACTTTCAAGTAGAGGCCCTGCTGGGAATTTGGAAATAAATAAGTTCCAGGGCCACTGAAAGCATGCTGTGACCCATTCTTAACACAATGGGACCCTACCTTGAAGGACTTGTCACTTAGACACTTAAGGAGAAGATGTGCGTGTCTGTACAATGAAATTATATTCTTAATCTGAGATGGAACCAGAGAACTTTTATGTGTTGGAATGAGCTTTAAAGAACACCTAGTTAAACCCATCTCATTTTTTAGATGAGAAAACCAGGAATTAGATTAACTGGACCATTTGTCCAAGTTCATACAATTTTTAAACACTAGAGCCAGTTTTCAAACCCTTTCTTCTGGCTCCAAGCCCAGGGGCTTTTTTAAGGCACAGCCATGACCTCTCAAGCAAGTGTAAATGAGTTCACTGATCAAGTGATATTGACAACCTACTCAGGCTAGATGGTCTGTGTTGATGCTATGTGGAGTTCAATATAAACATACACATAGATACATGAGTAGGTGGGTGGGTGGATGGGTGGGTGAGTGGATGGAAGGATGGATGGATAACCTGGGCCCTGCATTAGGAGCCGATGGTCTAGCTAGAAAGAGGAAAGTATCACACCATAGATGGGCATGTACGAAGCCAAACACAGATACTCCCAAGTCCAGGTGCTCCACTTATCAAACAGATCAGACCAGCAGTGTTCTGTGGTTCATGAGAAAGGGGTCATTTTCAATAGCCCTGGGCAAAAAAAAAAAAAAAAAAAAAAGCCTAGTGGGAAGGTGTGGCATTTCAGTGAGGACCCTGAGGGATAGATGCGAAGGTTCCACAGGGAAGAGGGCTAAGTCCAGAACATTCCTTTGGGTGACCAATAAAAAAAAAGAAAAAGGAGATGAATAAATAAATTAGAGCAATTTAGAGAGACTCAAAAAATTTTTTTCTCTTGGATTTCCCATCCCTATACTTTCCAAATTTCTTCTTTTTTCAAGTTAAACTCCCTGATACACTTGGAAAGGCATGTGCATTTTTCTAGAGATGTCAGAGTTCTTTAGTATTCTATAGATAGATGATAGATAATAGAGATAATTGGTGATCAGTATATTTAATAACATTTCTATAGAACAAGAATAAAAAACTGTAAAGTAGGTAATCTGTCTACCTGGCAATGCTGTTTACAGCATTCATGGTTCAGAGCAGAATTCGTTTGGAACACTGTCTGTTAATAAGGACGTTAACTGCCAGTAAAAATAAGTCAGTTACGTTTTCCCACCTAAATATATGTTAATACATTATAAACCTTACTAATTAGTCTCCACGTATTTTGAATTTGTGATAATTCAACTGAATTATCTGCCCTGAAGTTGTTCAGTGTATGTAGAAAAGCAGATAATGGCGTAAACAAGATTATTGGGAGAACACTTAAGAAAACAGGACTTTTCAAGTACTTTGGTAGCATTCATTTACATAAACACCCACATGTTAATTACAATTGAGTATTATCTATTCATTAAATTAAGCTTGTTGAGTCTTTACTTGCCAAAAGTTGTGTTCGTTTTGACAGATACCTAAAAGTGATCAAAATTGCAGTTCTTTCTATATGTTCTGTTGTCCTGATTTTGCATGGATTTCCATACTTTATTACAGTGAGAAATGTTTGTCTCTCCTTTCTATTTTAACAGGCAGTGGAAATTGGAACATTTGTGTTACAAATCTGGAGAACTTATCACAGAAACAGGTTACATGGATCAGGTATATTTTCTTTTTTTGCATACAATTCTCAAAAATTCCTCAATGCTATGCATTAGCCTAATGTGTGGCCTATTTTTTTTTTTTTTTAACTTTGACAGATAATAGAATATCTTTACCCTTGTTTAATTATTACACCTTTGGATTGCTTCTGGGAAGGGGCAAAGTTACAATCTGGGACAGCGTACCTACTGTAAGTGTGTGATATCATTTTCTGATGTCTGATTTCTGAACTTTAGAAGGTTTCTGTGATGTTACTTCATCATTGTTTATTCTGTTTCAGTTTTGAACAAGAAATAAAAACATTGAGATTCCATGGGCATGTTTTGAGTGAATAGTTGGGGGAGAGGGGACTTTAGCAGAATGTTTTTCCTCTTTTCAAAAAAAAAAAAGTTCTGAAGGCATCATTAAATTTCATTCACTTTTACCAACCTATTTATATGCAAATAAAATGCAAATTATTTCAGAGTATGTATGATTTTTAACTCTTTAATAAGATATTTGCAGTTTTGCTGACCAAGCCCTTCCATAGGTTTAGTTTATTTTTTAAGCAGAGAATTTATTAGTGCGTGCATGTCAGAATTAAACATATTGAGTTAAAGTTCAAGATCTTCCTGTGAAGTAAAATACTAACCTTTCTTTGGATCACATTAATGGCATTTAAGGGGGAAATCCGCTATCTTTGAAGGCCGTGGCAGGGGATGCTTCACAGTTTAGCAGTTGGATATTATACATACCACGTCATTTAAGGAATAATTGTTAATCAGTGTAGACATTTTCAGTTAATTATGCAAGAGTTCGTGCTTGGGTTATTGTTTCTGTCCTAGCTTGCACATATCTGCAAAAGCAATTTGCAGTGGCCATACCCTGACCTTCAGTGTACAGTTTTAGATGGGAAATAAGGGGTTTTGTGTTTTCTGGTTGGGAGATTCTGAATAATGACTTCAGCCTGGTTAAGCAGCTACAGTGTGGTTTGAACCACATAACAGGCAGCCAAAAGCCTTTCTGGTCTGTCAACAGCACAAATTCAAAAGTGAGTGTGGGGGGAAGTGGCCTTGATGGTGGTGATGGCAGAGGCAGCGGGGGGCTTTCGGGGTCGACTGCCAGGCTGTCAGAGAGAGCTCATAAGTATGGGATTATTAAAGGTAATGGAGATCAAATATTTTGATTGATGACATTTACAAAGCATTTATTAGGCTGGCAAGTGCTAATTTGACATTGTGATTCCTTCTCCCACCCACCCCCCACCCCCCCTAATTTTGGATCTCAGTCTTTTGCTAGGAAGTGCCCTTTGGCTAATTCTGTAGTAGGTATTAAATATGACATATCAGCCAGTAAAGATTCTTTGATCGCTTCATTAATTTACAAGCTCTCTGCTTGGCATTTTTGTTCATGAATTACTTTCCTGACTCAGGTTTGCATACAGATACACTGGAAAGGGGCATTTATTTTGTATGCCAGGGTCCCAGAATTGCAGCACAACCAGAAAGCCTCATGCAATCCAGACACAATATATACAATATACGCATATACGCCGTCTTGGAGGCTTGGAAAAGAGGCTTGGAAGCCTCCTTTCATGGTCTCGCCTCCTAATTTCTTTCACAGAGGTAAGCCTCCTTTGCAGTGGACAAACTTTGACCCTTTGGAATTCCTAGAAGAGTTAAAGAAAATAAACTATCAAGTGGACAGCTGGGAGGAAATGCTGAATAAGGCCCAAGTTGGTCATGGTTACATGGACCGGCCCTGCCTCAACCCGGCTGATCCAGACTGCCCTGCCACAGCTCCCAACAAAAATGCAACCAAAGTGAGTACAGTCCTCGATTCTTCCCTGAGAGAGAAAAACTTGATGTCTTTCCCCCATTTGGAGTTCTATTATTTTCATTTTTAAGATTTGATTCTCAACGACTTTTTTTGTCTATGGAGCTAAGTTTGTTTATAGAGCTAAATTTTGCTGTAAGATTTGCCATACGCCTCTCATTAGCCTTGTTATTAATGTTCTCTCTGAAACAAACAAGCCCTTAAAGCACTGGATTTTAACAAGGCATGTGACCTGCCTACTGATTCCCGTAATTATGTGGCTGTCTTTTTATTTTAGCCTCTTGATGTGGCCCTTGTTTTGAACGGTGGATGTCATGGATTATCCAGAAAGTATATGCACTGGCAGGAGGAACTGATTGTGGGTGGCACAGTCAAGAATAGCACTGGGAAGCTTGTCAGGTAATCCAACATATGGAGGAAAAATCCAAGCCGTCTATTTTTTGTCCTTTCCTCAGAAACCACTTCCCTTCTGACATCTGCAAGTGTATTTGCATTAATACCTAACTGTTATCCTAGCTAGCCGCCTGGTGTAATAGAATCTTAGGAAATATTACTGGACCCAGACCAGCTTGAAAGAACCACCTTGTGGGGGATTTTTCAAGAGGAGATTGTTGTTTTCATTGAGACTCTAGTTAGTGACTACAGGTTTTTAGAAGACCTGTCAGGTAGAAGATCAGGACAAGTGTAAAGTGGGCAGAAAACATTGGTCATAGCCAGTGGGGTGAAATGCTGTGACAGCTAAACAAGAATGATCCTCTGTGCACTCGCGGACTCTGCTCCGGCAAGCGTCAGGCTCTCCGTCTGAGATCTGTCCCTTGGGAGAGCCGTCGTCTGGGATTTCTGCACAGGCAAGCACGCAGCGCTGAGCCCAGCATATCTGGTCAAGCTATCTACTCCCCGACCCTTCCTGTTTCACTGAATAGAAACTGAGAAAGGAAATTGCCTATTAATTTAATTTCGGGGTATATCTGTAAAAGGTTTGTAAGGTTACACCTTTAATATGGTACATCAATCTATTAAATAAAATAACCATCAGGTCCTGTTTAATGGAAACATGTGCTCACATAGAAGGAGAGAATGGCCACAAGTGAGTTGGGGGTGCTTGTTTGTGATTCTAAGCTGTGAGAACTACTTCCTGGAAATGCTGATGTTGTGTCTTTACCACCCATCACAGTGCCCATGCCTTGCAGACCATGTTTCAGTTAATGACTCCCAAGCAAATGTACGAACACTTCAAGGGGTACGAGTATGTGTCACACATCAACTGGAACGAGGACAAGGCAGCAGCCATCCTGGAGGCTTGGCAGAGGACGTACGTGGAGGTAAATCGCCAGCATTCCGACGCCTACCTTTGAATCTGGGTACAAACCCCTTAGTTACTAAATACTTCATTGTAGCAATGTTTTAAAAGATTTTTTTTTCATTAGAATTTATTTTCAAAGCAAATTGTCATTTTGGGTACTTGGTGGGATGGAAACTTTTCTTCCTTTCCTAGATAGACATTGAAAATCTTAATGTCTGGGTGATGCTAATTCTAATTGGGATGCCTGAAATATTCTGAGTAACCAGTTGTGAACTCCAGAACTAAGGCATAACAGTGTTTAAAACAACAACAACAACACTTGGTTAGCAAGAAAAGGTGTCTGGAAAACATTAGCAAGGCATAGAATCTATTCACAGCTGCAGTCCCCTTGGTTAGGTCATATGACAGGAGCTGGCCTTTGTTTCCCAAGCAGTGACCTCTGCTGAGCTGCATGTGACCTTTTAAAAATGGCCAGCAAACAAAGTGGGGAGGAGTCACCACAGGAATAAGTTGTTTTAGATTAGTGGGGAGCCGAGGGGACCCACAGATCAGTTGTACAGTGGCAGAGAGGTGAATAGGTGGAGTAAATAAAGCTTGGAGTGGGCTTCAAGGATTCTGGCTCACCGCAGCACCAGATTCTCACCTGATTAGTAATGGCCTTCATTGTTCCAGGCCCAGGGTCATTTCATGTTGGTCCAAGTTCAAACCTGGATCATGTAGAACTCTTCAATGCATTAGAAAAAAGTGAGGGTTGAGTGGAGGGGGCATGTCCCCCAAGATCTGTGCTGTCAAAGCCCATTGAAGCTTTAATTCCATGTCGGACTTTATCCTTATGTTGTGACCACAGGTAGTTCATCAAAGTGTCGCCCCGAACTCCACACAGAAGGTGCTTTCCTTTACCACGACGACCCTGGACGACATCCTCAAGTCCTTCTCTGATGTCAGTGTCATCCGAGTGGCCAGTGGCTACTTACTGATGGTAACAGTAAATTCAGTTCTCCTGGGGGATGGGGTGGTTGGTTTGGTTTTTAGTTTTTATCTTTCCATGACCGCTCCTGCTTTTTAACTGCTCTTAACACACACGTGCATCCAAGACAGAGAGAGCTCTGCTTCATAACGGTTTCAAAAGTGGTCGTGTAAAGCGTTTTCTCCCATTTGTAGTTTGCCCATCTCTGACTCATATCATTTCATGTGATGTCTGTAATGTAAATTTTTTGTTGTTGTTGGATTCAATAAGTTCTACTTTTTGATTTGGGGTGATGGGTGGGGGAAAACATTAGAATCCTTACACATTCTAATGTTTGGCTTTTGTTTTGTGTCTCCCCCCACCGCCCCCCATCCCCCCTTGTTCCTTCACCTGCCCCCCACCCTGTGGTTCTGCTCGCAGCTTGCCTATGCCTGTTTAACCATGCTGCGCTGGGACTGCTCCAAGTCCCAGGGTGCCGTGGGGCTGGCTGGCGTCCTGTTGGTTGCACTGTCAGTGGCTGCAGGATTGGGCCTGTGCTCATTGATCGGGATTTCCTTTAACGCTGCAACAACTCAGGTACTAAAGGAGACATCCATCCACTATTTATTGACAAACACCCCTCCCCAGGCTTAGCCCTGCGGCCTCCTATGTGTCCCTGTCACCTAGAGTCTTCCGTCCTTTGCCACCAAGATGCCACACTTCGGGGGAGGGGGCTGCTGCCTCAAAGTGGAGCTCTTGGCAGTGGGGGGGGGGGTGGGTCTGAGTGGGCTTGTTGCTTGGTTGAGGCACTTCACTTATCAGTGAAATTAAGACCATTTATTAGAGCCGTGGTTCCCAAACTTAGGTGTTTGCTAGAGTCACCTGGAGGGCTTGGACAACTCAGACTGCCCGGCTCCACCCCCAGAGTTTCCAGTCATCACTTCTCAGTGATGCCGGTCCAGGGCTCATGCTCTGAGATCTGCTGCTTTCCATGAGTCAGATTCTTTCTCATTTATTAATTTTAAAAAATATAACAGAGCTTAGAAATAGAAATGCACAAGATCTCCTGTGCGCTAAAACAGATCGATCTGGGGGATTTAAGCCTCAGAGAAAACTAGATTCAATGGTGTGAGCTGTCCTTTGGGGAGCTTGGTGGGGGGGGCTCTGGGGGTAATGTTTTCAAGGGCTCGGGAGTGGTCAGAATTGGGCTTCACACATCTAATCTGCTGCCCTTTGTTTTTGCCGCAGGTTTTGCCATTTCTTGCTCTTGGTGTTGGTGTGGATGATGTTTTCCTTCTGGCACATGCATTTAGTGAAACAGGACAGAATAAAAGAATCCCTTTTGAGGTAATAGAAAAGAAAAAGAAGAAAGCTTTGGGGACAGCCAAACTCCCCTCTGTTCTTGAGTTTTTGTCCTCTAATTTTCTGTAATCTGGCCCAATAAATATTTCAGTCCCAAGTCAGTGACGTGGTACTGGCTCTAAATAAGTAAAACAAGTTAGAAGAATCTCAGAACACTTATTCTAAGGCCCAAATTTGCTATTCTGTTTTGTGTGTGTGTGTGTGTGTCTCACTTTGTCCCCATCACACCCTCCCCCACACCTTTTTTTTTTTCAAGTGTATTATTTTGAGAGAGAGCAATCAAGGGAGGGCAGAGGGAGAGAAAGAGAGAAAGAATCCCAAGCAGGCTCCACACCTTCAGCACACGGCCCAGTGTGGGGCTCGAACTCATTAACCTTGAGATCATGACCTGAGCTGAAATCAAGTGAGGACATTTAACTGACTGACCCACCCAGGTGCCCCTCCCCCACACCTTTTAAATCTGAAAATTTTACTTAAATCATTATCTTGCAGCTCTGTGCTTTGGATGTCAGAGCCGTGAACAACACATAACCATGTAGATAATCCTGAGAACTTTCTCAATGCCAGTGTTAGGGGGTAAGGCAGAGATCGCCCTTTCTTTCTTATACCCCAATGTCAGCATTATCGACTCTCTGCTGTCTTACTTTGTCATGTATGTGAATTGTTCACACGGTCTGTGCTCTGAGGGCACCCTGTCCTGTGCAGTTTTCAGCACTGTGGTTTCTCGTGCTCAGGACAGGACTGGGGAGTGCCTCAAGCGCACGGGAGCCAGCGTGGCCCTCACATCCATCAGCAACGTCACTGCCTTCTTCATGGCCGCATTGATCCCGATTCCCGCTCTGCGGGCGTTCTCTCTACAGGTGAGTCTCCAGTGATGAAACCTATGGTGAGCACCCCACGTTGACTTTTCTCCATTAACACGCTTCCAGTACTACTGTAGCATGTACCATATGGAGCTCGTGTGGGTGGGTGCTTCTTTAAGCCATAACCCTCACAGTCCCCCTGAAATACAGCCCAGGGTTCTTCCCTTCCTTTTAGTCCTGTAGCCCAGATGCCTGTGGCCTGGGTGTCCTCAAGACCTGGTGCCTTAGGGAGCGGCTCTTTCCTTTACAGTTAAACTAAAATGACACCAGAGCTGCTCCATATAGGATGCCAGGAAGCCCCTGCTCCAGATATCCAGAAGTCCTCTGGTCTCATCCACAGTGCGGCCAGCTTCTGGCCATCCCTGCTTCGAAATCCCACTCGGTTTCTGTGCTTACCCTAACATGCCACCCTCTGTCTATTTCCCTAAAGCAGCCTCAACACAAGGCAGTTGTACAGAACACACTTCATTGACTATGAAGACGAGCTTGCAGTATAGACCAGGCTAGGCGATCACTTAGAATTGAACACATGGGGGTTATAATGGGTGCAGATCCTCCCCCACTCCTGCAGTCCAATCTACATATAACATTTTTTTTTTTTTTTTCTGAGAGAGAGAGAGGCAGAAGGAGAGGGGGAGAGAATGTTAAGCAAGCTGCACGTCCAGTGCAGAACCCTTCATGGGGCTCAATCTCACAACCATGCAATCATGACCTGAGTCAAAATCAAGAGTCTGATGCTTAACCTACTGAGCCACCCAGGCGCCCCTGCATATAATTTTTGACTCTCCCCAAACTTAACTAATAGTGGCTGTTGACTGGAAGCCTTACTGATAACATAAACAGTCAATTAACACATATTTTATGTTCCGTGTGTTATATACCGTATTCTTACAGTAAAGTAAACTAGGGAAGGAAATGTTATTAAAATCCTAAGGAAGAGAAAGTACTTTTACAGTGCTGTAGTCTGTTTATTGAAAATAGCCTCCAAGTGGTCCTGTGTAGTTCCAACTTTAGTTGTTCAAGGGCCGGCTGTATTAGCTTCCACTGTGCAGATGTATTGGCCACCCTCTGCCTGCAGGGGAGTTCATTGGTGGGCCCTTGCTTGCCACCTCTCTCCTAGTTCCCCCACAGTCTCTTCTGTCCTCTCCTCTGCCTTCTTTTGGTCTCCTCGTCCCCTCTCAGGATGCACAAAAAGACTCAGAATTCCTTTCCCTTCCTTATGTGGAGCAGTTTGGCTCCTGCATTGTTCTCCTTCCAAACTAGGCCCTTTCAAAGCACCAAGATATTTTTTGAACAAAGAGCCAGCTTATGTGAACGGTAGGAATGGAGAGCTCCCTGGGCTGGGGCCACAGCAATGGTCCATTCTGTGCTTGGCCTGCAGTGCCGGTGTCGCCCTTCAGCTGCTTGAAGCCCCCAGGGATCCGGAAATCGATCAGCACAGCAGGTGAAAGCTCACCGCCCAGTTTGAGATGTGGCCTTCCTGAGCCCAAGATGGTTTTGGGTTTTGATGTCTCAAAGACGTTATTGCAGTTTTGTGAATTAAATTCAAATTTTATCTTTCTTTTTCTCTTACAGTGTGATACGTAATTTATGAGATGGCCAGGTTTTTAAAGGAAACTACCTTTGGTGTCACTTTTTAAGCCTTATTACGTCCATCGTCTTCATGTTGCTTTACTCTTGTAAATCACCAAAAGGTGATTGTGACCAGGAAGAGAAACGGACAGATGATAGATTATGCTTCTCTTTATACTTTGTCAACACGCTTCGCTCTTCTATAGTCTTCATATTTGAATTTCACTTCACTAATGGCTAATAAAGACCTAAGCAAGTAATGATGCTACTGCATTTGGGATGCTAGACTTACTTAATATTTAGTGTAAGACAAGACATGAAAAAAGATTTTTATACCAGTCACTATGACCACCACCCCCAAAAGAAAAAGGGTTTATTACAAAATATATATAAAATAGAAGCAGTAAGTGAATTAATGAATAAAGGTAAGCCTTTAATGACCAAAGCACAGGAAAATGAAAATATAAGTGCTCAGTAATGTGGAAGATGAGTGAACATTGCCACTAAATTATGGGTGCAACCAAAGTTCTAGAATGCCTTTTTGCATGGGCATCTGCGCCCCTGCATTTTGTCTCCCATTCTTATTACATATAGAGCAGATTCTAGTATTGAAAAATTGTTATACTCCTTGGACAGTGGGACCCTGTCTCCAACCTCTCTCCTTTTCTGCTTGCCTTTTTCTCACTGTTCTTTATTTCCGCTCTGCCTCACACTCCTTCTTTTCTTCTTGTGTGTGTCTCTCATTTTCTCCTCTCCTCTCTCAGTATACACTGATGATTCATCAAGACATACTCTCCTTTAATGATATCCTATGGTGTGGTGCTGAAAAGCTACATGAGTTGTCCTTACATCTTTTAGAAAATCCAGTGCGCTAAATTCTCCCAAGGTAAGCACCTTACCAAGAAGAGAGGAGTACTGTGAGTTTTGTATTTCTATTCTGAGCCACTGGGGTACCACTTTAGAAAATTGAAGACTTCCAGGAGTCTTCATTTATTAAAGACTGGCTCCGCCATAGCACTGGCTCATGCTCTGTCAAAAAACTAACAAAAGCAAAGAAAAGGAAAGAAAAAAGAAGATAATGTAAAAAGAAGAGAGAGAGAATGTGTTTTGCAGTAGCCATCAGAAATTTACATTGGTTTCCTTTTAAATACACTGACATTCAAAATCAACCATTAGGTAGCTTCTTCTCTTTCTTTTAGTGAATAACATTAAGTTGTGCCTCTGGGTATTCATTTGTGTTTATATTTTCAGGATACTACAGATTAAGCCTCAAAAGAGAGAGCTCTACAGTGGTTCGGTCTAATAATAAGTCCATGTTAACTTAGGATTTTTCCCTATGGAAATTTTCCAATTGTCTAACTTTACAAAAATAAATAGAAAAATTTTCCCCAAAGAAACCATCTTAGACTTCCTTGTCAATGTCCATCCATCTGTCCAAATACCACCTCTGTGCCAGAAAGCAGTGGCTTTGGTAACCAGTGCCCCGCACTGGGCTTGCTGGTAACTGAGTGGTGTTTGTTCTTCAGTGAAAACTCCAGAACAGAATGTCTTATTGTTCCAGACAGTATGAGGGTTTCAATGAGGGCCCCCCTAGGCTGGGCCCAGTTGTCTCCGTGTCGCAGCAGGGCCACCATGGGTGTGTTGCAGGGGGCAGGGTGGAACACGGAGGATGGAGACATTTCCCTTAAGCACCGGAATTAGAATTGATTGACAGTGCAAATCATCCCCATCATCTTTTCAGATTTTCTACAATTTCTTAAACTCCCCTTTGCTCCAGCGATGACACGTGTCCCTTGCTGAGAGACCTTGCAGTTATTTATTTATTTATTTATTTATTTATTATTTATTTTTACTATTTTAGTGCACTTGAACAGGGCACTGAAACTGTGTCGTTTTCTTGTCAGAATACGTGCTACCTGTGTATGTAATATGCCACTTGACAGTAAGCATGGGCAAGATGCTACACTTTGGAGTTCTGGGGTTCTTCATTTCCCCCACAGACTCCTCCAGTGGATATGGCTGTTACCAGATGTGTTCCACAGTCACTGTGGAAGCATCGGTGTCATTCGGCCCAGAGCACCTGGGCCACTTGCGTTCCTCATCCTCAGGAACTTCTGTCCAGAGTGAGGCCCAGAGTGTTCAATCTGCATTCCACCCCTGAATTCTGAACATGCCTATCATAGAAAGAAAAGCTGAAGGGATTCCACCTCTGGGACTGAATTTTCCTGAAAAATCTCCTTGAGAATCAAATCCGTTCTTCCCAGCATCCCTGTGGTCAGATTGGTCAGGAGTCCTAACCCCGCCTGCATCCATCCCTCAGGAGGTGACCAGGGTGACAAGAACTCCCAGGTCTCAGGCTGAGGGCTTTGACATCAAGCCTGTATTTAAATTCTGTTTACTCCATAACCTGAGGCAGGTGACCATCCTCTGCACCTCGGACTCTCTGTTAGGTAATAGTGTCAACAGCAGTAATAATGGCTGACCTGGTTGCTGTGAAGACCGGATGAATCATGTGTTAATTCCCTGGTCTCTCATTACTCCCCCTTTTACTCCTTTCTCTTTCCCTCCACAGAATTTTACATGTCCCCCTCAGACACCGCTTGTCAGTTTCCTCCACGTGGTACATCCTTCCTCCTTGCCCCCCAGAGTCCTATTTTTGTCTTCTACACCTCCCAAGTACCTGCCTTGACCACCCTCTGCCCGCCATCCCCACACGCACCCGCACCTGCACGTTCTTTCCTCCTCTGAGCTGCTCTGAAACCCTGTGCAAGCTTTTACTACTGTATATATCAGCCTGAATCATAATTTGTTTAAGGGTCTGGCTGTGTCGGTCCTTGGAGAGCACCGGGATTTTGTCTTATTTCTCTTTTTGTCTTTAGTACCCAGCTCAGTACCTTGCCTTTTCTTTTTAAAGTATTTGCTTCTTGGATGAATCCTCCAGGCAAAATAGTAATTTGCTTATTAAAACAAGTCTGACCTTCCATACATTAGAGTGGTTAAGTCCACAGGTTTCATATGTTTTGAGTTGATGAGGAATCTCAAAGCAGACTAAGAAGAGAGAAGTTATGTAATTTTTAGCAGAAGACTTGATAATTTTTTGGTTTTGTAGACTTGACAGGGAATAAATTATTGAAGGTCCCTTTCCAGAACTTACACTTGCTCTCTCACCTTGAGCATAAATTCACAATTACTATGAAAAGTTTTTTGCAAAGTTCTCTTCTAATTCTGTTAGGTATCAGTTATAATCAGTCAGGTTTTCTTTTCTCACCTGGAGATTTACCCAGTTGGAGAACGTTTTAGAACTAAGTAGTTCTTCAGAAAGCTTCCTAAGAATTTTTAATTTGCAAAAAATTTTCTGATGATTCTTGGTTACTTAGCATTCCAGTTGCTTTTTTTCTTTATTGTGCCGCTTCTTTCCACGCTTTTCTGAAGGGGAGAGCCCTTTCAACTGTCCTCTGTTGACTTTCCCCTATTAACAGCCCAATTGTGTAATTTTTACTAGGTCAGCAGGAGATTTGCCAAAGCACTACAGAATCTAGCCCCATGTTTATTCTAGGTTATGGAGTGACTTTTGAATCTGTACTTATTTATTCTGCATACTATAATCACACGCAGGAATTTCTTTCTGCCTTACTCTCCTTGACCTTTTATGTTACTGTGCTCACATACCCCACAGGCTGCTCCAGAGGCTATTTGGAATGTGCCTATTAAAAACCTCAGGGGATGTGTTTGAAATTTTATTTCATGTTTTAAAGGTGACATTTTGATATACCCAATCCACTTTACATATAAATATTCTAAGTATAAAATCAGAGTTGCGTGAAACTCTTAGAAATGTTCTGAAAGGGGAATGTTTGTTTTAAATTAAAACATGTCAAGTATATTCTGTATTCTGCCTTTGTAAATTTGGTTTGATTAGGTTGCTACCAAGACACTCCTTTCATTCCTGTGTTTGTACATCATGGGTTCGTGAAATTCTAAGAGATGGAAAGGATCAGAACGATGGGGCCTGTTCTAGTCAGATGGTCTCTTAATGATGGAAGAGAAGCAAAATGATGAGAAACTCCAACATCTATTTCACCTTTCTTTCATTTCCTTACTGAAGTGTTTATAAAGATGATGTTTGGGGCGCCTGGGTGGCGCAGTCGGTTAAGCGTCCGACTTCAGCCAGGTCACGATCTCGCGGTCCGTGAGTTCGAGCCCCGCGTCAGGCTCTGGGCTGATGGCTCAGAGCCTGGAGCCTGTTTCCGATTCTGTGTCTCCCTCTCTCTCTGCCCCTCCCCTGTTCATGCTCTGTCTCTCTCTGTCCCAAAAATAAATAAACGTTGAAAAAAAAAATTTAAAAAAAAAGATGATGTTTAATTTTTTTAAATTTTTTTTATGTTTGTTTATTTTTGGGAGAGAGAGGACAGAGCATGAGCGGGGGAGGGGCAGAGAGCAAGGGAGACACAGAATCCGAAGCAGGCTCCAGGCTCTGAGCTGTCAGCACAGAGCCCAATGTGGGGCTCGAACTCACAAACCGTGAGATCATGACCTCAGCCGAGGTCGAATGCTTAACTGACTGAGCCACACAGGTCGCCCAGAAAGATGTTGTTTAAAACATCTTTATTTTCAGAGCAGTCCTCTGGCATATTGGTGACCTCTGCTTTTTTTTTTTTTTTTTTTTTTTTCCCTGCTTCTAGGCGGCTGTAGTAGTGGTATTCAATTTGCTATGGTTCTGCTAATTTTTCCTGCAATTCTCAGCATGGATTTGTATCGACGGGAAGACAGGAGATTGGATATTTTCTGCTGTTTTACAAGGTACAATTTCTGGCTGCTGTGACTTTTATTTGTTGGGTACAAAGTGGTAGGGTTTAGAGAGGTCTTTAGTCTGTGGACTTGGAAGAAAATGTAATCAACAGGGCTTGTACCAGCGTGATGGAGGCAGAGGAGGATAATGGACGGAGGATTCTTTTTTAGGGATATTGAAAGACTGGGGCTCTCCCCGCCCCCTCTGCCCCGCCCCTGCCAACAGAAGACGCAATCACAGCCCCAGGGTTATGATGTGCATGGCCATTATTTCTCCTGTGGATCAGTTTTGCTGATTATCAGGAGTGTGTCATATCTGTATGGATTCAGGCAGAACAAAGGTTTGAAAACCAACCATCCAGAAAAAATACAGCCCTTTGGGTGTTGTGGGATTGGGGGGGGTGTTTTGGGGCAGTTTTTAGGAATTATGCTTTGAAGGGGTTCATCAGCGTGTAACTTGATTTTGTCAGCCAAATTCAGGTTCAGCCATCCATTTGGCTTCCTTTGACTTACTAGTGTCTATGTCCAGATGGTTAAATCAGGTGACATGTGTGAAGTTGAGCAGTACGATATTTTCCTCCTAAATCAGAGCTATGTAAAATGGATCTTGTCAGTTATTGGCAAAAATGAAAGCACTTTGTTTCCCTGTTTCAGTTATACCACTGCAACATATTTTTCCCTCTCAGCCCCTGCGTCAGCAGAGTGATTCAGGTTGAACCTCAGGCCTACACGGAGGACTCACGATAACACCCGCTACAGCCCCCCGCCCCCCTACAGCAGCCACAGCTTCACCCACGAAACCCAGATCACCATGCAGTCCACAGTACAGCTTGCACAGAGTACGACCCCCACACACATGGTACTATACCACTGCTGAACCACGCTCTGAGATCTCCGTGCAGCCCGTCACCATGACCCAGGATACCCTCAGTTGCCAGAGCCCCGAGAGGCACCAGCTCCACGAGGGATCTGCTTTTCCCAGTTCTCGGACTCCAGCCTTCACTGCCTTGAGCCCCCCTGCACCAAGTGGACACTTTCTCTTTTGCCGAGAAACACTATGCTCCTTTTCTCTTGAAACCAAAAGCCAAGGTAATCTACCAAAACAAGATTCTTGTCTTCAAGAAATGGCCCAAACAGTCTCCTTTGAATCATCAGGTTGCTTCTTTGGGTGTCGCTTCTTTCAGGCCTTCTAAAGAGTCCATCCATTTAGCATGTGAGGCCATTTTAATGAGCTCATCTTCTACAGCAGTGAATCTCTATGCAGCAAGTGCTTCTGTGAATTTAGTTCAACTTCTTACATATAAACATTTCATTCTTCATGAGCTTATTTTTAAAATGTGCTTACTATGATTACTTGTTTTTCCCTGCGGGAGAATGACCCCTACATGCTGCATCCAGGCCATTGTGGTGATAAAAGTGAGGTCTAAACCAAACAGCTTGCTTTTGTGAGGGAGAGTCGATCCCATCCTCTGACTCTGATCTTGTGCCTTTTACTGTGTTACAGGTCGTGGTGATCTTCCTTTCCTGGGCTTACTGGGGGTCAGCCTTTATGGGACCACCCGAGTGCGCGATGGGCTGGACCTTACAGACATTGTGCCTCGGGAAACCAGAGAATATGACTTTATTGCTGCACAGTTCAAATACTTTTCTTTCTACAACATGTATATAGTCACCCAGAAAGCAGACTACCCAAATATCCAGCACTTACTCTACGACCTTCACAAGAGTTTCAGCAGCGTGAAGTATGTCATGTTGGAAGAAAATAAACAGCTTCCCAAAATGTGGCTGCACTACTTCAGAGACTGGCTTCAAGGTAAGGTACTGCTAGAGGGCGTTCGCCCTTTGTAAACTCACCCTTTGGCCCTTGGTGTGTTCAGCGTCCACAAGTTCCCTTTGTTCGCTTAATTAAAGTGTTAGATATAATGTAACACTGACGTGTTCATTGACTCCTAAGTGTTGCTAAAATTCTTATATAGACTGTTTCTGGGGCAGCCTCCCAAATCTGGCTTTCACCTATTAAATGATGCAAACAGTTCACACGGGGGACTCAGGAACTTCCGTAAGAATTTATGGGTGCACATTAGAAAATGGGGAAAGTATGTTATAAATAGGGAGCTGGGGGCTTCTAGTGCTCTTTTTGGATGGTGGTCAGTTGGATGACCAAGTGAAATCAGAGTGATGGAATTTCCTAGACTGACTTCTTGTCAGATTATGGCTTACTATACCAGCGGATTTTGCATCATTGGTGAATATAATGTAAAATTCCATATTTTGACCGTCTGTTGATTTGGCGTATGAAATAAACTTATCAGTTGCTTAACCACATCTCACAGTACTTCATACTGTAATAATGAGTCAAATTCTGCTGTAAAATGCCTTTCTTACTTCTTACCTTGTCTTAGAAACATTTCTAGGAAACCGGTAGTCAGCTGAAGAAAAAAATGGCTTAAATATGCTCCTAACTGCTGACCTGAATATGAATGTATTCAGTGATTCAAAGGACATCTGTTCATTTATTCCGTGTTGACACATGCAAAGTGAAGTGGGGAATCAAGATAATTATCCACACAATTCAAGCAAAAATGCTTTTACTGAAATACCCAAATAATTATGGCCCCCCAACATTTTTTGGCTTAAGTATCCAAATGACCTGTCTTAATTTTCCCACTTAATTAGGCTTGTTTAAACACAGATTTGAGTGCCTTTTTTGGTCTTAAGTCAATACACTTGTATGTAAAGATTAAGCAGCCAATTTCCCTGTGAGTTTGCATGGAATGGTAAACAAACTTGAGTTTGATTGAAAATTCTTCAGTACAGTTTTTCTGGCCTTGACTTCTGTTCTTACAGTTTTGTTCATACATGTATACCAGATTTGACCTCTTTTTTTGAGGAAGGCAAAGAGACCACATGATCTTAATACTATTTTTTAACATGCTCTGAGATTAATCAAATTTGTTCCAAGTCTTATTTTTGACAGTAGTTTGGGAGGGTAGTGTTTTTCAGATAATGGGTCAAAAACAGGACCAGACAGTTGAGAGATTCCCTGCTTTTCATTTTTCCTCCGTTGGCCAAAGACATGCAAATAGCTTGCCACGATGACAAAAGAGTGCACTGCAGTATCTGAGCAAAGGAGGCTTGTTGTAGAATTGATTTCAGTGTCTTCAGCCATTCCTTTGGAAGCTCAATATGGCATGTTAGGCGGAGCTTGGGAAGAGGGCAGAGGGGTATTGTCTGCAGGCAGCGCTGAGGGCTAACCTTTTTATAGCGTATTGTAAATTATCCCTATGCTTCATCCATTTAAAGACCTAAAGCAGTTGGACTTGATAATCACACTTTTTTAAAGGTGCCATTGAATCATGTTCTGATTGCTAAGTGAACAGCACCCACCTAAACCAAGTGAGACCTGTTCATGCTCCCAAGTCAGGGTCCCAGCCAGCTCTAGAACTCTGCTTGTGACTCTTAGGAGGTCCCGCAGAGAGCACTGGACACAGAATGGCCAGATAATGGGACACTTGGGTTGCCCTAGATACTTTTCAGGCCTGTCAAGTGGTTGATTGGGTCTTTGGGACACTTCCTGCAAGGAATCAGATCTCCTTGAATCGTTCAGAACTACTGTGCGATTGTTAAGTGTGGGAACCTTGTTGGTTTTTAGTGGAATTATCACTAAAAACCATGTCGTGCTGTTAATCTTTATCGACATTCCAGTAGTTTGGGAGGAGTAGTTAACTCATACAAAATACATAATGGTAATGCCACAATGTTATCTTTAAATGCACGTGCAAGGAAGGCTAAGTTGCAGGTAAAAACCACACTGTACTCATGTCCAAGTGGTGTTCGTTTATATTCACACTGAATTATGCAGATAAAATTTAAATTAATGTTTTCTTTTTAAGGTTCCATATCAAGGAGAAATTGACCAATTGGGATAATTAGCTCAAAACTCTCACTAGAAAATGAAATTTAGTATAAAATTTAAATGAGACAGGTTCTAGCTGAAACTTTTACGTTTTGCTAAAGATGGCAGTGGAGGCAAAATCCGTGTGCCTCGTTTTGTGTATAGAATCATATGTTATACATGCATCTTAGGCCAACTCATTGTTACTCAAGCTTTTTAGTAATTAGTCAGAAATAAAATAATCTGAGTATACGGACTTAACTTTCTATGAGGTCAGTGACTAGTTCTCATTGGTGTTTGTACTCCCAATAGAGTGAATGGCATGGGGAGGCCGGCAGCATGGATGATGAGTTGAGCTGAGTTGCCGACAGGGTTGACCTCCCCAAATCCAATCTCTCTTACTTTGGTTCACTGTAGGGGTGTCCCCAGATCCTTAGTGCCTACGTATCTTAAACTTACACTCAGATTTTTGGAACGCCCTGTTTGCCACTAGACATCATCGGTGCCCACGAGAACTCTGCTGATCTTATTCCTGCCTTCAGCTAATAACTTCCTGAGCACCTTACTGTGTTCAGGGCAATTTAGAGCATCCACGGTTCAAGCCAACCCTGGAACTCTGGATCCTGCTGCCTGGATCCAAAGCTTAGCTCCAGCCCTGGCCTGCTAGGTAGCCTTCATCAAGTTGCTTTCCAAGCCTCAGATGAGGAACTGAGTGGAACCATAATGCTAACAGGGCTGTCTCATGAGGTGGTTGTAAGAATTACATGAGCAGTGGTCAGTGTAAAATGCGAGACAGCTCAGTGCTCACTGAGCACGAGTGGCTCCCTAGGATTAAAGGATCAAGAGGGAAAGGGTTAAAGTACCACACAGGCCATGAAGTGATGAAGTTTCTATTAAGGCGAGGAAAACAGACCAGGTCTCTTTTCTGGGGAGAGGGAGGGGTTGTTTTTCCTCTCCTGTTTATTTTTTTTCAAAAACAAAAAAAGGCTTTAGGTAATAAAATAACATCTGTTCCATACGGCTTGTTGTGTGCATGCCTCACTGTGAAAAACAGTCTGTGTGAGAGTTGGGAGCGCGGCTGCTCCGGTGGTCCCCCCCGCCCACCGCTCCTCCACACTGGGCCTTCTTTCACCACCGAGCCCACGGGCCTCATCCCCACATTGTTCACGTAAAAACAATGCCCACAGCAATGTCAGCAGGAAGGTTTTAAAGAGAGAGACAGGGAGACAGGGTCCTGTGCCGCCCTCTCACCCTACTTCATCCCCCAAGAGCTTAATTATTTTGAGCACTAAGGGAACCGGTATTTTGGGGGGTGGTGTCTTTGAGTCACTCGAGGCATGTCGTGAAATGAAAGGAACCCTTCTCCCTTCTTACTGGCCATGTCTAACCCCGTGCATACGCAGCTTGTTCAAAGATGTGGTTTCCTGAGCTGCTGGGGCTGGGGAGTTCTACTTGGGAGGGGATTTGGGGGAAGCAGGGCAGTGGGAAGGAGGTGGGGTGTCAGGGGGGGTGGTGGTGGGGGGAGAGTGTGTGCACACAGGATCACTCAGCCCCTAAGGCCGGGTCACCAGGGCCCTGTTTTCTCTTCCAGCACGCTTATCTCTTTACAGCTGTAGCCAACCATCAGGTCTGTAATGATGGTTTTGATTACAGAGGCCAAGCACAGCTGTGTGTGGTGGGCTGGTGGCTCGCCCATCCCCCACCCCCAGAAAGCCCTTTCCTTCCCCTCCCTGTGCTTGCGGGTTGTCATCTGTTCTCACAGAGCCCCCTTGTATTGGCCTGTGGCTTCCTGTTCTCAATCTGATCCAAATTTACCCCGTGAGGCATTTCCCTGCGCACACAGGCGCACCCGAGATCCCTCCCCTCCCCCTCCTCCACACCCCCTTCTGAGGAAGGTGGCAAAGAGGAACAGTCGAGAGTGAATAGGTGTTGGCTGTGATCTTTACACAACCTGGCAGCCGATCCCACAGCTTGTATTAGCTCCACAAGTCCGAACAGATGGAACAAATTGACAGAATCGTGTTCACCTCAACCCTGGGCTCGAGAAGCAGCTGAGGTTGCTGTTTGAAGTTGGGAGTTTGAATGCGTTTTTCCTTCTCTGAGTGTACTGAAGAACCCACGGCTTCAGCACCTGACCGTGGCATGAAGTGGCCAATGAGCCCATGTGTCGTCCTCACCCAGCCAGCCGGCTCTCCCAAGCTCTCTCTCTCGCTTTCTTTCCAAATAGCCATGGGGGAGAAGCAGGGGTTTCTTTTTTTATGTAAAGGTAAAACACGTATATTTGATTCCCAGAAATGACTATTCCCCTCTTCCGCCTTTGCAGCAGGGATTGTTAGCAACCTGAAGTTCACTCATGAAAGTCTAATAGTGTCACTTGAACTTGATATAGGAAAACAAGTAGAACAGAGAGTCTTTGAGGTTGACGTCAAGTACTTCCTGTCCTGCTCAGCGTCCTCAGCCCATCCCATGGATCGTTTTGGTTAAGAAGTGTAATGTGTTATACACGTTTGCCTTTTCTAGGACTCAGGATGCATTTGACAGTGACTGGGAACTGGGAAAATCATGCCAAACAATTACAAAAATGGATCCGATGATGGAGTCCTTGCCTACAAACTCCTGGTGCAAACCGGCAGCCGTGATAACCCATCGACATCAGTCAGGTACTCTCATGGCCTGACACCCTGGGGGTTTCAGAGGGCATCGTTGAGCAAGAGCTTTGGGGAAGCTGCTATACTGAAAACTGTTCGACAGCCTACCATCCCAGCCTGCACTGTCTGGAGACCTGAGGCATCAGGGGCTGAGAGAATACTGAATTGGCTCTAATTCACTTCATCCCATCAGCTAACTGTGTGACCGCAGGCAGAGTGCCTCGCTCTGCTCCTCTGTCAAGTGGGGACAAGTGTGTTACCCTCCCTCGGGGGCAGTTGTTCTAACCCTCAAGGCAGTGCAGGCTCTTTCGGATCCTAGAAAAGCTGTGTTGTACTGTTCTCTTTTGAAAATAGTACTTGTTACCATGTTGGTCTTTATATTCCGACTTGGAGGGCTGGTAGCAGTCATTTGAATGAGCACGATTTGGGGCGGATGTGTAAGTTAGGAGACCAGAGAGGTTACTAGAGGGGAGGATTGGTTGCATTCAACTCCTGGGGTCACCCTGGCCCAGCAGGTAGAGGAGGAGGCTAGGCATGTGGCTCTATGGTGAGGCAAACAGAAATGACGGCTGTTGGACCCTGAGCGCACCCACTGCTCTGATCACCCCGCTAGCTAATAGGAGCTGTTTCAATTTGGTGATCGTATTCTGCAACTGCATCTGCACCTTCGGTGATGCCTGCATCCCTGCATATCCCTTTTGATTCCTCGGGCGTGTTGGGAGTGTGTTCGGACCCTTCAGATTTCACAAGAGTCCAGCATTTACTACCGGCTCTCCCGGATCCCATTCCTCTGCTCCTTGCAGCTTACTTGCTTCCCTCAGGCAGAAAACGTCATGCTAATGATCTTCCCAGCAGCTCTGTTTATTGTCTCCCCTTTTTTGCTGGCATTAAAGGTGACAGATTTACAAAGTACATTGTTCAGAGTTATTATGGAGTGTGAACTTGGTGCTTTATGGCCGCATGCAGCAGGCTGTCAGGTTTGACAAGGATGTGGGCAAAGGAGCCTGTCGGAGAGATAGCAGGGGGATGCCCAGGGGCTGGGCCAGGCTTTAGGGACCAGGGACAGGGAGGAGCAAACTTGCTTGGGACAGGCCCCCGGATATCACTTCCTCTGCCTGGGAGGGAGAAAAGCGTGCTGCGTGCACGGAGGCCACGAGCTGTGCTATGTAATTCCAGAGACGGCTTGAAGACATGTAGTTGTTACATATCCCGGGATTAATTGAATCCAGACCCCTGAATTTCGTTTTTCTCGCTCTACTCTTTCTTCCTTCACTCTTTCTCTATTAACTGCTGTCACTGGTGTTTTTCATTTTGTTAAGAAGGCCCAAAGCATTGGAATCAGGCCTGCACCTAAAGTAAACAGGAACAATATATTTGTGTGTTTGTGTATGTGTGTCTCTCTCACAGTGTTTTCACCTAAGCAAAGCCCACAGGACCTAGTATTGCCATGCCCGGGATGGGGCATGCTAAGCGTGACCACATCCCTCAGAAATCAGGTTACCCAGAAAGAGCGGAGCCATGCACAAACCCTTCCACTCTCTGGCGATGGGCATTTTGTGAATACACAGGTCATAGGAGGCTAGTGTAGCAAAATTTATACAGATGTTGTTTTATTTTTATAGCTCTCCTCCATTTACTGGGTGGCATTTCCTTCAGTGTTAACAGCGGAGGTTAACTGCACACAGACGTGTATGGGGATTCTTGCCAGGTTTTTTTTCCCCTTCCCCTCCTATAAATATGTTTCTCCAGATTGTTCATTCTCTGCCTTGGCTGCAGACAGTCTTTTAGCATTCAGATTTAATTGGTTCAGTCAATTCCTGGACCATCTGCAGAACTGTGTGTGTGTTATAAACACACCGATTACTGCACCCTCTGATAAGTGCGTTTTGAAAGAAAGCAAAGGTGCTCTGATGGGATTTTCTACATGTTCAAAGAAGGGGCATTCTAGTCATTATTACAAATGCTGGGGCAGGGTTCTGCTCCCCCCACCCCTCCAGGGAGGAGTATGTTTACCTCCAGCCCCATTCTGAAGGACCCCTGTTCTTCCCGTTTCGCAGTTGACCAAACGGCGCCTGGTGGATGCAGACGGCATCATCAACCCCAGTGCTTTCTACATCTATCTGACCGCCTGGGTCAGCAATGACCCCGTGGCTTATGCCGCCTCCCAGGCCAACATCCGGCCTCACCGTCCTGAGTGGGTGCACGACAAAGCTGACTACATGCCGGAAACCAGGCTCAGAAGTAAGTAGCCCTCCAGTGGGGCCCGCCGGCAAAGGGCCTTACCCTGCTCTCCCAAGCTCTGTCATGGCCCTCATCTGCTGACACTACCCAGGGTTCAAAAGTGTAAACAGAACAATATATTTCTTTGAGTTTAAAACTCTGGGAGACACATGAGGATGTGTAATGGGATACAACCCGTGCTCTGTCACGTTGGGAAGTGAGAGCCCCTAACCTCCGTTTGTAGCTTGCACTCTAGGATGTCCACCAGGCAGCTCTCTTTAATGCCAGCTGTTCCATGTGAAAGCTGGGGACGCCTCCAGGTTGAGTGGTATTTTACTATTGCAGAGTTTTATCGCTGGGGATTATATGTTTATCTTTACTTTGTCAACTCTGGCGTTGAAGGGATTTTTGGCAAGTTGGGTCATTCCTATAAGCCACCAAGCACCTGTATTCTGTCAAATCTGTTGAAACTGGAGCAGAATAGCTCTGTACACAGCAGCATCCTCTTCCTTTCCTCTCTCAGCCGCGACCTGGAGAGGTGGTCCCATACGGATTTAATTTGCATTTATGTTTAGAGGCGTTAGTAGCTTATACCTTGGATATGAGGCCGAGGGAGGATGTGACAAAGAAGACCGGTCCCTTTGCAGACATGGCTGGAGAGGAAGCGGGTTGTGCTTCTCTGTATCTAAACCCCAGAGCCTTGTGGCAAGCAGCCAAGGCTTGTGTTAATGAAAATTTATAGTTGAGATTATAATAGGGCAAATCATGTTTAGCAAGTCAACTGAATGACCCCAAAGGGTCTGGAACACACAACGGCAGTAACTAAATGCTTGTTGTGTGAGGATTTCTTCCCCTGCTGCTGAAGACTTAGCATTGCATTAAAAAAGAAGCATGGAAGGTTTAAGTGTGTTAGATCACTAAAAGGATAAGAAAGTTAAGCGTTTTTCTCAGTAAAGCATGACTTTCAAGTTATTTTGTTCTCATAAGTGATTGAGTAAAACAGTTTGAACTTCGTATTTTCTCTTGTGTCAGTTGAACAAAAAAAATGCTCCCGCCATTGAATTCTTACAAAAGTGACTGCTTCTAGAAGATTAAAATCAAAGGTTAAATAAATACACAGATCCTGGGCTCCTCCTCTCCCCAAGCAAATTAAAAAAAAAAAAAAAATCAAATGTTGATTATTAAAACCTTTTTGAACCAAAGATTAAAACTGTAAAGGCCCGAAGACTGCCCTCAGTAGCTCGTTAGGGGAGAAGTGCAGTGAGGGACTCTGTTGCACAGTTCCCTGTCTGTTCGTTGTCGTGGCGGAGAATGCGGGATACAGATCTGGGGATGGCCGCCAGCAGGGTTTGCCACGTCTCTTCCATGCCTGGGGCATGCCTGTTGACCAGAGCCTTCAGCCACAGCCCCTTCCCCCTGTCTTGTCTGTCCAGTCCCAGCAGCGGAGCCCATTGAATATGCTCAGTTCCCTTTCTACCTCAACGGCTTGCGGGACACCTCAGACTTCGTGGAAGCAATCGAAAAGGTCAGAACCATCTGCAACAACTACACGAGCCTGGGGCTCTCCAGCTACCCCAACGGCTATCCCTTCCTCTTCTGGGAGCAGTACATCGGCCTCCGCCACTGGCTCCTGCTATCCATCAGCGTGGTGCTGGCCTGCACGTTCCTCGTGTGCGCCGTCTTCCTCCTGAACCCCTGGACGGCCGGGATCATTGTGAGTTCATTCAGAGGGTTTTTGGGGAAGTCGGATTCCTTTCAGCCTAGCTCTTGCTGCAGCCGGGAAGTTGTGTTTATGTCTGGGCCTCTGGAGGAGGGTATAGATTGCATCATTCTTACTATATTTATTCTGCTGGAGGTGGCGAGGTTCGTAGTTAGGTAGTAGAGCCTTTAATGGCCTTCATCTTGTGTCCCTTCTCCTACAACTTTAAACTTTCCATGTAAAGATAGGGGAGTTTTTAAACACATGTTCTATAACAGCTCCTAGCATTTATTAAACACAAACACTCTGAGCATTTATTAAATACAAATGTAATTAATTTTTTTTAATTTTTTTTTTTTTTTTTTTTTTACTTAAAGGGCCTTTTTGTGACTATATCCCAGACCTAACATAGAGAAGATTCTTCTAAAACAGGGGAGGGGGAGTAATTAGAGAAATTAGGACCAGGGGTACAGAGGTAAAATGGGTTTTGAGATGGTTTTGTGGGTGGTATGTGTTTCAAACATTGAAGGATAATGATGAAGTAGTATTGCTGACCGATTTTTTGGCATCCTTCTTCCAAGTGTAATACTCTCAGATTTGAAGTAAGTTTCATAGAGAGTCTAATAAAATCATGGCAGTGTTTAAATTCCATGAACTGTGGTATAGACTTCAAAATGCCAAAATTATAAAAACAGAGACCAGGGCTGGTTTCTGTACCATAAGTCTGTGCAGCAGGTATGTTAAAAGGTAAATGTTTAGTCTGCAGGGGTTTTCATGGTACTTAAGCAATTGATGTTGTCCATCTTTCATTAGCTTACTAAAAGAAAGCAAAGGAAACTTTTATCGTACTTGCTCCCCACCCCCGCCACCACTGTCCACTGCCCCACCCCCAACAAGGAAAGATCATTCACTCCTTGTCTTCCGCCCGGGGAAAGTTTACCATTTTATTTGGATTTTCTCCCCTTTGACTCAAGAAACTCCAGTGTCTACCTCACAGATTTTCTTTCCATCTCTGCGCAAATTTTTACAAGGCAGATGGAAGGCAAATAAAAGCTTTTCCTTGGATTTAACTGTCTGCTGTGTCCACCCGCCTCTCTCCTCATTTCTTCAAAGTGAAGGCGCCTGTAACCTGACCCATGTCAGCTGACCAGAAGGTCCTCTTTTTCCCTAGCCATCCTCTCTTAACCCATGGGCTCTCCAAACAAAAGCAAGGCTGCCTTTGCGTAAAAGAACTTTTATTCACCCGTCCTGTCTGCTTTCTTTAGGATGCAGGGTACAGAAACCCAAAACACTAACGTTTCAACTCTGTTGTAAGTTTGGAAGGATACTTTCTGATGATTAAGATCAAAACAGAAGGAAATACCTTGTTTTAAACTGTATTAGATTTGTAGCTAGTGACGAGTCCATGTTTGTGTAATTCTTATATGCCTCAAATGGAATAATTGTCATTTTTTTTCGCTTTCTAGAGCAGGTGTGTTGGAAAAACAATTCATGGTAGAATACTAAGCGTTGCCTCTATGTACTCCTTGTACAAGCTGATGTCCCAAAGCAGCTGTCCCAAAACTGTCCCAAAATCTCCCTTGTCAGCAGGGACACGGTGAATTAGAAAGTAAAGGCAGGTGTTCAAGTTAAAGCAAGTCAGCACCTGCCTTCTGTCTGGGTCCCAGGTGTTTGTCCATGCCCCACCTGCAGCGGGCCCCTCCCTCCTTTGTCTTCAGCACCTCCAGTGTGTGTGTGTGTGTGCCCATCCACTCATGCTGTGCATCTTCCTGAAGGTGACGGTCCTGGCTTTGATGACGGTCGAGCTCTTTGGAATGATGGGCCTCATTGGAATCAAGCTGAGTGCTGTGCCTGTGGTCATCCTGATCGCTTCCGTGGGCATCGGAGTGGAGTTCACCGTTCACGTTGCTCTGGTATGGTTGACCTCTTCACTGAGAACTTTATGAAGAGGCAGCGTGTTTCCTCTCGCTCTCGTAGTCTCCCAAGTTGGAAACCTTTCCATTTTCTCCAGTGTCAAGGAACACACATAATGACATGTCCTAGTGAAGAGGCTCAGAGCACAGGCAGTCCTGTGCTGGGACAGGCTGAAATCTAGGCGGTGTCCTTCCCCACTGGGAAGGAGGGAGGCCCACTAAGGAGAAGGGCACGGAAGGTGAAAGAATACTGGGCCAGGTCAGCGTGGGCCAGGAAGGATTCTGCTTACTTGGTGCCCTTAGTGTCAGGTCCATAAGTTGTCACCTTGGTTCCTAAGTTCCATGCTGTGAGTGTGTGTGTGTGTGTGTGTGTGTGTGTGTGTGTGTGCGCGCGTGTGTGCGTGTGTGCGCGCGCGCACGCACACACACGAATATACATGGGTAAAGTGAGACCACACTCATAGGCCTGGCAGGGATGGTGTGACTGAGGGTGAGGCAGGTCAGCAGCCAAGGAGATACCCTGGGGCCGATAAGGCAGAGGAACTCCTTCTCCCAGCTAAGCCCATCCAGTTCCTTCAACCTCCCGGCCTCCAAATTCATGAAAGCAGAAAGTAAGAGAACTGGGGTTGTTCTCAATGGCATTTCTCCCCACTCTCTTCATTCTGTGCCTAGTCCCGTGACTGGTTTGTTGGAGGAAGTTAAACATCAGGGTCTTTAATCCAAGAGGCAAACCAATTGTGTATATTTCTCAGAAAATGGTTCAAAAGCCTCCTAGCAGTGTGTGAGTTCTGTGCACACTTGCACTTATTACACCCTCATCCTTGGGGTTATTGATAGGTGCTCGATAAATAGTTGCTGACTGAGTAAATACTCATGTTTGGAATGCCCTACCTAGGAAACCTAGCATTGAGCTTGGGTCAAAGTCCTTTTGGCCTTGCTTTCTCAGTCACTAGCATTGATTTTCTTTGGGCTCAACACGTGGCATATACATGCGTATATGTGTGCACATCTGCACATATGCTGTGTCTTGTACCTTCTTAGTTTCTCCACAGGAGTCTTTCAGGGCCATTTTTATGCACTTTGGAGACTGTAAACTTTTGTGTTTCAAAAAAAATGTTTTGTTGAGGTTGTCCTGTTTTTCCTCAGTGTATAAGGAACAGCTGATAATACAGAAGCAATAGTCTCTAAATTTGGAGCCTACCCAAATTTTTTTCCTCCGTTGATCTGAGAGGAGGGAGAGGGTATTTTTTTTTATATAATGTTTATTTATTTATTTTTGAGAGAGAGAGAGACAGTGATAGAGAATGAACAGGGAAGGGGCAGAGAGAGAGAGAGGGAGACACAGAATCGGAAGCAGGCTCCAGGCTCTGAGCTGTTAGCACAGAGCCTGACACAGGGCTTGAACCCACAAACCATGAGATCATGACCTGAGCTGAAGTCCGATGCTTAACAGACTGAGCCACCCAGGCACCCCTGAGAGGGGATTTTTTTTAAAAAGAAGAGCCCACTAACCTAGAGCTTAGAATGTAAATAATTCTTAGTATCATTTCTTCAAAAAGGAGAAAACCTTGAGAGTTAAGAATCCACCAGTCATTTTATTCTGATGTGAATGAAAATCACCTTTTTAAAAAAACTTTGGTAGCTAGCAATGCAAATAAGAGCATTCTAGAACAGGTTGTTACAGTAAAAATGAAAACTGCAGCCTTCAAACTGTTGTGGCACCCTGGGCCTCACACGTGAGGTAGTGTGAACATAAATGTCCATACCGGTGCTGGGTAAGCAATTGAGGAATGCTTCTACCAGTTGTATAGGTTTAATTCCAAGAATTTAAGGACTCTCAAGAGCCAACTCAGCTTTGCGAGCAGTAACCCCCCACTCAGTGCTGGTAGCCCACACTTTCATTGAGACACTCTCTACACTTAGGATATGGTGTTCCTACCTGATCCTGTATGTGAAGATCTATTTAAAGCAGGCAGTTACTGCTCTTCCAAGGTGTGTAAAATGATGGAATAAGGTTGGTGAGGAGCACTCTTCAGGGAATCAGTGGTTCCTGTCAGTTAGCTATTCCCACAGCCTAAGTTGTACATGAGATGATAAAACCCTGCTTGACCCCTGTGGCCTCATGGCCCAAGTATGGCACAAAATAACATGGTTCCAAACCATCTTGTTGCTTTTCTCCCAAAAGAAGAAAGGTAATTGTGTTGACCCTAAAGTCAGCCCCACTCTAAAAGAGCAGATACACTTTAGAGAAAGTATGGACACTCATAGCACATTTTTGTAAACGTTTCTTTCTCCATCTGCTCAGAAGAACAACCTTAGTGTTCTTCCACAGGCTACCCAAGGGATGGGAATGCCCCCAGTGTGTTATAGACCTTGATTTATTTTTTTTATTTTTTTTTAACGTGTATTTATTTTTGAGACAGAGAGACAGAGCATGAACGGGGGAGGGGCAGAGAGAGAGGGAGACACAGAATCGGAAGCCGGCTCCAGGCTCTGAGCCGTCAGCACAGAGCCCGACGCGGGGCTCGAACTCACGGACTGCGAGATCGTGACCTGAACTGAAGTCGGACGCTTAATCAACTGAGCCACCCAGGCGCCCCTAGACCTTGATTTTTAAGGGGCTGTGACCTGCAGTGTGCCCGAGCTGTCTTATCTCAGCATGTCCCAGGGCAGCCCTTAACTTTCAGGCAAAGAAAGGACTTGTGCCAGCCTCAGTCCTCTCTGTTGGGGCCCCGCTGAAAGGCCAGGCAGGGTATAACAGTAACTGACTCACGTTAAAATGGTCCTGGGTCACACTGTCCAGCCAATAGTCTAATTGGTGTCAACAGCATTCTTGACCTAGCAGAGCTTTAGGAAGGTAAAGGAGGTGGGGATATAACCACATGGAGTTAAAATAAGCTTGAATTTCTTTTTTATTTTTTTATTTTTTTAATGTTTATTCATTTTTGAGAGAGAGAGAGAGAGAGAGTATGAGTGGGTGAGGGGCAGAGAGAGAGAGGGAGACACAGAACTTGAAGAAGGCTCCAGGCTCTGAGCTGTCAGCACAGAACCCGACACGGGGCTCAAACCCACGAACCGCGAGATCATGACCTGAGTTGAAGTCAGATGCTCAACCGACTGAGCCACACAGGCGCCCCAAAATTGGCTTGAATTTCAAGTCCTGTATTTTTCTTGTGATACTTCCAAGGTGTTTAGAGAACACAGCAACAGAAATGCCACGTCATCCACGAGGAAATATGTACTTAGCACCCAGTTGCATGCAACCCTCAACTAAGCCTACTCGGAAGTAAGATCTTGACCTGCCACAAAATCAGAAAGAATGCTGTCATTCTCACACCACAGCTCTCCCATGTGAATGCTGTGTGCTCATTCAGGTTGGGGGGGGTGGGAACCAAGGGGAGTAGCAGTGAATAAAGGGACATTTTGCTCCTTTTTGTATAGTTTTGGTTTGGTTTTTAATTTAAAGTAAATATGCTTTCTGTCTTTTTTTGTCGTTGTTCAAGATTTGCGTCAATATCAAATATGATACAATATCATGAACAGGTTATTTAAGCGTAAGCCTAGATTTAGGTACCTGAGCAGCCCGGATTAAATAGCCCAGGAGCTAAATGGGAAGCTGTGAGGAGGTCCGTACAGGTCCATACAGACCAATTAAAACAGCTTGTATGTAGCATGTTGGACCAAGCTGACCATGGACCAGGCCCATTCCGGGCATCTGCTCACCCCACGTCTTCTCCTTGCACAGGCCTTCCTAACAGCCATTGGTGATAAGAACCGCAGGGCCGTGCTTGCCCTGGAGCACATGTTTGCACCTGTCCTGGACGGCGCTGTCTCCACTCTGCTGGGAGTGCTTATGCTGGCAGGATCTGAGTTTGATTTCATTGTCAGGTAAGCAGAAGGGGAGAGAATCCTTATTTTTAAGAATTGTTACCACTGTTAGGATCTCTGTTGCTTACTTCCTTGTGTGTCCGGTAGACAGCAGCATGTCTTCATTGTGGCTCTACTCTCCTTCCCCCTAGACTGATGGAGGTATAACTGACAAATCAGAATCGTAGTGTCTAAGGTATACAGCATGATGTTTTGATATGCCAACCAGTACATTGTGAAATGATTACCACAGTCTGTGACTCCACTTTCTCTTGCGTTTATTAACTCAGAGATATGCTGAGAGGTATAAGGAAAAGGTCTTTTTTAGAGGCCTTTTAGGGAACATCTTGGGGAGAAGAGACGGAGAGTCTGTGGCCAGCAGCAAAGACAGCTCCACAGCTTGAAACCAGAGGGCCACCCAGCACCCCGGCGTTGACCTGGGTTCCCCTCAACTGCCCAATTTTGACCTTGACTTCTCTTCCGAAACTATAGAAAACTTAAAAATACCTGAAATTGTCACCTACATTTTATTCTTTCAGGAAGCAAAGGTGGCATGCCCAGATTTCACATTCAAGTTCTCACTAAGATTTAGGGAGTCTTGGGTATGTGACTCTGGTGCCATGTGTTTGAAATCCAGGCCTAGTTTGGATACTTCTTCTTGGAACCCAAGGCAGGCAGTTTCTGGTAGATGTATGAAGAATGCGAGTTTGTGAGGTAGAAAAGGAGAGCCAAGGTTTCCTTCTGAAAAAAACTTGACAACTGCAGGGAAAGACCATTTTCTTGTCTGAAGAGCCTCCACAGCATCGTAAAGTAGCTTACTCTTGGATGTGACAGTGCTGCTCTGTGGAGGGACAAGGCCAGAATCATCAATAAGTGAAAGGCCAGAATTAGAACCGTGGTAAAGCAGAACCAAATATGACTGCATTGTTTGGGATGCTTCAAATAATCTGGAGAGAGAATAGAAAAAGGCTTTCTTGGTGTGCATGCCTGTAATAGGTCTTCGATTTTCAAGTAAAAAGAAGAGGGTTTAAAGTTTCAGCCCAAGTTCCCTTATTACAGAAAAAAGATCTATCCATTGGTCTGTGGCATACTCCATAACCCGTTGGGCAGTTCGGCAACAGAGAGTTAGCCTTCCTTGAAGGAGTGCCGGAGTTTACTGTGTGTAGTTTAGTACAGGGTAAATGAAGAGGTAAAATAGCTCTTGCATCGTGGACCAGTACTTCTCACACCACAGAGTGCTTATGAATCATCCAAGGCTCTCTGCAAATGCAGGTCGGATTGCACTGGGTGCAGGGAGCGTGTAGAGTGGGATTGGCATTTCCAGCCAGCTCCCAGGTGACAACCCAGGCTGCCAGTCTTCTCTGCACACACTGTTAATCACCTAACAAGCCAATTAGTACATTCTTGTTTGCCAATACCAGGTAGATAGATGTATGCCTAAATTAGATCAAGGTTTTGGCCTGAGTTTTATTTTCAGCTCTTAACTTCACTTTGGCTTTTCCTTTATTTCCTTAGCACACACATATTCAGGCATTAGTAGATGTTTCTTTATGGTATAAAACCCCTGTGTCAAGCAGAGTTTCTTCTGTGTTTTTCCTCACTCGACACAATGCAGTTACAAGCACCTCAGTGCCATTTTACACAACGAATAATGTGGACCCCAACGGCCTCCATGTAGCTTACAGTCTCTGGGGGGAGAGAGAGTTCATGGCACTTCAGAACCATGGGAAACACTGAGTGTGATGGGGTCTCAGAGAATATAACTCAGCTCTGTGGGGACACTAAGTGAGACACAGAGGGCAAGCGTAGCCAGAATTAGAGCAACCAGCTGGGAACCACGATGGAGGGCAGAATCCCAGCTCTCATCCAACCCATAGCTTCCTGTTCTCTCCCAGAGATATCAGGGTTCTTGTTTCAAGCACTTAAAAGGGCTTCCCATTTTCTAGAACTGGATGGATTAACCTGATAAAGCCCTCACTGAGGTCAACTAAATGAGCAGACATTGTATACGCTAAGCCGTCAGAAATCTAATTGGTCTGTTTATTCTACAGTTAGATGGATGGGATGCAAATGTCTTAATGCCTGCTGCTGATATATGCTTCAGCCTAAAGTTCCAGCAGTTTACATTAGAGCAAGACATTGGCGGCTTGGTTTTTACTAATGCAGTTCAGAAGTTTCTAGTGTTTACAATAGCTGCAAGGTATTTGTGTTTTTATAGGGAATCTCTCTCCTTTCATCTAATGTCGAAACATATATAGTCATGGCAAAGTTTGGTGCCTGTTCTGTTTTATGATCAAGAGGACCCTTAACAGATAGATATCTTGCCCTCCCTCTTCCCAGAACATCCTGAGCTCTCCGCCCCCCACCGCAGCCCCTCCTTGCAGCAAAATCGCCCTACACTCAGTTCCAGAAATGCACGTTTGCGTGGAGCCCACTCCCTCCAGCTGTGTGGAGTGTCCTCCAGCAGCTCTCCCGGGCTGACAGGTTTACCTTGGTATTCATGAAGGATCCCAGACCTTAGCCCTCAATGGTGGGAAAGCAGGGCCACTTGCGCACTCTCCCCTTCTTCATGGTGCTGCGGCCTTTATGTTTGAATTGGCTGACGCAAAACAAGAGTATTCAGAGATGCTAAATTGTTCAACAAAAGCTTGGCCCGCAGAGCAGCCCCCTCATTGTGGACCGCCCTCCCCCACACAGAATGGGCAGCGTTTTCTCTGCAGAAAGCTGGTTCTTGTGTTCTAAAAAGGTTGCAATTGGAGCTGTTTGGTAAAACTGGAACTCACAGAATTCTAGGCAGAAAGTTGTGATTAATGAAAGCCCAGGGAAAGCCTTACCTGATACGCTAGAGACTTAATTAGAGATTCTGCTCTAAGATGCTGAAGCATTTCACAGTGGATTAGCTGCCTGCAGAAGTGGGCTGCTTTTCCTCCTGAGCTAAATTGTTTAAATTCTACACCCTTCACTTCATTTGTTTGCTTCTGCTGGGTTTTCACGGACGGGGCCCCTCTGCATTGTATTTGTGCTTCCAATCTGCTCAGCCATTCAGCTCACATTCCATATTTTTGTGTTTGTGTAACACATTCATAAATAACATTACATGCCAGGAGATTTCAGCAAATTAACAAACTAATTTTTCTCTCTTCCCTTCACGAACTAACACTTTGGGTTGTGGAATGTAGTCCTCGAGAGTCACAAGGTAAAAAGAGAAAAAAAACTAATGTCGTGCTGAACCACAGTCTTTTAAACTGTGTGGGTTTTGTTAATTTGGGGTTTTGATGCGCTGTGTAATATTTGGGCACGTGAAGGCTTGCTGCTCTTACTTTTGCCACAGTGAATGTTCCTGTGTCCCTTTTATCTTCAAGGTATTTCTTTGCTGTCCTGGCAATCCTAACAATCCTGGGTGTTCTCAATGGACTGGTTTTGCTTCCAGTCCTGCTGTCCTTCTTTGGACCATATCCTGAGGTCAGTAATTATGCCGGGCTGTAATGGACAGTCCCCAGGCCACCTGAATGCTGTTTTTCCTTGTGTCACTGTTCATTTAGATCTTTAGGCAGACCCACATTGCTGATTGTTTACTTTTTCAAAATATTTCAGTAATTATGAAATGTTTTTCATAGAAAAACTATGGCTTTTTTCCTCCTCAATTTAATAGTTTGGGAGATGCAGGACTAGTTTTGTTTGGGTTTTTTAAACCAACTGATTGGCGGCCTGAGTCGTGTAGTTCGGTATCAGTGAACCATTTTCCACTCAAGATGAATATCTGGGCTTGAATCAAAGGAAGAGGGGCACAGCCTGCCTTTCCAAAGTGTAAAAGCAGAGGGCAGCTCTTTTGCTCCAGCTGTCAGGCCTGATGGTCCTCGAGGTGGCAGAGTGGGGGAGGGGATAGCAGGAGAGGCTGGGGCAGTCGGGGGATGGGTGCAGAGACCCCTGAACAAATACTGTGCTTTGCACTTTAACTGTGACCAGCAGGTAAATGGATGATCACACTTTTAACATGGAATCTCCTTCAATAGGTGTCTCCAGCCAATGGGCTGAACCGACTGCCCACCCCTTCCCCTGAGCCGCCCCCCAGCGTGGTCCGGTTTGCCGTGCCCCCTGGTCATGCAAACAATGGGTCCGATTCCTCTGACTCAGAGTACAGTTCTCAGACGACAGTGTCGGGCATCAGCGAAGAGCTTCGGCACTACGAGGCCCAGCAGGGCACCAGGGGCCCTGCCCACCAAGTGATCGTGGAAGCCACAGAAAACCCTGTGTTTGCCCGCTCTACAGTAAGTCACCCTAGAGGCCAGCCCCTGCCTCCTCTATGCAGCAAATCCCAGACAGATAGGATTTAAAAATAAAGTATAGGTTAGGTAGAATCCTATGAAATTGCCAATCTTTGACTCCAACTATAAAAACATGAGTTGCGTGTGGTTCTATCTCATATAGATTGAAAAGGGCAGGGGCCAGTAACAGTAGCTACAAAAAGCATTGGTATGTGTCTTGTTTGGGCTAAGTATAATTTGAGTTTAAGGGCCAGAGGTAAAGCATGCTTTGCTTTTTTTCTTTTTTTTTTTTAAGCTGTATATCATTTTAGAATAATACTTTTTGTTTTTAATGTAGTGGTATTTTTATTGCCAACAGAATGATTTTTTTTTCCTCTCACTTCTGTTACCTTTAATTGCCCTTGGTACAAAATTATTTCAATTATTAATGTCCAAGATTTTACCAGAAGGAGCTGGAGGGAGCAGAGAAGCTTAGCCTTCAGTAATTCAGGACAGCCATAAGCAGCCTGGGAGCCCCTTCTCGGAGGCTCTAAGAGCCGCAGCCATGCTCCCTAGGATGTCCTTAGCCCCCCAGGCCTAGAGCACAGCACACAAAACCCGAGGAAGGTTCTAAGGCGCGTGCTGCTCCAACTCAGGGCCTCCTGCTGTCCCTCCAGGAAATGGGTATTCCAGTCCCAGGCCAGAGCAGCCCTTCCATGAAAGAGAGAGAGGCCAACCAAATAACCTAAATTTTCCTCCTCTTACCCCCCGTGACGATGCCTGCTGAGCTGCAGTGTGAATCTGGTTTTGTTCAGCGGGAGCCTAAAAATAGGTACAAGCTGAACGACTTTGAAGTTGGTCACGGTCCTTTTGATTGATGTGGCCACTGTGTTGCTCCATGCTTTGTATAGAGACCCAGAAACCAGATTCCTAACAACCGGACAGAGCAGCACTGCCCCATGGAACTTTCTGCGATGATGGAAACGCTCCCTCTGTGCTTGCCAGTATAGTAGCCACTCACCACATGTGGCTGTTGAGCACTTGAGATGTGGCTAGTGCCACGAAGGGACTGAATTTGGAATTGTTGTTAATTTAAATGCAAATAGGCATATGCTCCTAATGGCTACCGCCCTCAACAGCATAGGTATAGACAGTCCTGCCGACGTGCTGCATTTGTGCGAGCCGGAGCCAGATGCTCAGCAGTTCACAAAGAGGACGAGCTTGGGATCTGACTGTGCGGCACAGGGTGGAGTGGCAAACCGACAGGGGGGCAGCCCGGGTGCTCTCCGACCACAGCCCTGCATTTATGGGCAGCAGCTGTATGTGTCTGGCCAGCTGTGCTACAGAAAGCCTAGACATAGGGTCCAAATAAGGCCTCTGCCACGTCGTGGAGGTTCTAAAAGAACAAGTTTTTCTTTTGTGGGTGGAAGGCCCAGTTGGCTCCCGGGGGCCTCTCCCAGCCATTTGTGGGGCTGATTGAGCACTTGGTGAAGAGCTGTGTGTGGGTGGCCGGCGGGAACCGGAGCCAAGAAGGGAAGGCTGGGAGCGGCGGGGGGCGATGCCCCGCCTGGGGTTAGCACCCCGCCTGTTTTAACCTGCCCTCGCCCTCTGCAGGTGGTCCATCCCGAAGCGAGACATCACCCACCCTCAAACCCTCGACAGCAGCCCCACCTGGACTCAGAGTCCCTGCCTCCAGGACGGCCAGGCCAGCAGCCCCGGAGAGAACCCCCCAGAGAAGGCTCACGGCCACCCCCCTACAGACCGCGCAGAGACGCTTTTGAAATTTCTACTGATGGGCATTCTGGCCCTAGCAATAGGGACCGTGCGGGCCCCCGGGGAGCCCGTTCTAACAACCCTCGGCACCCAGCATTCACTGCCATGGGCAGCTCTGCGCCCAGCTACTGCCAGCCCATCACCACTGTGACGGCCTCGGCGTCCGTGACTGTTGCCGTGCACCCGCCACCTGCCCCCGGGCCCGGGTCCGGTCGGAACCCCCGAGGGGGTCTCTGCCCAGGCTACGGGGACTACTCTGAGACTGACCACGGGCTGTTTGAGGACCCCCACGTGCCTTTTAACGTCCGGTGCGAGAGGAGGGATTCCAAGGTGGAAGTCATAGAGCTGCAGGACGTGGAATGTGAGGAGAGGCCCCGGGGCAGGAGCTCCAACTGAGGTATGTGCGGCTGGTGGGTGGGCCTCGGCAGCAATGGAGGGGCACCCAGGGGAACGGAGGGCAGAGCTCCCTGGGAGTTCTTTAGGCTGCATCCTTGGGGAGCCCCTGGGCATTGGTATGTCCCACACTGAGCCCCAGTGACCTCTCATCTCCCTGGCAAGGATGCCATGTCCAAGCTTTGACATCCTCGGGGAGCCCATGGAGCCCCCACCTGGGTGTCTCACCTCGCTGCTCACCTGTTGAGGGTTAGTGCAAGTTAACAAAGACGCTAACAGCTGCACCTTTCACCTGGTTTTCAGGCTTTATAAAGCCCCACCACAGGTATGTATGCCACACATACAGCTCGATGCGTCGGTTACACAGTGAACACATCCGTGTCGCCAGGCCCCAGATCAGCCTCTCATGCCCTCCACCCAGCACCCCCAGCCTGAGTTCTAATACCACTGAGCAGTTTGCCTACTTCTGTGCTTTCTGAATATACAGACTCGTATACCCATTGCTTAGTTTGACTTCCTTTTTTTTCTTTCAAAGGGTGAGTAAAATCTGAAGCAAAGAGGCCAAAGATTGGAAGCCCCCCCCCCCCCCCCCCCCCGAACTGCTTGAAGAAAACTGCTAAGAGTTATACGGATGTGCGCACCGGGAGAGCAGTTCAGTGTTACTGTAACCGACTGTATTATTTTGTGAAATAGTTCTATAAATATTTAAGAGGTGTACACATATGTAATATACGAAGGAACCGATGTAAAGTAGTGCGATCTGGGCTCTCTCCACTCCTACCCCCCGAGTGGGCGGTGGGGAGGCCACAGCGGGGCCCCTCCTGATTTGTACATTGGTCTCTGTGCCACAACCAAGCTTAACTTAGTCTTAAATTTCAGCATATGTTGCTGCTGCTTAAATATTGTATAATTTACCTGTATAATTCTATGCAAATATTGCTTATGAAATAGGATTATTTTGTAAAGGTTTCTGTTTAAAATATTTTAAATTTGCATATCACAACCCTGTGGTAGTATGAAATGTTACTGTTAACTTTCAAACACGCTATGCGTGATAATTTTGTTGTTTAATGAGCAGATATGAAGAAAGTACGTTAACCCCGGTGGCTTCTCCAGGTGTAGTTGGATGCGATTCTGTTTGGCTGTGCGTGTGAACACGTGTGTGGTTTCCCGATGTACTGTACTGTGATTTTTTTTTTCTTTTTTTGTTTCTTTTTACTGTCTGTAACCCTTCGTGGGCTCTGCCCTAGTTAGGCTGGAAGAGTCAGGATATCTTTATTGCTTGGTGCTGGTGGAAAGCTAGCCCTGAATGTCGCCTTATCCCTCTGCCCGACTTGCTTCAGGTACAGGGCGTCTCTTATGATCATTGGCTGCTATCCAGACACTCCTAGTTCATGCCTCAGAGGAGATGGGCTCCGCTGTGTGGGTCATTGTGGTGGACGTTGGAACCTCAGGGTTTAGAGCTAACATCTGTTCATCTTCATTGGTGTTAAAGAGTTCTAGAACGTGCTTAGTGGTGAGCCTCACCTGAGCCATGAATGTTACTCTAGAGTAGGCAGCATCATTGTACCTCTTGTGACACACACACACACACACACACACGCCCACACACCCACACACCCTCAAACGTTCAAGAGCAGATTGGAAATCTTTTGGAGACAATGATCCTGCTATGAGTGGAAAAACCTGTTGATTCTGGGTCCACAATAAACCTGGAGGTGATGTTTTGAGTTCCTACAATTTAAACTCCCCTCTTCCTAAATTGCACAGTTGGTGGGGCTTTCTAGATCTCTTTGTATCTTCTTTAAAAATAAGTAGTGAGCATCCAGTGTGGTGGTATGGAGTCGGAAGTTCTACAGGATGAGAGCTTCAGAAGGATCCTTCTCAGTGCGTTAATGTTAACATTATGAGTACACGCTTCCTAAATAAACTGTGTCCCTCCTCTCAACCTTATTAGTGTTCTTTCAATGTGACATTGATCGAAGAGCAGGGAGATGTTAATTGCATACACCCCACTGAAGAATGTATACAGAGGCAGATCTGTCAACCAGGCATTATTTTTAAAGATTTGCTTCTGTATTGATTCTGTTGTCTTGCTTTGAGGTTTGGTCCTCCTCAGCTCTTAGCCAGAGACCAGCAACTGTCGGGGAAGCAGTGGATACCCGGACTAAGCTACTGTAGGAGCACAAAAATGGCAGCTTCCATTGTGCCCTCCTGTTTTACACAGAAAATCTCAGTCAAAAGTCAATGGGCTCCCAGTAGTATAGTGGGATAGTGCTCCGAGCAGTATAGTGACCTCAGACCCTAAAACTTGCCACAAAACTGTAAGATACTAATTGTAAGCCACCTGTGGCCGCCAGGTGTGTGTGTTAATGTGCCAGGGGCCCCGACGGGCCCACGTCTACTGTTTGGTGCCTCTGTCAGCCACACTGTCTGTCCACCTAATAGCCAGCTCTGCTCAGAAAACTTATGTCCTGCGTTCAGGAGAGAGATGATGCAAAATTCTGAGGTCTGCTTCCCTCTGGCTCGTGGCATGCCCTCCTCGCTCCTTTCCTGAGCCCAGCTTGTGTGGCGCATGACAGTTTGCACAGCCCTGCTTTCTGCACAGTGTAGAACTTTCTCCCGTAGTCACATTGGCAAAGGGAGAACTCGGGGGCTGGCAGGCAACTAGAATTTCTCTCTCTCTCTCTCTCTCTCTCTCTCTCTCTCTCTTTAAAATAGTTTTATTTTGTCTGTCTTGTTTGTTCATTTGGATGTTTTAATTTTTTTTAAATCTTTGCTGATATTTATAATTTTGTATCATAAGAATGTTTTCCTACAGTATTTGTCATGCCAGTTTATAACAAAAAATGCAGGGATTTTATTTCTATTGGAAACACTATTACAGCTATGTTTTACTTTTGAACAGAATTTTTATTTGTATAGAGTGCTTACTAATGTTAAATAGTTCAGAGTATATAACATCTTCATTAAAGACTCATGGTAGGTTTTAGTGTAAGGAGTTTAAAGGAAATAAATATTCAAACTGGGTCTCATTGTCTGCCAATTTTGGCAGAAATGGGTTTGTGTCATTTCAATTACAAAGATAAAAGTATGCCATATAATTTATTTATATGAAAATTTATTTTTGTAGTGTACATAGTAGTCATCAAGTCTTTTGACAGAAGTATATTTTTAAAGAATTTATATGTGATGAATCCATGATGTCTGGAACTTTGCTGAGACATGAGTGGGGCACGCTTTTCATTGTAAAGTACAGCAAGGAAAAGAAAATGCTTAACAGTGTTAAGAGAGTGAGATGGAGTAAATATTCATGTGATTGTGAAATGTGTATTAGTTACCATTTGTGACCTAGTGTGGTTCTCATTTTAAACCTTGGAAGGCAAAAATGTACAAACTCTCTAAATATTAATGTTCAAACACTGATAGAAATTCTAACATGAATAAAAAATAATATAACTTGTTGGTTATGTCTTTGTTCATGGAATGTTTTTTATTACAGTGTTTTATGTAGGCAGCACGTCAGGCCATCATAAACTTTGTTGATTTGTCTTAGTAACATTGCTAAAGAATCCTTTCTTGTTCTACCTCATGGAGGCATTGTTGATATATGAAAAGTTCTAGGTTTTTATTTTCTGACACCGAGAAAGTTCCTCAATTACCATTCAAAGGGATCCCCTCCTCATCACTTAACATCTTTGTATGTGATGCCTAATAATTAGAGGGAACATTTATAAAGATAAATTTGATGACTATTAAAATAAATGGAGATGCGATACTTAAATAGGAGGGCTGACGATACGGGGCTGATTGAACCTGATCTAGAATGTTTTCTTCTGAATGTTTATATGATTACATCCCATCTTTACTAGAGCCATGGAGAAAAATAAGACCAGGAATATCATAGCGATCTGAAAGCAAAGAGCGGTGGGGAAGAACTCAAGACCCAAACTGTTACACATGGTGAGAGGTCAGCAAACTGCAGTCCATGGGCCTCCTCCTGTTTTTGTAAAAATTTATTAGAAGACAGACACACCCATTGACGTACAGATTATCTGCCTATGGCCTCTTTCCAGCTACAGTAGCAGAGTTGAGTAGTTGTGACACAGTGTACAGCCTACAAAGCCTAAAATAATTTACCGAGTGGCCCTTGGGAAAGAGTTTGCCGATCCATTTTAAGATAGGGTCGTCCTAGGCCGATGATACTCAAGAGGGGCTCATGGATCGGCAGCATTGGAGTGTCTTGGAAGTTTTCTAGAAAAGCAGAACTTTCACTGCCACCCCAGACCTACTGAGTCCTGGGAGTGAGGCCAGGAATTGTGCTTTAACCAGCTGTCCATAGTTCTGATGAATGAGCAGAGGCAATCCCTAAATTCCTTCCAGCTGAATGTGACCATGGTTCTATTATTCAACTCAGGCTACACAACCAATGCAGGCCAGATCTGAAAACAGCATAGACATCCCAACTCCTCTGGGTGGTCTTTCCACAAAAACGCATGTTCATCCCCGGGAAACAGTGGAGGAGACCTGTCAACTGCATTTGTGTCTGGGAGGCCAGAGAGAGGAATTCCTTTTTGGTGCTCTACTGCTGTGGGGCAGGACGGACCTCAGTGGAGGGTGTAGGCCTCAGACCCTCATCCACCCTTCCTGCTGAGAGGGTTATGGGTGACCAACTCTGACTTGGGCAATTCTCTGGAAACCCTGGAGCTTCTTTTTCCTCATCCGTATATAAACTAAAGATAATGCATATCCTTTACAGACATCTGAAGGTCAAAAGCTGTGATGGTTGTGATGAGGTCTGGCCCAGAGGGGACAGTAAGAGTCAACTGAAAGAATTGGAACCTCTGTGGACCCTACACTGAATAAGATGCTTGGGTAATACAATGTCTTCCTTGATAGATGCTTTATCTTAAAAAAAAAAAAAAAAGTCAAAGTGTTAAGCAGGATTTTCTATCTTATAACCTCATCTTCCTACCATGGGTCTAATCAGCAATCTGTTCCTAAAGCCCTTCAGTGGTAAATTTCATACATAATGCTCATTTGGTTCATTCAAAAGTCATGAGGAGTTGGTACTCCCTAAAACTGGCATGGAAAATATTAATTGCATTAATTGGAATTCAAATTGAGAGACGCTTTCTTTTAGACATGTTTTATACCACCAAATGCCCATTCATTACCATCCAATTTTATATTCTTTTAAAATTACATATACCTAACTAAGTAAGCTAATTTAGTTTTTCATGTTGGCCTAGGGAGAAGTTTTTAATCAGATTTGTGTCCCAAAATCCACCATATTTATTCAGGACTTAGGTAAACATAAGGCCCCATTATTTTTGGCACGATGGGCATATTTAACAGCTTTGGGAATGCTGCATGCTGCTAAATTTCGGGCAGCAGCCACGTTGATGTAAAGGCAGGTGTTTCATTTTTAGTAACTGGCATCTGACCTCCCAAAAGGAGAAGAGGAGATGGCCTATTAATCATCCAAAAAGAATATTTGCCAAGTTTTAATTACTTTTAATGAAGGTTGCACCTAATGAGAACACGCCTAGAACATGAATCTGTTTAATCGTTCACATTAGAGCCTGTTGGACGCCATTTTCTGCCTCAGTTCCCTGCCAGGAAATTACAACTGCCATTACAGGGGTCTTGAAGGGACATTCCGGTGTGTTAGGAACTCAGTAGACCTCAGGAAAACGGAGGGACCCAGGGGTCTCTGTTCCATGAAGAAGTGATCAGTAGAGATGACCCAAATTAAGTTTGGCCTGGCCAAAGCATGGGCGTTCTACATGGCAGGGTGTTTTTCATCGATTCCCACCAACTCTTTAGGAATTTCTTTTCTTGGGGCAAAGAGAACAAGCCTTTCAACTGAGAGGGAGCCTGTGCCCTGACAATGAGACCCCCCGCCCCCTGCCCAGGAAGCAGTGTAATCTGGAAGAGGCAACCACAGCCATATCTTTCTCAAAGTCGACCAACCCCTTTACATTCCTTTTTCCTGGAGTGTGTTCTCTTCATTCATCTGCTTCCTATTTACAGGACTCAAGACTGAGGACATAGGAGTGTGATGTAAGTTATCAATGAGGCAAAAAGGAAAAAAAAAAAAAAAAGGCAAAATAAGAGTTCACACTAAAGCAAGCCCAGAAAATACCTCTGTCAATAGTGCCATCTTTGTACACAGTGGACAACAGCTTGTGTTCTCGTGGAAAAGGGGGTGGGGGGTAAGAACCGGTTTTATTTTTATAAAGAGAAAAATCACGTAGATGGAGGAGAAATTGATGAGCAAGTTCTGACTGGTGAGTTATTATAGGAGGATTGCAGCCTGAAGCCCACACTAAGATGCCAAAAGAATAATCTTTGTAATTACAAATTTCAATCAGCAGCAGCAGTGGGTAGACTCCTGGTGAGAGCCTCTTTTGCAGCAAGAGGAGAAGCAAGATGAGGCAGGAATGGAGAAAGGCAGGAGGCCCTCTGCTTCGCACTGGGAGAGAAAACAGCTATCTATCAGAGGGCACGCGGCCAGATGTCCAGAGTGAGGCCAATACCGTGGAAAAGGCCAAAGTGCCGCCCAAACTAGGAAAAGACCGTCAAAATGAGGAAGGGGCATGACAAAAGAGAGGAATAGAACACCGAGATACGAAGATCTTCTTCAAAACGTCCACGGGCTGCAAGGGCACTTGCCAGCTCATAATACTTCCATTGTGACCAAAGCGTCAATGAACACACCTGGCCCTTCCATCCGATGGATGCTTTTTCTTTTTTTATTCAGCTCCCACCTTACGTGGAATCATGGAAGGTTATCATGAATCATGGGAATTTGTCATGGATCATGGAAGGCTAAAGCCATAGGAGTCCTTACCCTCTGGGACTGGAAAAGTCTGGAGAAGTGATATGACATTCTTAACATTAGCCAATGCCTTCAGTAGTCAAGTCAGGCTTCGGCCCTGGATCTGGTGCGGTCTGATGTTCTTATTCTCTCCTATTGCCTTCATTTCCCAGCCATTTGTTTTACGTGTTATTTTCAAAGGTATGGGTGACTGCTACACAACTACACAACTACTACAGCAGAAGAGCTTCTGGACACCTCGGCTCCCATGTGTGTGCCCGATCCTGTGCACAGAGAGTATATGTCTGCACTGAAAGCAAACAGCTGCAATGGACGAAGCAATTAGCAAATCTCTGAATTATCCTTCTGATTACACTTAAATTCCAAAAGCTAATTGGCTAAAATGTTCCTCTTTAATTAGAAGCAATTAATATGTGAAGCTAGGTTTGCATTTCACAAGAGAGTTTGCATTTCATGATTGAAATCTCATAGTTCATTTACTAATGGTCTCTAATGGCTCGTAATCATAAGGCACACACAATTAGGGTGGGATTTTCAAAGTGTAAGGGAGGATGGCTGGATTTATGACCTATTCTTCCACTGCTCAGGACATAGCCCGCATCCACCTGGGACTACAAAACATACATCATGCCTGCACACGCTAGCCCAAACACACCCACACATGTAACAAGTCTCGACCTGCCAACTTTGACCCCTTCCGAATTTCCTCCCCTCTCTCTTGTCCTCTCTCCCCTGAGAAGGCTTGTCTTCTCTCCCTTACTTGGTCAAGTCAGACTCTCAACAGCAACGCCAAGACAAGTCTGGATAGAATACAGATAGATGCTACTGATGGAGGCCCAGCCTGGGGAGCAGTAATACTGGTATTCTTGCTCGGCATGTGTCAGGCCATTGGTTATTTCACCGAACAAACCCGATACATATGACATTGACAGAGACTCCGAGTGCACAGCGAAATAGGGGAAATAGAGAAGGAAGAGATAAAGCAGGGAGCTGAGGAGGGAATGGAGCCACAGAGACATGAGGAATGACTGTGGTGAGTTAAGAAAGAGAAGACAGAGGGGCGCCTGGGTGGTTCAGTCATCATCTCACGGTTCCTGAGTTTGAGCCCTGCATCGGGCTCCGTGCTGACGGAGCCTGGAGCCTGCTTCGGATTCCATGTCTCCCTCTCTCTCCTCCCCTCCCTAGCTTGTACTCTCTCTCTCTCTCTCTCAAAAATAAACATTTTTTGGGGCGCCTGGGTGGCGCAGTCGGTTAAGCGTCCGACTTCAGCCAGGTCACGATCTCGCGGTCCGTGAGTTCGAGCCCCGCGTCAGGCTCTGGGCTGACAGCTCAGAGCCTGGAGCCTGTTTCGGATTCTGTGTCTCCCTCTCTCTCTGCCCCTCCCCCGTTCATGCTCTGTCTCTCTCTGTCCCAAAAATAAATAAACGTTGAAAAAAAAATTAAAAAAAAAAAAATAAATAAACATTTTTTTAAAAAAAGAAAGAGAAGACAGAGGCAAAGCCTGAGTCAGAAGTGTCATCTGAGGAGTCGAGGCCATGATAGGAGTCCCTCACCCACACCAAAGTAATTTCCTGAGAATAGTGGTGAATCTGAAACCAAGAGAGAAGACAGAGAAAAAAAGAACAGTTCCTTTGTTGTTTGTGTTCGTTGTTTCCTCTTCCTTTTACTTTCCAAAATCTTAGAGTGAGAGATGTAGTGTAGGCCAACTACAGCCTATAGGCCAAATGCAGACTGTCACTTGTCTTTGTAAGTAAAGTTTTATTGGAACACAGACATGTTCATTCACTTTTCTATTGTCTATGGCTACTTTCATGCCACAGCGGCAGAGCTAAGCAGTTGTCACGGAGACCACAGAGCCTATGAAGCCTAAAATATTTCCTATGTGGCCATTTAGAAAAAGCTTGCCACTCCTGATTTAGAATATAAAGCCTCCATATCAAATCAGGTGTCCACTCTGACCACTGTACAGACAACGATGTCAATCCTTGCTATTCCTCAAACAGGCCAGGCACTATTTTGCTTCAGGACATTTGCACTTACTCTTCACCCCACCAGGACTGGATATTTTGTCTCCCAGACAGACACAGGCTCAGTCCCTCATCGAATTCAGTCTTTGTGGAAACGTCACCTTCTCAGGGGGTCCCTGCCATCCACTTTAAAACTGCAAATACACTCCACACCTTCCCCCCCAGCACACCTCTCTCCCTCTTGTGCCTAATTTTCTCCACACCATTTAGTATTTCCTAATATCTTCTATATTTTGCCGACTTAACTGTTTATTGTCTTTCTTACCCTAATAGAATGTTAGCTCTTTGAGGACAGGGATGTTTGGCTCTGGTGTTTCCTACTGTATCCCTGAAGGCTAGAACCATGTAAGTACAGTATTTGTTAAGAGAATGAACCCTACAAAGTACCTACTGTAATTACTCCCATTTTATGGATGAGAAAACTAAGTCCCTATGGGGTTACAAGACTTGCTAGAAATTGTAATGCAAGTAATGGATTTCTGAGCCTCCAGGCTTAAGTATGACCAGTGGGAACTCTTTCCATTGCTACTTTTTGCCTCTACTGTGCATTCTTTCCACGGCTAGTGACTGAGCCTAGTACCCTACCTAGATCCAGGCACCATTCCAGATTCTGGGTAGGATAAAAAGAGTAACAGGGCCACAGTCCCTGATACAAAGAACCTTAGACTCTATTTCTATTTCCCTGCAAATATATATAAATATAATGACACATATACGTGCATTTTTGTTTTGTTTTACTGTACTTTTTATTACAGGAAATGTCAAGTACACAAATATAGCATAGGATAATGAACCCCCATGTATCCAGTTCCAACAACTGGCAACATTTCCCCAGTTCTGTTTTGTCTGTCCTCCTCCAATTTCTCATTGTTTACTGGAGTACTTTAACACAAATCCCAGACATCATCCCATTTCACCTACAGATACTTCATTAAGTATCTCTAACCAAGAAGGATTTTTTTTATTATTGAAGTGTAGTTGACATGCAACGTTACATCAATTTCAGGTGTACAAAACAGTGATTTGACAACTGTATATATTATGCTATGCTCACTACTTGCTAGCTACCGTCTGTCACCATACAACTATATTACAATACCATTGACTCTATTCCCTATGCTATACCTTTCATCCATGTGACTTATTCATTTCATAACTGAAAGCCCATACCTCCCACCCCACCAGTTTTACCCAACTCCCTCCCTCTCTCCTTCTCCGGCAAACTAACCACCCTGCTATTATTACACCAAACAGAATTGCCAATAATTCCTTTAAGTCACAGAATACCCAATTCATACTAGAACCCCCTGATTGTCCCAAAGTTGACTTGTGCATGTGTGTGTGTGTGTGTATTTATTTTCTCGTATGTTTTCATGCAAACCTTCCCATAATTATTCAAAATAAAACAAAAAAAGGTGGAGTGCCTGGCTGGCTCAGTCAGTAGAGCATGCATATGGCTCTTGATCTTGGGGTCACAAGTTTGAGCTCCATGCTGGGTGTAGAGATTACTTAAATAAATAAACTTTAAAAAAAACAAAAACAAAAAAAAGGAAACAAATGGTTTTTTTCAATTTTAGAATGAAATATGTTAGATAAATGAAGATAGATATACAACCAAATATAATGTATAATATGATACATCATTTTTAAAAAAGGAATAAATCAAGCAAAATGGGACCCAAGGGATGAATAGATCAGGAAAGATGTCATGAAGGAGATGGCATTCAAATTTGCCCTTGAGAGATAGGATTTCAGTAGGTAGAGATGGCGGGAATGACATTATCAATAAAAGAAACAGGCTGAGCTAAGTCCCAGAAGATAAGAAATTGAGGGTGTGTCTGAAAAATGAGAGGTCCATTTTGTTGGAGCAGATGTCATCCATGAGCAGTGGTTCTCAGAGTGTTGTCCTAGGACTAGTGGCTTCAACATGACCTGGGAAATTGCTGGAAATGTAAACTCACGGCAAACCCCCACCCCCACCCCAAGCTCCACTAAATCATAATCTTTGGGTTGGAGACCCAGGAATCTGTTTTAAGAAGCTGTCCAGGTGATCCTTTTCTTTCTTTCTTTTTCTTTCTTTTTTTCTTTTTCTCTCTTTCTTCTTTCTTTCTTTTTTATTTTAAAGTTGTATTTGTTTAAGTAATCTCTATACCCAACCTGGGGCTTGAACTCACAACTCTGAGATCAATGGTTGTGCTCTTTCAACTAAGCCAGACAGGCACCCCTTTCCAGGTGATTCTTAAGCTCCCAAAGGTTTAGGAAGGGCACATGTAGGACACATGGGAAGAAAGTGACCTTAAAAGCTAGCCTACAGATAATGGCCTTATCTGTTTGCCCTCTGGAAAAGTGTTAAACAGTTACCTGATTGTGCCTGTTTCAAAGCTCTGAAGGATGGGTGAGAGGTACAGAAATAGAACCTTGAAGCAGGAAAAGCATAGGAAGCTATTGCAGTGGCTGTAAAATGGAATTATAGCAGCAATCCATTGTTTGTGTCTCCCAACATCCATTTACTTGTTGGGTTCCCATAACCCAATTTTCATCTGGAGGAACCATCCCTTTCCTGACCCTCAGCCTACTCACTGCAGGTACAGTTGTCCAGGGTCCAGGGTTTATCATTGACTCAGACCATCCAATAAGTGCATAATTACTTGGCCACAGTGGTTGGTTCAAGGACGGGAGCAGGAACCAATTAGGATCTGTTAGATGTTGTGAGACTTCATCTGAAACTTGTAAGAGTAGATGTGCTTTGAGAAGATGTGCTACCCAATGGGAAACATGCACCCATCTTGTGAGTGGTGTGGAAGACCGCGTTTCTGAGAAAGGAGCCAGTACAGTGGAAGGAGGCACAGTCAAGGAAATAAGACGATGAAGTCAAAACTGCTTCCATCATTTGAACCCTGGATCAAGCTCTACCTAAAGCTCAACATTTTCAGTTCTGAAAGGCTTTGTGGTCTGGCCAACTGGAGGCGGGGTTTTTTGTCCTGAATGACCTAAACTTAGCATGGCATTGGGCTTGATGAAGGGAGCCACAGATTCACAGGACACTGACTTGGGATTGTCACGAAGAGAAGAGATTGAGGAAGCCAAACGTGATTGACATTGTTGCAGGTTGGATTCCATGAGAAGCAGACTCTGAGAAGGACATGTGTGGGGGGCGGGGGGTGGGGGGGAATGTTCACTGGAGACAGTGAAAGAAGCAAACACTGAGCAGAGGGAGAAGTTGAACTGCCACACAGCTGGTCCTATGGGGACTGAGATGGCCCTTCAGAGTTGGATCAAATTATAGCAAGGAGGCCAGAGCTCTACACTCTCACATTGACCAGTCACTGGATATAGGCTGCCTCCAGAAAAGGGGCATAATATTGGGCCAGGTGTCTTTCTTCCACCAAGTGCAACTCCCAAAGAGAGACTGAGCTGAGCCATCAGCCACCAACAACCCCACAGCTGGGGAAGAGTGCTGAATCTGGGTGCGGAAAGAGCAGCCCAGCATTCATGACATCCAGGTTTCCTGCCCTAGTGTGCAGCTGTGAGGACAGGAATGCCTGCAGTTGAAATGAGGGAGGGAGGAGGAGTTGATGCATCTGGGAGAGGGTGGAGGCAGTTTTGAACTGGTTTAAACCTCTGTTTAAACATTTAAGGAGATGTTCCCAGAGGTCCAGACTGACATCCATCTGGGGAGCACTGGAATAGAAAGCAGAGTTGACAAGCACCTGCCAAGAGAGATTGGAGGTTGAAAGGGAGGAAGATGGAGACTGAGGAGCTCCCCATTTAGGGAGAAAGGAGAAGAAAAGGAAACTATGAAGGGAGAAATGAGGAGCAGTTAAAGAGGTAGCAGATTCAGGCAGTGCTGCAAATTCCAAGATAGTCATACTAATAGCAAATACAAATATTCCCTCCGTGCCAGGCTGTGATCATTTGTGGGCAAGGAACTTAAGGTGGTGGCAGACGAGTTGGGTGGGGGTTAATCAGTTGATGAGCAGTTAAGTTAAGGAAAGAATCTGGAATCTGGGCATAGGACAAGTGTACTTGAAGTATGTGTATTGGCTGACTAAAGTCGTCAGAAACAAGAATATGTTTTCTGCATAAATTTTCTCTCTACTCTGTTTTCATTTAATAGCTTTATTGGGATAGAATTCACATACCATACAATTCACTCATTTAAAGTGTACAAGTCAATGGTTTTTAGTGTATTCACAGAGTTGCACAACCATCACCATGGCCAACTTTAGCACATTTTGCCTCCTTTTAGCTGTGACTCCTCTAGAGCCTTCCCATCCCCCTCAGCCCTGAGTAACCATTAACGTATTGTCTGCTCTGTTTTGAACATTTCGTATGAATGGAATCATATAGCATGTGGTCTTTTGTGGCTGGCTCTTTTCACTTAGCGTAGTGTTTTCAAGGTTCCTCTGGGTATTAGTAATCTTCACTCCTTTTTATGGTCAAATAAGATTCCACTGCATGGCTATACCATGTTTGTTTGTTTGTTTGTTTGTTTGTTTGTTTGTTTGTTTTTATCATCAGCCAGCTGATGGACATTTGCGTCCTGTTCATTAGCTCCTAAAAATATTCATGTACCAATTTTTGTATGGACATCTTTTTTCATTTCTCCTGGGTACTGCTGGGTCATGCGGGATATCTGTTTGTTTAATCATTTGAGGAGACATTTATAGGAAGATTGAGAGTGTTTCCCATCCAAAAATGCATGATAATAATAAAACCAAACAAATGACCATCCTAAGGAATGACAACCTCTGAGATTCCAAATCTTCAGTCCTAAAGAGATAACCCCATTTGGTCACAGGGTAGCCATGAATTTAGCTGTTTCCCCACCCTTTCCTGTCACCACCTGTTCTTAGGGGTGGGACGAGTAAAAGAAGAATAGAACAGGTCCTTTGATCCTAATAATGTACATATTTTACTTGCAAAGAGTATTTTGCTGCTTATGATAGAGTCTGGAGTTGGAGTCAATCTATCCAGTAGATGCCCTAATCTCTTTAAATTCCTCTGTGGGAGCTGGGAGGGAGTAAATGATGCATGATACTGTGTATCAGATGAGAAAGGATACTAAATGGCAGGTCAGGTTAAACTTCAGGAAGAGGTAAGCAGAACCTAGAAATTCAGAAGCATGAAGGGTCATTGTGAACTGGCAGGGTCATTTTGGTATTTCTGTGGGAGGCAGGACTGGTTTTTGAGGTCACCGATCTGGCAGAGCTATTGGCACCCTATGAATAAATGTTCGGATCAGATGGGAGTAGAGAGAGTGTCCAAAATAGAGCTGACATATTTGCCAGGTGCTGGGCTTTACATTCCCTCTCTTAGGTAACCCTTAGAGCCAGCCTAGTATGAAACCGTAAGTCCAATCACGAAATTAATTATACTAAGGCTCAGAGAGTCTGTCAGTTAGGGTCCAACAAGAGAGGCAGAGCCAATAAAAGACATGACAGATAGATGATAGATAGATGGGTAGTTAGATAGGTAGAGACACAGGCGGATTTATTACAAGAAATTGGCTTATGCAGTTGTGGGGACTGGCTAAGCAAGTCCAAGGTCCTCCTTAGGGAGGACAGGAAGGGAAGATAGTGATCAGGCTGGAACCCCAGAGGCACGAGCTGAAGAGAATCTCTAAACTCAAGGAAAGCCTGTACCCTCTGTGGAAGGCCTTACAACTGATGGGTCAGGCCCACTCATGATAATCTCCTTTTTAATCAACTTAAAGGTGATCAATTAGGCATTGTAATCACAGCTGTAATATTCCTTCACAGCCGCACCCACGTTAGTGTTTCATTAAATACTAAGAGAAGGTGCGTGCATGTTACAAAAAGGCCACTGCTTCCTTTCCAACCCCCCAATTCTCAAAGGAGAATAACCCAAGCAGAAATTCATGAAAGAGAATGCTGGGGACTGTAGTTGAGCCTTTACAAGGAGACACATCAGAAGTCACCACAGAAAGGTTAAGGAACTCTCTTGTCTCCATTATGAAGAACAGAATCCATTCTTACTGGTTTAAGCCAAAAGAGATTTCCTACAAGGTAACAAATGATTGAAAATAGTAACAATTACTTAAAAGGCTGGAGAAAAAAACTGGGAGCTGTGTTCTGAGAAGCACTGCCAAAGCCACAGAGGCAGACTACCAAGAGGGTTTCTGCCTCTTTTAGGATCAAGAAGCTGGGGCACCTGGGTGGCTCAGTTGGCAAGCATCCAATTCTTGATTTCTGCTCAGGTCATGTTCTCACAGGTTCATGAGTTTGAGCCCGCATCTGGCTCCTCCCCACATATGACTGTGCAGAGCCTGCTTGGAATTCTCTCACCCTCTCTCTCTGCCCCTCCTGCACATGATCTCTCTCACAAAATAAACACATAAACTTAAAAAAAAAAAAAAAAAGTTTTAAATAAGATCAAGAAGCCACCAGTGAAACCGGCCAGTTCTTGACAGCTCTTGACTGAAGCCACCACAACCATGCTGCCCAGGAAAAACACCAGAAGCAACACAAATATGTCCCCAGACTCACTTCTGCTTTCTGTCTTCTTTGCACCAGATGGGTGAGACTAAATCAGATCCTAACTCCTGGCTGCGAGGGGGCCTGGGAAATGCTTTCAGTTCCTCACCTCTGAGATGTAAGATGGATGTTAGGCATCAATCCACCACAATAATATACAAGGTCCTCCAGCCATTAGAGAGCAAAGCCAGTATCCATGACAGGCTCTTAACCCCCACAGTACACTTCCCATGATCCAGAATGGTCTTTCCTCCCTTTTCAGATTTGGGACTTTTTTTCTGGGCCTTGTCTAGAGATATTCCTGGTCTTTACTATCTAAATTTGCATTCACCTATTATAGACAGTTTTCATTGTTGTCATTGGCTGCAGACTTCTCTGAAACCACCTATCCAGGAGCAAATAAAAACAACCCACTGTGTTTCTACCTGCTCACATGGCCTCAGGCACTGGGTGAGGCTGCGATTATGTGGAACCCTCTCTTCCTGAGCCAGTCACTCCAAAATCTTCTGTTTATGGAAGCTAGCAAAGGGGTCACTGGGCAATTAAACCTAGTGGTCTTAGTGATACTTGAATGAGAAGAAGCATTTGGGAAACAAATAAACAAACAAACAAAAACCCTTCTGGCAACAGTGTAAGGAGAATCAGGTCTTCTTGGATCTTCTAGTTGTGTCCTTTTTGTGTCCTGGTCATATCACCCCAAAACTCTTGAATAAATCCCAGTGAACACACCTAGGCTAGCTAGGTGGGCAGTTCATCAATGAGGAAAGATTTACACATGGGTCAGTATGAAATTTAGTTCCTTTGTAGCCATGAGGAATTCAGAAATAGACATTTTAAGGTCTCTAGAGAGAACCAAATCAGCATTCCTGGCAAATATCCCCAATATCAAAGTTCTAGGTAAATGATACATAACTCCATAAATCTAAGCAAAGAGATTTTTCTGGCACAATTGTACAACTTCTTTCTGGGGAGGAATCTCCACAGTAAGTCTTTGTTTAAGGGAAATAACCTTGCTTCATGTGGCTTGTTCAGTAAATACCACACGTATATAATTTGGCTGTATACATATGAGGACTGATAAGTCACACAGCAAGACCTATGTACATATTTATTTGGAACAAGTTGATTTTCTGTAAGATCAGAAAAATCTTTGTGGGTCTGAAGAGATTATATGTTTACTGACACTGAAAAAAGTTCGTGGTCTGTTAAAAAGCAGATTACTGGGGTGCCTGAGTGACTCGGTTGGTTAAGACCTGACTTTGGCTCAGGTCATGATCCTGAGTTTGAGCCCCTCATCGGACTCTGTGCTGACAGTGTGGAGTCTGCTTGGGATTCTCTCTCTCTCCCTTTCTCCCTGTCCCTGCCACCTGCCCCCCACCCCCCTCCGCTCTCTCAAAATAAACAACAAATAAACTTTAAAAAAAAAAAAGGAGATTACAGGGGCGCCTGGGTGACTCAGTCGGTTAAGCGCCGGACTTCAGCTCAGGTCATGATCTCACCATTCCTGAGTTCAAGCCTTGCGTCGCACTCTGTGCTGACAGCTCAGAGCCTGGAGCCTGTTTCAGATTCTGGGTGTCCCTCTTGCACGTTGCCCCTCCCCCGCTCTCTCTCTCTGTCTCTCTCTCTCAAAAATAATAAAATAAACATTAAAAAAAATTTTAAATAAAAAAGATTACAAAAAAGTATATACATTATAACCCTTTTTCTGAAAAAAAGTATCTTGACAGCAGAGGCAAAGTCAGAGAGAGAGTACGTTTTCATGATGTGATTCTTACAAATAGTTTTCAATATTATTTATTGACATTAATGTAATATTATTTAATAATTATTATGTCATTACTTAATGTGTTGCCTTATTCATTGTTTCTTCTGTTATGTCACTTCAGTGTATCATTGTTTCAGGTGATTTTATGTTTCGTGTGAATCTGTATGTCTTAATCACTCTGCAAAAAACAGCTTTCATGTTATGAAGAGAGACTTTATTATTTTCCTTCCTCCCTTGCTTTCCCTCTTCTGTCCGTCTCCCCCACCCACCCATCTTTCCTCTTTTCCCCTTTCAAACTAGCATTTTGAAAACTAGCTTTCTTCAGGGATTGCTCACAAGAACCCATGGATCATCATGGAAGCAAGGAGCCTCCTAGAACTTCGTGATGACCACAGACATGCTCTGGGAGAAACGAAGGCAGGCTGGCCCCTGGGAGATGCTGTGAGGCAGGGCCGGGCTGGGGTCTGCCATCAGACAAAGGGACCGCAGCACATGGGAGGCGAGCAGATGCCAACAGACAGCTTTTGTGAGTCCCTTCATGTTAATTAACTTTTGTGAGAACTTTCATGTTAATTAACTTTGCTTGAGCTTTCCCTGGACTTGAAAGCTTTGGAGTGGTTTGTTTTTGCAAAATGCTTTGACTCCAGGGAGAGCCGCTTCAAGAGAGAAAAAAGGAAAAACAAAAAGAAAGAAAGGGAAAATTTTTAAGTGGGGTTTTACTTACCAGGAAATTTCTACCCTTGGCTCCGTCTCTCCCCTCCCCCTGCAAGGACTGACTCAACCATCAGAGAGAATTTTAATGGCCTTTTTTCTTTCCCTAAAAAATAAACCAGAACCAGACTTCCATGCAGTAAGAACTAGCTTTGCCTCACCCAGGCGAAGACAGGTGTGTGTGTGTGTGTGTGTGTGTGTGCATGTGTGTGTGTGTGTGTGTGTGTGTTAAAGGAAGCAATTTCAAAGTATGAAGAACTTTGGCCTAATTTATTTCAAGCTAGAGAAAAAGGAAAACAGAGCTAGATTTGTGAAGGCCAGTTCTGTAGGTGAATAACTTGCCCATCCACAAAGTGGCAGGACTCAGGTGAGAGACTGGTGGTGGTTTCATTCTTAGTGTTTCCAAGATTTTATGTGACAGAATGGGATGGTAGAAGCTAACAGGGGCCAAGTAAAAAGAGAAAGTGCTGGAAAGTGGAAGATCTAGTCAGCCGTCTAGTTATTAATAAAGTCTACACAACATCAAACTACTGACTTTTCTTCCTTCCTTTTATTATGAACATGTTCAAACATATAGAAAAACAAAGTTGAAAGAATCAGATACTCATGATCTATATTCTATAATGAAAATTTTGCTCTATTTGCTTTTTTTTTTTTTATAAGAGAGAGAGGGAGAGGAAAAGAGAATCTCAAGGAGGCTCCAAGCCCAGTGCGGAGTCAGACGCGGGGCTCCACACAGGGCTCGATCTCACAACCCACAGTGACATGGTGAGATCATGACCTGAGCCAAAATCAAGAGTCAGACACTTAATCAACTGAGCCACCCAAATGCCTCTGTTCCATCTGTTTTTATCATGTATGAAATCACCCATCCATCCCTCTCACATGTCCATCAGGCCATCTTATTCTATAAGATTCTGAAGTTGCTGACATTGGTATTCTTTACCTGTAAGCACTTCAGTGTGCACCTATTAATTAGAATTCAATATTTGTTTATGGTTTGTGGAATTTTTTAGATAAAATTTACATACGGAGGAATGAATATATCTTAAGTGGACCTCTTGATGAATTTTAACCAACGCATACAATTTGTCTTTTTTAAAAAAGTGATTTCAAATTTTAAAAAAAAGTTGCAAGAATAATACAAAGACCTCTCATTTGCCCTTTTCCCAAATTCACTACTTATTTTTTAACTAGTCACGAGTAAGTTGCATATGTCATGTACCCTTACTTAATAATTTTGTGTACATTTCCTAAGAGCAAGTCTATTCTTTTATTTAGGAAGTTTGACTTTGATATTACACTTTTAATCTAAACTACAGTCCATATTCCAATTTTGACAGTGATCCCAATTCTTCCTAGCATTTTCCCCTCTAATACAGGTTCCATTCCTCTGTGAATTATGGTTTTAAATTTATTGTGCCTTTCTTTATCTTGCTTAATGTTTTTTGGCCTAAATTCTACTTTGTTTTATTTTATTTATTTATTTTTTTTTCAACGTTTATTTATTTTTGGGACAGAGAGAGACAGAGCATGAACGGGGGAGGGGCAGAGAGAGAGGGAGACACAGAATCGGAAACAGGCTCCAGGCTCTGAGCCATCAGCCCAGAGCCCGACGCGGGGCTCGAACTCACGGACCGCGAGATCGTGACCTGGCTGAAGTCGGACGCTTAACCGACTGCGCCACCCAGGCGCCCCTCTACTTTGTTTTAAATCATAGTGATGATCCTTGAATTCTTATTGTTTCCATTAGCCTGGTAAATCTTTGTCCATCTCTGTATTTTTACTCTTTTTGATTCACTGTGTTTTAGGTGTGTCTTTTGTTTTTTAAATAATTTTTTAAGTTTATTTGCTTATTTTGAGAGAAAGAGAGAACAACCAGGAGAGGGGCAGAGAGAGAGGGAGAGAAAGAGAATCCCAAGTAGGCTCCCCTCCGTCAGGGCAGAGCCCTGTGTGGGGCTCAAACCCATGAACCACAAGATCGTGACCTGAGCCAAAATCAAGAGTCAGACACCCAACTGAGCCACCCAGGCACCCCTAGGTGTGTCTTTTGATCACAGCATGGAGTTGGGTTTTGTTATATAAGCCAATTTGAAGATATTTTCATATATAGACAAGTTAAACCTATTCACATTTAACAAGATGACCTATGTTTGGTCTCAACTTTGTCATATTCTTAAAGTTGTATTTTTAAAGTTGTATTTGCTATGCTTCTTTCTCTATTAAGTCTATGATCTATATTAATTTTAAAGGTTTTTTGGTATTTAAGAATTTTTGTTCTAACCTTTCTTTTTAAGTCAGCTCTATGCGCAATGTGGGGCTTGAACTCACGACTGAGAGTTCCATGCTCTACTGACAGATCCAGCCAGGTGCCCCAAAGAATTTTTTATTCTAGTTATTACCTTTGTAGTTATACATTTTATAGTTTCCCTAACTCCATTTTTTTTTTTTTTGCTTATTTTCTTATTATCTGACTCCTCAGTGGTATCTTCTTACTCCCACTCACCACCATACATAACGATTTTATGCTGCTTTCCCCCTCTTTGACCTGTCTCCTTGCATTTTTAGTTGTTTTCTTTCTACTTTGTCAGAACATATAATATTTATGCTTTCCACCCATATTTGCTCTCTAATTTACTCCCAGATCTGCAATTAACTATATTGTGTTCATCATTGGTTATTTGGCTTAAGTTTTCTCTGTTACCACTTAGTTGGATGAAGTTCATTCTCTGCTATATTCTTCAGGAAGGGCATATCCAACAGTATTTATTCCACAGTTTGGATAGTCTAGGTGAGTATAAAATCTTTGACTAGCATTTTCTGTCCTTGAGCATCATGAAAATGCTGTTTCACTATTGCCTTACTTCGTATGTGGCTCATGAGAAGCCAATACCCTGCCTGATTTTCTAACCTGTAAGTAATTGGATCTTTTTGCCCGGAGGCTCTGAGGATGTCTTCTGTTTTTGTTTTTGTTTGTTTCTTTCTTTTGTTGTCTTAAAGTCTAATGGTTTTACTAGGATATGTCTTGGAGATAATTATCTCATATCAGTTTTCAAAGTTACACTGTGGTTGTATATGTAGACTGAAATGTTCTTTTATTTCCAGAAAATTGTCTTGGATGATAAATTTAAATACTAGTTCCATTACAATGTTTTGTTTGTTTCTTCAAAGATCACATTATCCATGCATTGGACCTTTGTTATTTGCCTTCCATTTTAGCCACTTTGTCTCAGGTCTTTTTAACCTCTTTATCTCATTTTAATTCTCTTGATTGTCTATTCCTTTTTGATATTCCTTAATAAGTTTCCACTGAAATTTATTTTCCACTGGGATTGTAATTTATTCTCTTTTTTTTGTAATTTGTTCTTAATTTCTTAATAATTGCATTTTTTTCTTCAGTATCTTTCAATTAATTCATGTTGCCCTTCTTGTTTTACAACCATTTCTATTCTTAGGGGTTTAATTTCTTTAATTTTATGATTCGAGGATTTAAAAAAATCTATCTCTGGGGCACCTGGGTGGCTCAGTCGGTTAAGCTTCTGACTCTTCACTTTAGCTCAGGTCATGATCTCACAGTTGTGAGACTGAGCCTCATGTTGGGCTCTACTCTGGGTGTGGAGCCTGCTTGGGATTCTCTCTCCCTCCCTCTTCCCTCTGCCCCTCCCCTGTTCACATTCTGTCTTTCTCTCCCTCAAATAAATAAATAAATAAATAAATAAATAAATAAATAAAATTTAAAAATCTATCTCCATGTACGTGTATTTGCTTTAGGATGCTTAATTCAGTTTAGAGAGTAGCGTTAAGTTTTCTTCTGCTTTGTGAATAGTTTTTGTGAGGAGAATTTTCATTAGCTCAAATGTCATGATTAACATGCTCTGTTTTCTTTTTATAACTAACTGTCTCATAGGAAGTCTGCTTGATTTTTTTCAATTTCTAACTACTTGGGGGCAGTTATTTTATTCCAGTTTACTAAAGTGTATCTTCTTTAACAGATGATATTGACAGTTGTGGTGGTGGCGGGGTGGGGTGGAGAACTGATTGGTGAAATAGTGTAGTGATAAATGTTTAACAACCAGATCTCCAGTGGAAGAAATAGTCTGAATTCTAACAGTTGCCAGTTTCTGTGGTGCATGTCCTCCCTCCATGGTGGATTTCAAACTACCAAAGTGATGTTGCTGAACACAGACTTGGGAAGAGATGCTGTCACTCTTTGTGAGCCATTATATCTCCTGAACATCTTGTTTCTCTTTTATTTTTGCGTGATCTTTAACCTCCCCTCTCATTTCCTTCTTGTCCGTCCTGGCAACATCTTCAGGCACAATTCTCATTTTTCTGTTTGATTTTTTCCATGGAAGCAGCAATGTATCTTCAATGATGCCACTTCTGGTGCTGCTTAAGTTTCTCTGCTATAGCTGGTGCTTTGAATTATGAAGTCCCAGACATGTGTTCAGTATTTTGACACTTATTGTTGGACTCCTCAGGAGTGATTTTGCCTATGCTTCAACTGCATTTTTTCCCTTTCTTATTTTTTATGGGTCACTTAAGTCTTCTTTCTAACCACCACAGCAGTGGTGGGAGTATCCTGGAACTTGGTATTTATTTCTTTGTTTACATGTAATTTGAAGGTCAAGGAATTCTCTGTGTGTTAGTAATGCTGAGAGAGTGGGTCATGCATGGTTTTATTTGCACTTCTTAGTAATTTTATGTGTTGGGAAATAGATGTATAAGGATAGAAAGAGAGATTTGGATTCAGGCAGCCATCATTACCTCTCAGACATGAAGACTCTTTGGGCTTGACTTTTCATTACCAAATTCATTGACTCTTTCAAAGTCATGTTGATATAAAATGTGGGTTTTTCACTTTACCTCACTTCAGATGAGTTTAGCCCCTTAGACTAAGTCTGTGTGTCCCAGTAAGTAAACCATGATTTTAATAATCAGGCAGAATGTGAGTGGTGGAATCATCCCTACAATTCTGGGTCAGTGGGACTTGAAAATTGATCCAACCAAAACTTCAGATCAAGTCTCACCCAGCTGCTCATGTCAGCCTGACCCCAATGTGTACCAAGTAGGCAGAAATACTTGACCTTTGATGGCACTAATAGAGGGGGAGAGAGTGAAATATGTCAAAATAATAGTAATTTAAAGCTATTTTGGGGGTGCCTGGGTGGTTCACTCAGTTGAGCGTCAGACTCTTGATTTCGGCTCAGGTCACGATCTCAAGGTTCATGGGTTCAAGCTCCACATGGGGCTCTGCGCTGACAGTACAGAGCCTGCTTCAGATTCTCTCTCTCCTCCTCCCCCCACATGTACGTGCACATGCATGCACTCTCTCTCTCTCACAAACAAAAATAAACATTTTTTAAAAAGCACTATTTTTAATTTTGGTGTAAAATGGAGTAAGGTAAGTCTTCAGTTACAAGCTGTTCAATGTTCCCATGGCTCTCAGTATTCACAAATGCATTTAATGTTCATTTGTTATTTAATCTCATCGCAACGTGTTCCACACATGAAAATTTATCCATCTTTGTGTTTACAATCTCTGTAAAAAAAAAAAAAGTCTGTGTGCACGGATCCATGAGTAAATTTGTTGATTTGTTGACTTTATATTTTAAAAAGTTTTTTTGTTTTTGAGTGAGTGCCACACAGTCATAAAATCAGTGACTCAGCAAAACAGATAGGCTACACCAAACAATCTATAGCACAGCCTACAACTCAATGTGCTCGCACACTAATTCACTCATTCATTCATTCAGTCCATCAACAAACATATTCTGAGCACAAGCTCAGGAACGGTTCTAAGGACTATAGGAAGAGGAAGTGACTCTGACATAGGCTCTAACCCGAGATAGCTGGACACTCAGTTCCTTGCTGCCTTTCTGCCTCCAATTTCGATTTCAACTGTGGGCACTTACTGTGTCTATATAGCATTCAAGGACTTGAATAAAAAGATGGAAATTCTGAAAATGAAAGAGGGCAACACAAATCAGATGTCCATCCAAGGGATTTTTAAATGTATATATACATCTCCTTTGGATCTTCAACAATGTGATTTTCTTTGCAGAGATTGTCTTGCACATGATATAAGCCACTCTCAGTAAGCAGCTTGCTCTGAAGCAATCCATCATGCTCAACTCCTTCAATCTTGTAATTTTTCTTGCTCATGATACATTTACCAACAGAGCCCCTTAATTATACATGCCACTGCAGGGTCTTATTATGCAGCTCCAGCTTCCTTCACTGACTGGGTGAGGGAGACCCCACTCGATTTCCTAGTTTCATTGAAGTGGAGAAATGCTTCACTACCCCTCATCTTAAATGTACAGCTACAAAGCTCCCTTGCTTGAGTTGTATTAAAAAGTTTATAAAGAAGCAAAATGATGAAAGCTGGAAGGGGTCCACTGGCTTTTGAGATTATGGATGATTTTTTTATACTTCTCCATATTTTCTAATTTTTTTTTAGTGCCTGTGTATTGCTTTGTTCAAAACTGCACAAATTTATTTTAAATGCACACACACTAAAAATTGCAAGGAAATATACCAAAATTATACAGTTGGAGAAATGTTTATATTCTGCATGCTTTTAGTATTTTTTAAATATTATTTTTTTTCAACGTTTATTTATTTTTGAGACAGAGAGAGACAGAGCATGAACGGGGGAGGGGCAGAGAGAGAGAGGGAGACACAGAATCGGAAACAGGCTCCAGGCTCTGAGCCATCAGCCCAGAGCCTGACGCGGGGCTCGAACTCCCGGACCGCGAGATCGTGACCTGGCTGAAGTCGGACGCTTAACCGACTTCGCCACCCAGGCGCCCCTAAATATTATTTTTAAAAATAGAACAATTATATACAAAAAGGAGCCCATGAACTACTTTAAAAATTTTTCTTTATGAAAGTCAATGAGCATTATAAAGCATACAATCTAGCATTTAGGTTCCCATTGTTTACATACTCTATTTCAGATAACCCTTCTTGATGAATGTAAAGATTTAATTTAAAACCTTCCCAGCCTTATTGACAGTTTTAGTATTTTCAATACACCAGACTATTCACTGCATCCCTGAGGCTTTTGAAAAGCAAGCCTATCTCCCCTTCCCTCCAACACATACACGGACATGCACACACACACACACACACACACACAGGCCACAGTGGTGATCTCTAGGTAGTAGAAATAAGATTTTGGTTTGTTTTTGGTTTTTGTTTATCTCTATTTTCTATTTTCTTCAGTGTTGCTTCCATATTAATAAACAGTTAAAAAAATAAATTGATCATGTAAATAACTGCCTCCCAGGCAATTAAATAAAACATTGCTCCATTTTCTTACCATTAATAGTATCAGAAGTTTCCATTTCTAGAAATCTGGTGGGTAAGTAGTATTACCCAGAGTGATATTAATTTGCTTTTCCTGATTATTAATAAAACAACCATAGGTATATTTGTCTAGCTCTGCACAAAGTTTACACTGTCATAATTACACCACTAAAAAAATAAATTTATGATATATGGTATAGTAGCGTATCTAACCTTGATCTAAATCTGCACTTAAATACAGTAGCCCTTGGGGCACCTTGGTGGCTTAGTGGGTTAGGCGACCTACTACAGCTCAGGTCATGATCTCGTGGTCTGTGAGTTCAGCCCGCGTCGGGCTTTGTGCTGACAGCTCAGAGCCTGGAGCCTGCTTCGGATTCTGTGTCTCCCTCTCTCTGCCCCTTCCCTGCTTGCTCTCTGTCTCTCTCTCTCTCTGTCTCTCTCTCTCTCAAAAATAATAAACATTTAAAAAAAGAACGGTAGCCTTTGAAACGTGGCTAGTTCAAATTGAGATGTGCTTTAAGTCTAAAATACACTTAAATACAAAAGACTTGGTACCAAAGAAGAATGAAAAACATTTGTTAATAATTGTTATATTGATTACATGTTGAAATGGTAATATTTTGAATATATGGATTAAATAAATTACATTATTAAAATTAATCATACCTGTTTCTTTTTACTTTTTTAAGTGTGACTACTAGAAAATTTCAAATTACACAGATAGCTCACATTCTCTGGCTCATGTTATATTTCTCTTGGACAGCACTATTCTAGAACAGTCAATTTTTTCTATATTTTTAATATCAAAATTAATGTTATACATTTTCTAGAAACATTTCTACCTTGTAGTTTTCAAATGTATTAATGTAGAGCTGTTCATAATATTCTTTTATAATCTTATTTATTTATTTATTTATTTATTATTTATTTATTTATTTTTGAGAATGAGAGAGAGAGAGAGCACATACACACAAGAGCAGGGGAGGGGCAGAGGGAGAGGGAGAGAGAGAATCTTAACTAGGCTCCCAACACAGAGCCTAACACAGGGCTCCACATGAGGCTCGATCACATCACTGTGAGATCACAATCTGAGCTGAAGTCAAGAGTTGATGCTTAACCACCTGGGCCCCCTGGCACCCCTATAATCTTTTTCATGTCTACAGCATCTGTAGAGATGTTTCTTCATAAAATTCCTGATTTTTGTTATTTGTGCCTTCTGTCTTTTTTTCTTGAGCAGTCATGCCAGGGATTTGTAAATTATCAATCCTTTAAAAAAACCAACTTTTGATCTTATTGATCCTCATTTTATATGTCTGTTTTGCATTTCACTAACTTCTGCTCCTATATTTATGTCTTTCTTCATGCAAGCCTCTTCATGTTTACTTCACTGTTCTTTTTCAACTTCTTGAGAACGTATACTTCAGTTGCTTATTTTTAGACTTTTTTCTATTTTAATATGTTTTACATTCCCTATGTTTTAATATGTATTATTTTGTTCAGCTTACATATTTCCTAATTTCCACTGTTGTTTCTTATTTGACTCAATACATTTAGGAGTCTTTATCATCATTTCCAACCAAAGAGAAATTCTTTCTTTTTTTTAAATTTTTTTAATGTTTATTTATTTTTGACAGAGTGAGACAGAGCATGAGTGGGGGAGGGGCAGAGAGAGAGGGAGACACAGAATCCCAAGCAGGCTCCAGGCTCTGAGTTGTCAGCACAGAGCCCAACTCGGGGCTCGAACTCACAGACTGCAAGATCATGACCTGAGCCGAAGTCGGACACTAAACCAACTGAGCCACCCAGGCACCCCTAGAAATTATTTCTTTTAATTATTGATTTAACTTTTAGTGACAAATCTACAACATAATTTCATTGTGGTCAAAGAATATTCCTCTGTAAAATTTATTGAGACTTGTTTTTATGCCTTACTAGATTGTCAATTTTTGTATGTCTCCAATTTGCTTGAAAAAGACAGTGTACTCTGCAGTTGCTGGGGACAGATTCCATATATAATTTAGGTTGAGTTTGTTGATCATGCTCAAATCTTATTTTTTTAAGATTTTACTTTTAAGTAATCTTTACACCCATCTTGGGGCTCAAACTTACAATGCTGGAATCAAGAGTTGCATGTTCTACTGACTGAGACAGCCCTTTGCTCAAATATTCTATAGCGTGATTTTTTTCATCTGCTGAGAGATATGTTTTTAAATTTCCTCCCATGATTATGAGTGTGTACATTTCTTATTTCAGTTGCTAAATTTTAGTTAAATATATTGAGTCTATACTATTAAGCATTTATAAATATAAAATTATTCTTGTAAGTCTAGTCTGTATCATTAGGAACTGGCTCCTCATCTCTCAGAGTGCCCTTTGCCTCAAAGTCCATTTTATCTAATATTCATAAAGCTACACCAGCTTTCTTTGGTTAATACTTGTATGGTATATGTTTTTCCATCCTTTATATGTGTCTCTCTTAAACAGCATATAGTTGAGTGTTTGTTTTAATATATGACAGACTGATAATTTTTTTCTCTTATCTGAAGAATTTAGTTCATTTATATTTATTATAATTATTGGCATATTTTCACTTAAATATACAACCTTATCATGTGTGTTCTGTTTATCCCACTTTTTCCTACATATTTTACTGAAATTTCTTCCATGTTTTTCTCATGGACTATTTTTACATCCCTCTCATTTTTCTTCTTTTGCTAGCTTAGACGTTATAGATGTTTCTATTTTATAGTTATATAAAAAATTACAATGAGCGTATTTAATTGATGAAAGATAAAGTTAATAAATACTATTCCAAGCTTTCTCCAGTGTTCCTGGTCTCGGTTAATGATAACTTCCATTTTCCAATTGTTCAGGCCTAAAACCTTGATCAGGGTTGGCTTCACAGGTTTGTGACCTATGCAGTCACACAGGGCCCCACAATAAAAGAGCAGTGAGATTGGTTTAGTGCCTGCTGTGGCTGTCTTGAAATTCTTTATAAATTTTGAAGAGGGAGCCCTGAATTTTTATTTTTCCCTGAGCCCTGAAGATTGTGTAACTAGTCATGACTTTAATATGTACTTGACTCTTCTTTTTCTTCATGCTTTACATCTATTCCATTATCAATTCCTATTGGCTTCACCACCCAAATATATCCACAACTTGACAGTTTCTCTCCACCCTCCTTCCCACTACCACCATCCTAGTCCAAGTCACAATCACCTTTTGACTGAACTAAGTAATCCTAAGCAACTAAGTAGTCCTCCTCAAACTCAAGTCAGATCACGTCAAACTCTCTGAAGCCTCCTTCTTACTCAGGGTAAACCTTACCAAGTCTTTATCATGACATAAAAGGCCCTACAGGATCTGATTTCCTATTTCTTTTCTCACTTCATTTCCTACTACTCTCCCTCTCTATTCAGATCCAGCCATGCTAGCATCCTTCTTGATCTTTGAGCACTCTAGGCATGTTCCCAATTCAGAGCTTTTGCAGCTTTTCTTCTTTCTACATGGAATGCTCTATTCCTCTATCCACCATCCTCATGTACTCACCCCACCCCACACCCCAGATATCCACATAGCTTGCTTCTCAATTCTTTCAGATTGACTCAGCAGTCACCTCCTTTGTGCAAATTTACCTAGTTATCCCATCTGTAATTTAAAAGCCAAGACCCAATATTTTACATTCCTCTGTTCTGCTTTAGTTACTCCTATGCATATCACTTTACAAGATGAATTTTTTGCTTTTATTTCTTTTTCATTTTCTTTGTTCTAACTAGAGTGTAAGTAAGCTCTACAAAGGTAAGGGATTTGTCTGTTGATCATTACATTCCCAGTGCTGAGAACACTGCCAGATACATAAAAGAAGCTCAAAAACTTTTTTTTTTTCAACGTTTATTTATTTTTGGGACAGAGAGAGACAGAGCATGAACGGGGGAGGGGCAGAGAGAGAGGGAGACACAGAATCGGAAACAGGCTCCAGGCTCCGAGCCATCAGCCCAGAGCCTGACGCGGGGCTCGAACTCACGGACCGCGAGATCGTGACCTGGCTGAAGTCGTACGCTTAACCGACTGCGCCACCCAGGCGCCCCAAGAAGCTCAAAAACTTTTGTTGAACAAATGAATGAATGAATGAATGATAAGACCAAATTTGAACACTCTGACTTCATGAATTACTCCAATATATTATTGTTGCCTTATATTTTATTCTATTTATTCTTTTTAAAAAGTAGACATTATTGTTGTTTCTTTACCATCAGAATCCATTTAAATTTGCCTATATTTTTACCACTTTCTTTGCTCTTCATTCTCTCTTGCATTTTACACCTACCATCTATGATCAATTTCCTTATGCCTGAAATATATCCCTTAGAATTAAAGTTAATAAGTGTGTGCTTGTTATAAGATTTCTCAATTCTTTTCTCTAAAATTGTTTTTTTTTCCCTAGGTAATAGTTACCTTCTTTCAGCACATCAAAAGCGTCATTTCTCTGACTTCTGACTTTCATTATTGCAGATGAGCTCTCAGTCTAACTATTAATCCATTGAAAGAAATTGTCTTGATTATTTAGTATGTGTGGTAGATGGAAAATCACCCCCAAAAACATGTCCATGTCTTAATCTCTGGAATGTGCCCTGTTACTTTATTTGGAAAAAGAATATTTGCATATGTAGTTAAATGAAGGATCTTGAGATGAGAAGATTGTCCTGGATTATTGGGTGGGCCCTAAATGCCACCACAAATTTTCTCATAAGAGAATGGCAAAGGGAGACTTGACATACACACAGGAGAGGAGGCAATCTGACTATGGAGACAGAGATTGAACTGATTTGTCTATCAGTCAAAGAACAACGAGTGGTGGTAGCCATCAAAAGCTAGAAAACTCAAGAAATAGCTTCTCCCCCATAGCCTCAAGAGGGAGCAGCCCCACTGACATCTTCATTTCAAACTTTTGGTCTCCAGAATTGTGAGATAATAAATTTTTGTTGTTTTATTATTTTTAATTATAATTTATTGTCAAATTGACTAATATACAGTGTGTAAAGTGTGCTCTTGGTTTTTGGGGTCAATTCCCATGGTTCATCGCTTACAATACCCAGTGCTCATCCCAACAAGTGCCCTCCTCAATGCCCATCACCCATTTTCCCCTCTCCGCCATCCCGCATCAACCCTCAGTTTATTCTGTTTTTAAGAGTTTTTATACTTTGCCTCCCTCCCTCTCTGTTTGTAGCTATTTTCCCCCCTTCTCTTCCCCCATGGTCTTCTGTTAAGTTTCTCAAGATCCACATATGAATGAAAATATATATCTATCTTTCTCTAACTTATTTCACTCAGCATAATACCTTCCAGTTCCATCCATGTTGCTGCAAATGGCATGATTTTATTCTTTCTCATTGCCAAGTAGTATTCCATTGTATATATAAACCACATCTTCTTTATGCATTCATCAGTTGATGGAGATTTAGGCTCTTTCATTAATTTGGCTATTGTTGAAAGTGCTGCTATAAACATTGGGGTACCTGTGGCCCTATACTTCAGTAATCTTGTATCCTTTGGATAAATTCCTAATAGTTCTATTGCCAGGTCATAGAGTAGTTCTATTTTTAATTTTTTGAGGAACCTCCACACTGCTTTCCAGAGCGGTTGCACCATTTGCATTCCCACCAACAATGCAAAAATTTCCCGTTTCTCCACATCCTCGCCAGCACCTGTTGCTTCCTGATTTGTTCATTTTAGCCACTCTGATCAATGTGAGGTGGTATCTCAGTGTGGTTTTGATTTGTATTTCCATGATGATGAGTGACATTGAGCATCTTTTCATGTGCCTGTTGGCCATCTGGATGTCTTCCTTGGAAAAGTGTCTATTCATGTCTTCTGCTCATCTTCACTGGATTATTTGTTTTTCAGGTATTGAGTTCGGTAAGTTCTTTAGGGATTTTGGATACTAACCCTTTATCCAATATGTCATTTGCAAATATCTCTTCCCAACCCGTCAGTTGCCTTTTAGTTTTGTTGATTGTTTCCTTTGCAGTGAAGAAGCTTTTTATCTTGATAGGTCCCAATAGTTCACTTTTGCTTTTAATTCCCTTGCCTTTGGGGATGTGTCGAGTAAGAGATTGCTACGGCTGAGGTCAGAGAGGTCTTTTCCTGCTTTCTCCTCTAGGGTTTTGATGGTTTCCTGTCTCACATTCAGGTCCTTTATCCATTTTGAGTTTATTTTTGTGAATGGTGTAAGAAAGTGGTCTAGTTTCATTCTTCTGCATGTTGCTGTCCAGTTCTCCCAGAACCATTTGCTAAAGAAGCTGTCTTCTTCCATTGAACACTCTTTTCTGCTTTGTAAAAGATTAGTTGGCCATACTTTTGTGGGTTTAATTCTGGGGTTTCTATTCTATTCCATTGGTCTATGTGTCTGTTTTTTGTGCCAATACCATGCTGTCTTGATGATTACAGCTTTGTAGTAGAGGCTAAAGTCTGGGATTGTGATGCCTCCCACTGCGATTTTCTTCTTCAATATTACTTTGGTTATTTAAGGTCTTTTGTGGTTCCATACAAATTTTAGGATTGTTTGTTCTAGCTTTGAGAAGAATGCCAGTGCAATTTTGATTGGGATTGCATTGAATATGTAGATTGCTTTGGGTAGTATTGACATTTTAACAATATTTATTCTCCCAATCCATGAGCATGGGATGTTTTTCCATTTCTTTGTGACTTCTTCAATTTCCTTCATAAGTTTTCTATAGTTTTTAGCATACAGATATTTTATATCTATTCCTAGGTATTTTATGGTTCTTGGTGCAATTGTAAGTGGGATCTGTTTATTTTCTTTCTGTTGTTTCATTATTGGTATATAAAAATGCAACCAATTTCTGAACATTGATTTTGTACCCTGTGACTTTGCTGAATTCATGTATCAGTTCTAGCAGCCCTTCAGTGGAGTCTTTTTGGGTTTTCCATGTAGAGTATCATGTCATCTGCCAAAAATGAAAGTTTGACTTCTTCTTTGACATTTTTTATGTCTTTTACTTCATTTTGTTGTCTGATTGCTGATTCTAGGACTTCCAACACTATGTTAAACAACAGTGGTGAGACTGGACATCCCTGTCATGTTCGTGATCTCAGGGGGAAAGCTCTGTTTTTCCCCATTGAGGATAATATTAGCTGTGGGCTCTTTATATATGGCTTTTATGATGTTTAAGTATGTTCCTTCTACCCCAGCTTTCTTGAGGGTTTTTATTAAGAAAGGATGTTGTACTTTGTCAAATGATTTTTCTGCATCTATTGACAGAATCATACAGTTCTTATCCTTTCTTTTACTAATGTGTTGTATCACATTGATTGATTTGTGAATATTGAACCAGCCTTGCAGCCCAGGAATGAATCCTGCTTGATCATGGGGAATAATTCTTTTTATATGCTGTTGAATTTGATTTGCTAGTATCTTGTTCAGAATATTTGCATCCATGTTCATCAGAGTTTTTGGCCTGTAGTTCTCCTTTTTTGTGGGTCTCTGTCTGGTTTGGGAATCAAGGTAATGCTGGATTCATAGAATGAGTCCAGAAGTTTCCCTTCCATTTCTATTTTTTGGGGACAGCTTGAGAAGGATAGGTATGAACTCTGCTTTATTTTTTTTAAATTTTTTTTTCAATGTTTATTTATTTTTGGGACAGAGAGAGACAGAGCATGAACGGGGGAGGGGCAGAGAGAGAGGGAGACACAGAATCGGAAACAGGCTCCAGGCTCCGAGCCATCAGCCCAGAGCCTGACGCGGGGCTCGAACTCACGGACCGCGAGATCGTGACCTGGCTGAAGTCGGACGCTTAACCGACTGTGCCACCCAGGCGCCCCTGAACTCTGCTTTAAATGTCTGATAGAATTCCCCAAGGAAGCCATCTGGTCCAGGACTCTTATTTGTTGGGAGATTTTTGATAACTGATTCAATTTCTTTACTAATTATGGGTATGTTCAAATTTTCCATTCCTTCTCGTCTGAGTTTTGGTAGTGTGTGGATGTTTAGGAATTTGTCCATTTCTTCCAGGTTGTCCAGTTTGTTGGCATATAATTTTTCATAGTATTCCCTGATAATTGCTTGTATTTCTGAGGGCTTGGTTGTATTAAATACAGTTTCATTCATGATTTTATCTATTTGGGTCCTCTCTTTCTTTTTGAGAAGCCTGGCTAGAGGTTTATCAATTTTATTTTTTCAAAAAACCAACTCTGAATTTCATTGATCTGCTCTACTGTTTTGTTTTCTTTTTCTTTTTTTTTTTTTTTTGGATTCTATATTGTTTATTTCTGCTCTGATCTTTATTATTTCTCTTTATTATTCCTTCTGCTGGGTTTGGAGTTTCTTTGCTGTTCTGCTTCTAGTTGCTTTAGGTGTGCTGTTAGATTTTATATTTGGGATTTTTCTTGTTCTTTGAAATAAACCTGAATTGCAACGTATTTTCCTCTTAGGACTGCATTTGCTGCATCCCAAAGGTTTAGACTGTTGTGTTTTCATTTTCATTTGTTTCCATATATTTTTAATTTCTTTAATTGCCTGGTTGACCCATTCGTTCTTTAGTAAGATGTTCTTTAAACCTCCATGAATTTGGAGGTTTTCCAAACTTTTTATTGTGGTTGATTTTAAGTTTCATGGCATTGTGATCTGAAAGTGTGCATGGTATGCTCTCAATTCTTTTATATTTATTGAGGGATGTTTTGTGACCCAGTATGTGATCTACCTTGTAGAATGTTCCATGTGCTCTTGAGAAGAATGTGTATTCTGCTGCTTTAGGATGAAAAGTTCTAAATACATCTGTCAAGTCCATCTGGTCCAGTATATCATTCAGGGCCATTGTTCTTTATTGATTCTCTGTCTAGATGATCTGTCGATTGTTGTAAGTGGAGTATTAAAGTCCCCTGCAGTTACCACATTCTTACCAATAAATTGCTTATGTTTATGATTCCTTGCTTTATATATTTAGGTACTCCTGAATTTGGTGCATAAACATTATAATCGTTAGCTCTTCTTGATGGATAGACCCAATAATTATGATATAATGCCCTTCTTCATCTCTTGCTACAGCCTTTAGTTTAAAATCTAGTTTGTCTGATGTAAGTATGGCTACTCCAGCTTTCTTTTGACTTCCAGTAGCATGATAGTTCTCCATCCCCTCAATTTCAATCTGAAGGTGTCCTCAGGTCTAAAATGGGTCTCTTGTAGAGAGCAAATAGATGGGTCTTTTTTTTTATATATATATCCATTTTGATACCCTATGTCTTTTGATTGGAGCATTTAGTCTATTTATATTCAGTGTTATTATTGAAAGATATGGATTTAGAGTCATTGTGTTATCTGTAGGCTTCATGCTTGTAGTGATGTCTCTGGTCCTTTGTGGTCTCTTTGCAACATTCCACTCACAGAGTCTCCTTTAGGATCTCTTGTAGGTCTGCTTTAGTGGTGATGAACTTCTTCAGATTTTGTTTGGGAAAACCTTTATCTCTTCTATTCTGAATGATAGGCTTGCTGGATAAAGGATTCTTGGCTGCATGTTTTTCTTATTCAGCACACTGAAACTTTCCTGCCACTCCTTTCTGGCCTGCCAAGAGAGTCAGTAGATAGGTCTGCTACTACCCTTATGTGTCTACACTTGTAGGTTAAGGCCCCGTTTGCCCCTAGCTGCTTTCATAATACACTCATTCTGCCAGTTTCACTATGATATGTCATGTAGATCAATTCAAGTTATGTCTGAAGGGAGTTCTCTGTGCTTCCTAGATTTCAATGTCTGTTTCCTTGCCCAGATTGGGGAAGTTCTCAGCTATGATTTGTTCAAGTACACCTTCAGCCTCTTTCCCTCTCTCTTCTTCTTCTGGAACTCCTATGATACAGATATTATTTCATTTCATTGAGTCAGTTCTCTAATTCTCCCCTTGTGGTCCAGAATTTTTTTATCTCTCTTTTTCTCAGCGTTATCTTTTTCCATAATTTTATCTTCTATTTCACTTATTCTCCTCTCTGCCTCTTCAATCCTCACTGTCACTGCCTCTAGTTTATTTTGAACCTTATTTACAACATTTTAAAATTCATATGACTATTTTTTAGTTCCTTGATCTCTGCAGCAATTGATTCTTTTCTGTCTTCTATGCTTTTTTCAAGCCCAGCGATTAATCTTATGACTATTATTCTAAATTCTTGTTCAGTTATATATTTTTTATCTGTTTTGATCAATTCTCTAGCTGTCATTTATTCCTGGAATTTCTTTTAAGGAGAATTCTTCTATTTCATCACTTTGGCTAGTTTTCTGTCCCTTAGTGTTTTAAAAGCTTGTTATGTGTCCTGCAACTGTGAGCACTACCATATAAAGGGGGGTCATACACTGTCCAGGGCCTGGCCCTTCAGGATGTGTTTTTTGCAGTGTGTTACTTGCTCTCTGTTGTTGTGTCTTTGGTTGGTTGCTTTATCTCCCTACTTGTAGTGATGTTTTGGACCCTCCACCAGATGTGCTTTGATTTGTTCATTGAAGTAACCCTGGAAAGGAAAACAAACAAGCAAACAAAAACAAAAGCAAACACACAAACAAAAAAACCCAAAAACAAAAAACCAGAAACACCAGCTGTAGCAAAACAACAGGGTGGAGGTGTTGTTGATGGAAGAGGCCTTATATGATACAAAAAGAGAAATGACAGGGGCAGGGAAAAAGAAAAGAAAAGAAAATTGAGCAGGCAAAGAAACTCTATCCAGAGAGTTAATGGCTTAATCCAGAGAAAGAGAGAGAGGAAAATAAAGAAGGAGATATAGAACAGGTATAAAGGGAATAGATTAAATATGTCTGCTTAAACAAACCAACAACCAGAATAACCAGACTAGAGGAGGAAAGAAATATGAAAGAGAAAAGGAAGGGGAAAAAAAAATATATATATATATACATATATACACACATATATATGTATATACATAATATAATAAGAATTGTCCAGGAATTAAATCCAGAAAATGCAAAACCACTGGGTGCCTTGGAACTAGTGACAAAGCTGTTTGGGAGGAGAGGCTGTCTGGTTCATTAGCATCAATTCCTCTCCAGTAGATACCAGGCACAGAGGGGCATGGTTTGGTGTAGGCAGGTCCTGCCTTCCCTGTGGGCCTGCTGTCCATCCCCTGAGGCCCCACCTGGCGACATCCCAGTCTCTCCTCCACTAACCAGGTGTCCCAAACCACTCTGTTCAGGCTGTCCTCACTGTGCCGCAGGCTCAAATGAGTTTTTCCCCGCTCCACTGACTCCCACACCTCCTTAGTGTTTGGCTGGGATTTAAACCCCGATGTCTTTAAGGGTCCTGCTCCATGTGCCCTGGTTGGGGGAAGTGCCACTCCTCGTCCATAAATGGTCTCCAGCTGGTGGGCACAGCAGTCTTTGTCTTTTGAACAGTTACATACCTCTTCCCACAGCACTCCAGTGAGGGGATCGCTTTCTCCCACTGTGGACTGTGTCTCTGAACTACTGAGCCCAGGGCTGGATCCCCTACTCCCCAGGTGTGCAAACTGGGCAGCTGGCCCCAGTCCAGAGGAAACCCCACAGAGACTGGATCTTACTCCATCCTGGTCCGTGGCTTTTCTCTTGTCCAAATACAGTCCTAAACTTCCCCAGCCTCTCTTTCTCTTCCCTTTGTCTCTCCGCAGAAGGGGATCCCTCCCCTCCATTCTTACCTGGCCCATTTTATCTCTCCCAGTTCGCACTCACCCAAGGCCTGCCAGCTTGTCCCGGTGAGTCCCTGGAGGCATCTCTGTCACTCTTGGAATTCAAAGTCCTTTGGCCTCAACACTGCTATGTTTGAGAGAAAGGGAACTTTGGGTCCCCCTACTACTCTGCCATGTTGGATCTCCCTCCTTTGTTATTGTTTTAAGCCACTATATTAGTGATAATTTCTTACAGCAGCCACAGAAAATGAATACAGCATGTTTGAGGTTCAGTGTGCCTCTTAAATATGTGAATACATGTCTTTAGTCAGTTCTAGAAAATTCTTATCCGTTATCTTTTCAAATATTGCCTTTGCTATTTCTTTCTTCCTCTTTTGGAAATTAAATATATGTCAGATTTTTCTCAGTACATTAAGCTCTTACCTTCTTTTCTGTATTTTCCATTTTCATATTTTTTCTTTATGCTACATTTTGTTTTTGTTTTTTAATTTTTTTAACGTTTATTTATTTTTGAGACAGAGAGAGACAGAGCACGAATGGGGGAAGGTCAGAGAGAGGGAGACACAGAATCCAAAACAGGCTCCAGGCTCCGAGCTGTCAGCACAGAGACTGACGCGGGGCTCGAACTCACAGACCGCGAGATCATGACCTGAGCCGAAGTCGGCCGCTCAACCAACTGAGCCACCCAGGCGCCCCTCTTTATGCTACATTTTGGATAATTTGTTCTGTTCTGTACTGCAGTTCATGGATTCTGTCTTCTAAAGCTAGTATTTTATTTACTGATTTTATTAAAGCATTTTTTACTTCAACGAGTTTTGTTAGACTCATTTTTTACCTCAATATTTATTTTTGACAGAGAGAGAGAGGGAAGGAGGGGCAGAGAGAGAGGGAGACAGAGGATTTGAAGCAGGCTCCATGCTGACAGCAGAGAGCCTGATCTGTGGCTTGAACTCACCAACCATGAGATCATGACCTGAGTCAAAGTTGGGCAGTTTAACCAATAGAGCTACCCAGGTGCCCCAACTCATTTTTGTATGTGTAACATGTTTCCCATGTTTTATAACTTCCTGTTCCATGCAGACAAATAAGTTGGCATCTAGAAGACCCTTTAAGCTAGATAACAGAGTTCCTAGGAGCCCAAAGGGTGCATGGTTCCACAACAGTTTGATGCGCCTAATTAACAATAACTCCAGAGAGAAAGATGTACCTCAAAAAGAACTGTGTTGTGACTTTTGCCACGGAGTGGAATGAAATACATAGAAATCTATAGTGCTTTTAAATTCATATTGGTTAAAGTGATGCCAGCTCAGACTAAAAGTGGAGATTGATGTTATGATCCTCATTTTCATAATAGGTTGTAAGATTTTAACTGGTACTGATGGTCCTCTCCCCACACCAATTCCACTATTCAGTCTATGTTTCCTTTTAATGGAGAGCTTACTTTCCAGGGTTATTTATCCAATGGACTGACCCAAATCTTTATTAACAGAAATGTAAGCCTTTTGTCTCACTGCACAGGGTTTCTGTGGTCTTCCGCTAATTTTTTTACCATTGAACATGGTCAAACCAGTAGATGGGTCTTCTGACTTTCACTCACACTCTTCCCTATTCCTGTTGTGTGACATAAACCCTATTCCCCTGGAAAATCAGAATAAATCAACCCATCCAATGCTTAATCTTTTTCTTGATTACTTAGTGGTTATAGAAACCTTAAATGATCAAGATGAAAGTCGTAGCTAACAATTAAGTGGTTGTGTACCCATTGGAAGCATTCCTTTCTTCAATATTAAGATTCTAAATCAAGAGGCCCTAAAGTAGCAGAGCCAAAAAACAAACTTTGCAAGTGACAATAAGGGAAAAAAATTGAAGTGGGTGATAAATATAATAGTGAGAGGTGTCATGCCTTCTTCAACTCATTAATTCTGGCAATGGGAGAAACCACACTATTGGTCATTGATTCCGAGTATATAATGTATCCCTTAAGATAACATGTCAACCTCATAAGATGTTGGCCACACACTCAATCTTTAATTGGCTATTTTGTTGTAAAGTGAAATGCTTTTGAATATGTGGGAAGTGAAACCTATTTCATTTTTCCATTGCCTTACTTCTTTATGGAGTGAGCTTCTTTGTCAAAAGCACAAAGATCATAAGGAATTCAGTAAGACCATGAATGCAATTGCTAGAAGAAACATGGTAGTTGGGAAGCAAATCCAAACCCAAAGTATGTATCTATTTAGACTCATCAATTGTAACAAATGTACTCCTGTGATGGGGAATGCTATTTATGGGGGAGCTATGCTTCTGTGGAGGCAAGGAATACCTGAGAAATAGCTGTATCTTCTGCTCAATTTTGCTGTGATCCTGAAACTGAGCTAAAAAATAAAGTCTATTTAAAAAAAAAAAAAAGGTATCTACTTCATGATCATGCCCCCTTCTCTGTAACCAACTTGCCATGGGTCAGGCTGGCTTGTCCTCCCAGGCATAATTGACTGTTTGTTATTGGGAAGGCTTCTAGTCATCAGCAGGCTATTAGTAGTTACATTTTCTGGAAATCAAAAGGAATGCAACATGGATGAATCTTAAAAATATTATGCTCAGTGAAAGAAGCCAGATTTCCAAAAACACTTTTTATATAAAATTCTAGAACTGGCAAAACATACTCAATTTATTGTGATTGAAATTAAATCAGTGGTTACTTTGAGAGTGTGGGGTGGGATAAACTAGGTAGCAGAACAAGGGAGCTTTCTGGTGGATAGAAATTTATTTATTTATTTATTTATATTTATTTTCAACGTTTATTTATTTTTGGGACAGAGAGAGACAGAGCATGAACAGGGGAGGGGCAGAGAGAGAGGGAGACACAGAATCGGAAACAGGCTCCAGGCTCTGAGCCATCAGCCCAGAGCCCGACGCGGGGCTCGAACTCAGGGAACGCGAGATCGTGACCTGGCTGAAGTCGGACGCTTAACCGACTGCGCCACCCAGGTGCCCCTATTTATATTTATTTTAAGTTTATTTATTTTGAGAGAGAGAAAGCACAAGTGAGGCAGGGGAAGAGAGAGAGGGAGAGAGAATCCCAAGCAGGCCCCCCATTGTCAGTGTGGATCCTGATGTGGGGCTCGAACTCACAAATGTGAGATCATGACCTGAGCCGAATTTAGACACTTAACTGACTGAGCCACCCAGGCGCCCCGGGAATACTTTCTATATCTTACTCAGAGATATTAATTTGTTAAGTCCTGTGGAGAAATAAAGTTAAGATCTGTGCTTTTTACTGGATGTAAGTGACATCTCAATAAACTTAACACATGATATATGTATGTGTATGTATACAAATATATGTGTGTATGTGTATACGTATATCTGTTCTTTGTCCCACTCCTTTCCATTCCTCCTTTGAGAAGATATAAGATCTAGGATCTAGATAATACAATCCCAGAGAAAGGAAATTCCAAGGCCCAGATGGAGAATAGAGGTCTGCAGGAGGGAATTCGCTAAATAATGGAACAGATAGATCCCTTCACAAAGAAGCCTTAGGACTTCTTGTGGAAAGTTGTACTGAGAGGCAGGTGTGGGAAAGAAAACTAAGGAAAAGAAAATGAAAGGCAATCATTAACTTCAAAAAGGAAAAGTAAGGAAACTACCATGATCAGAGTACTCTATAATACTCAGCTGAGGGTATGGGGCACCTGGGTGACTCGGTTAAGCGTCCGACTTTGGCTCAGGTCATGATCTTGCGGTTTGTGAGTTCAAGCCCCGCATTGGGCTCTGTGCTGACAGCTTGGAGCCTGGAGCCCGCTTTGGAATCTGTGACTCCCTCTCTCTCTGCCCCTCCCCTGCTAATGCTCTGTCTCTGTCTCTCAAAAAATAAACATTAAAAAAATTTTTTAAAAATACTCAGCTGAGGATAATATTTACATAATCATAATAATGTAAATACAACATATTAACCAATCCTAAAATTTGTAACATAATTATATTGGGGGGCAGAGGAGGGAAGGTTGAAGGGATGGATCCGCTACAGTAATATGAGGTGAGTAGATAAAATGGATGAATGAAAAGTAGGGTACACACATTAGAATTACATACATGTAAATGCCAGGAAAAAATAGCTTAAAAAGTTGAAAGTAGTTGCTCAGAGGAAAGGAATGGAGCATGAAGAAAGCAGGAAACACCGTGCTTTGGCACAAACTATTGACTATTATTTCTCTTTATGAATATTATACACATGCCACATTGATAAAATAATAATTACCTAAAAACTGTTGTGGACTTTAAATTGTATTTACAAGGTAACATTAGCCTTTTCCAACTATAGAGTTCAACCTTCTAGGGATGTTTCTAGAGCAACTTGAAAACAAATCTGAAGCCATTTATTAAGTAAGGTAGTTTATTAATTCAAGAGGCTCTGGAGACACACACAACAGACACTGCAATTTATCTTCACTCATTTATTTGTTTACTTGTTTCAGAGATTCAAACTGAAACCATATACACAAACAAACAAACAAAAACATTGAAAGCAGCTCAGCAGGAAGGAAGAAATGGGAACACTTAACCTCCCTGCTGTGAGTGGGAGTAAGGACGCTCTCTCCTTAGGCAATTTGCAGACTGGAAAATCCCTTTACCACCATCAACCAGTCAATTAAATAGGGTACTTCCTCAATTCTAAGATCATCCATTCTGATACCCAATATTAATTTAATAACAACTTTGAGTCAGGCAGAGGAGGGGTGACTGGCAAGCCTACTTTGGCATGAACTGCAAGATGCATGCCAGGTTCAGAAATATTAATATATGAAGACTGTGCATCTTTCAACTGAGGGAAACTTTAAATACCTTGTTTCTTGATTTTCCACATGTCCCATCTGGGGCCTATTGGTTTCAATATGTACATATTTTTCAAATTTTATTTGAGAGAGAGAGAGCGAGAGAGAGAGAGCATGTATGAGCAGGGAAGAGGGGCAGGGGGAGAGAGAGAGTCCCAAGCAGGCACCATGCTCAGCATGGAGCCGAATGCAAGGTTCCATCCCACGACCCTGGGATCATGACCTGAGCCAAAATCAAAAGTCAGACGTTCAACCAACTGAGCCAGCCAGGCGCCCCTGGTTTCAGTATTTTTATACAGCTGTTTTACTGGAAGCAGTCTCCAGGGTCTAACTGAGGACCTTGCTCCCTCAGCTGTACTGTCAGCTGCCAACAGCTCTTGACAGAGTCCTTTCCTATGATTTGCCTTTGGCTCAGAAGAGACATTTTCCCCAAGTTCATGCCCCCTCCCCAGAACAGCTTGCATCACAGAATGGTGGGGGAGGGGTGTGAAAGGCCTTTGAGCCCCAGAGCTGCCTGGGAGTTGGCTGAGGCCTTTGTTGAGACTGCCGGGCACCTCAGCTTCTCCCTCTGCCCAATCCTGCCTGGAGGATCCCCTCCATGCATGTAAATCCCGAGAACACTCCCCAACAGAGCACCAGTATGCAAATCCCTCAGAAACAGCTTCCTGGGAAGCCAACCTGGAACAAAGTCGAAGTCTAATTTCAGATTTTGGCCTCCTTTCATGCCGAAGGTAAGATTCTCTTGGCATGTAAGGTTTTTACGCCTGAGGACATCATCCGTCTCAGTGTGAAAATGAAAGCATCATACCTGAAGCCTTGATTTACTTCCTAAGGCCCAGGGCTGGTGCTTTTCTGGGCCAAAGCCATTCTCTTAAGTTCCTGAAGATGTGACTCAGAGGCAGGCTACCATCCTGCTGTACCACTGAAGTGACAGAATCTGACTTCTGAAAATTACTGTCCCTGAGCCTTCATGTCCTTTTGTGTAAACTGAGGGTAAAAGAAAGAATTGCTGGAAAGCATTTAGCACAGGCCTAGTGTGTGGCAAGGGCTCACAGAGCATTCTTTCCCATTCCCAGTCATCCGCCCTCACCCATGAGGGCAATTTGCTCTCAACATCCTACATAAGGTCAGGGAAATGGGCTCAGCCTGGCTCAGAGAGGATGCCACTTGGGGCCTTCAGTTAGGGATAGAATCAACTGGACAAGCCTTCCAAGGTGCAGCAGGCCACGGAGGGTGCTGCCTGGGGTCTCACCCCAGCCCCAGGGAAAAGGCCACTGCATTCAATGACCCAAGAGGCATTGAGGAGAGAGCTTAGGCTGCCTCTGGTTCCCTTGGGAACTGGAGGGGGTGTCCGGATGTGTCCCCTTTCTGCATTCAGCTGGGAATGAGCTGGTGGAGTATTTTCCCCTCCAAGCAGAGAATTATCTGTTCCTCCCCCACCCCTCCCCCACCTCCTGCCCCATCCACTCGTAGCTCACTGGTTCTCTGGGCAACCCCAGTTAGCAGTTTGGGCCTTTCTTCCTGCACACAATTGACATGGAGCTCCCGAATCTGGTCCATTCAAACATCACATAGAACACTCCGTTTTTGTCACTGAGCTTCTAGAAACGTGATCTTATCCAACCCAGGCAAAATGGAACTGGCTTGTCTTCTCCCAGTGACAGTGTGTTTCCTCCCATGGCATGGCATTTTCTGTAACTTTTAGATTTAACATTTCAAATTATTTTTAATGGGGGCTCCTATAGATGCTAGCTTCTGGTTATTTTTTTTTCCCCAAATGCTGAAAGGTTTGATTCTTCCATCTATCCATCAACAAATCGCATTGAATGACGGTGCTCAGTGACCCAGGATGCCACCGGAGACAAAACAGACCATACATATTTTCTGGTCTCCCTGGAAAATTAGTGCAAACACTTTCATCACTGCAGAGAAGGAAAATATGCACGGGGAGGTGAAGATTTGCTTTTGTTTTGTCTTGTTTTGTTTTCCTAAGAAGAGACTTCCCCCTCATCCAAACAGTGAAATTCATATTGTTCTTATTTGTCTGCAAATTAACCAGTTAACTAGAATCCCTACATTCACTCATTTTTGCAAGCCAAGGCCCTTTTTTCTCTCCACCTCCTAGTCACACTTATTCTAGGATCACCGTCTTTCTCCCCTCCAGGACTGTTTGGAATTCATTCTGGTTTTGCCCTGCCGTGTTAAAAGTAACATTTAAAATATTTTAATTTGATTTCTTATCCCATCTGTCTTCCTTTTTTAACCCCATTTTAAAGAATCCCCTTTACTCTACGAACAGCCTGCTTTTAATTCGGTGGAAAACTGGTTGCATTGCACAGTCCCTTTTCTCTCTCCTGTTAGATGTTCCCTTTTATGAAAGATACAATCTAACCCTCTGGAAATGAAGCAGGAGGAGAAGCAGGGGCTCCTGGCCTCACTGCAGCCCTCACGTTGTGCTGTCTGGGAAGTCGTCCCCTCTGTTGGGTGGAGAGGACAATTAATCTCTTCCTACATGGAAGTGGTGCCTGAATGCTTTAAGATGAAAATGTTTGTGTACAGGGTGGTCTATTTAAAACAGTTCCCATATGATGCAATGCAACTTGAAAAGGAAACCCTTTCAGATGACTCACCCATTTAACAATAATAATTAGCATTGGAGAATCTTGTTTAGAACACTCAGAAGAAGAATAGTTTATGATTTCTTAAGAGTTCACACACTCCCTGGAGCTTCAATCAAGGCAGCGTATTAAAGCCTGACATTAATTTTCATTTGTAAAAATTTGGAGAAGAGGAGACCAGGTTTACCAACAATTCAAGAGAAAAGGACTTAGGGAATTTAGGAGACTTCAAATCCAGCTGAGCCATTAGGGCAACCTAGTTATTCAAACAGCCAATAAGATGTTGGGATGCATTAATAAAAGCATAACGAATGTCTCAAACAACAGAGGTGATGATCCCATTGTACTCTTTAATGGTCAGGCCATATTTGGGGTATTTTTTCAGTTATAGGTGATGAATTTTAAAATAGATATCAATAAACCAGAAAGCAGCCAAAGAGGACAGCCTGAAAAATGAAAGATCTAGAAACCATACAAAATAATCATTCCTAGATTAGCTAGGAGAACAAGGTTCAGAGTTAAACAGAATTGGGTTACAGGACCAGCTCTATAAATTACTAGTTGTGACCTTGGACAACTCACTTAACCTTGCCTCTGTATTATCATCTATAAAAATGGGTATAATAATACCCAGGAATAAGATCATTCATGTATACCTGATGCCCGGTGCCTGGCATATAACATGTGCTCAATAAGTATTAGTATTATGGTTAACACTGACAACAAAAATCATCATTATGCTATTACTTTCTAGTTGTGTAACAATTTATATGTAACACATAAATTGACTTTGTATTATCATGTTTTCTAACATACACATGTAATATGAGTTGGGCACTGCTGTTCTCATTTTCAGAAGTAGAGAACCTCCTTGGCCCCAAGGATCCTTTCTTTTATGCTCAGCTGCCAAGCACCAATCTCCTATGCCGCTGCCTTAAAGTCCTCACAGCCGGCACCAGCAGCTGACAAAGTGAAGCCACCGTAAGTCTGAGGAGGGGCTGTGGACAGCCCCAGATGGAGAGTCACTGTGATCACAGAGCCTCTAGTCAACCTGGTCCTAAATGTCCACTGATGGATGAGTGGACAAAACAAATGTGGTATATACGTACAGTGGAATATTATTCAGCCTTAAAATTTAAGGAAATCCTGTAATATGTGACAACATTGGATGAACCTAGAACATAATGCTAAGAGAAATAAGCCAGTCACAGACAAATATGCATGATTACCTAAATTAATCAAACTCATGGAAGCAAAGAATAGAACTGTGGTTGCCAGGTGCTGAGAGGGGGGTGAAAATGGAGTTGCCAAAAATAGGTATAAAATTTCAGTTATGTAAGATGAATGAGTTCTAGAGATGTACCATACAATAATTGTGCCTATAGGTAACAATGCTGTATGGTACACTTAAAAAAAACAGGTTAAGAGGGTCCATCTCATCTTAAATATTCTTACCACAAAAAATAGAGAGAGAGAGAGGGAGAGGTCTAGCCAGCAAGAAAAGGCAACTTCTTAAAGTGATATGTGTGTGTATGTGTGTGTGCACCCGTGCACATATGACAGAAAGAGAAAGAGAGAGATGAACTGATGTATCAGTTCAAATTATACCAGCATCCTTTTAGGTTGACCGAGGTCATATCAACACTCTGCCTTAAAATAGAACAAATAGGAGCACTGGGGTGGCTCAGTTGGTTAAACGTCCGACTCTTGATTTTGGCTCAGGTCATGATCTCACGGTTTGTGAGTTCTAGCCCTGAGTCAGGCTCACACTGACAGTGTGAAGCCTGCTTAGGATTCTCTCTCTCTCCCTCTCTCTCTCTCTCTCTTTCTCTTTGCTCCTCCCCTGCTTGCTCTCTCTCTCTCTCTCTCTCAAAATAAATAAATAAACTTAAAAAAATAAAATAAAATCAAGCAAACAGTATGGCAATGCCAGGAATAAAAATAGAGGCATTGAGAGTTAACCAACTGTTTTTTAAAAAAGTATTGTGGGGGCGCCTGGGTGGCGCAGTCGGTTAAGCGTCCGACTTCAGCCAGGTCACGATCTCGCGGTCCGTGAGTTCGAGCCCCGCGTCAGGCTCTAGGCTGATGGCTCAGAGCCTGGAGCCTGTTTCCGATTTTGTGTCTCCCTCTCTCTCTGCCCCTCCCCCATTCATGCTCTGTCTCTCTCTGTCCCAAAAATAAATAAAAAACGTTGAAAAAAAAATTTTTAAAAAGTATTGTGTATGTGAGTGTGTGTGTTCATGTTTGAAAGGAAAAATATTTTAGGGTTAATATTGGTTCTCTCTACTTAATAGATTAAAAGTATTTTTTCTGTTTGATCTCAACTGCACTTTCCAATTTTTATTTTTTTTTACAACGAATTTGTCTTACTGAATAATAAAGACAAGTAAGACTTTCATGACGGTCTTGGCTATACTGATTCACAGAAACTAGAAATGCCCCAATTTCCAAAAGATGGCGAGTTGACAGAGCCTACGAGTGTCCATCCAATATCCATTCTCTCCTTGTCCCTTACCATCAGCCTGAGACTTTACATGGGTCAGCACTGGGCCCAGAAATCACTCACTTTCCTTTGCATCCTGGGCTGGTCACACAACCCACTTCTAATAGATAAGATGTGAGCAGAAGTCACTGGGTGGGTTTTAACTTTATTCGCCTGTAGCAATAGGAAGAGTTTGTATGAAATATGAATTCATGCATTTTTCCTACCTAAGAAAACTAAGACAGAACTAAAGATCGTGAAAGCCAGGTGGGCAAACACCTGGAAATAGCATATTGGACAGAATCCTTAATAAGGTACAACCCCCCTTTGCCTTCATTGCAAAAATGTAGAACTGCGGTTAGACTCCACCATTTTGGGGGTCTTTTCAATTGATCTAGACAAAGCGGTGGTAGAAACCAAGGTAAAGGAGGCAGGTGAGGTGTGAGTCTTTTCCTCTCCTAAATTTGGTAATTCTGAATGTCACAAAGGTCCTTTGTTTCAGAACACTGTGTGTTCCAAGCAATTCCTGGAATTTTTTAAATGGCTTCCATTTTCCTGGAGGAGTAGCTTGTAATGATCTGCTTGGCTCTCTGCCTTTAACAGCCCTCTACTGGAGTCACTTAACCCCCAATTTGTAGATTCAGCCCTGCTCCCAACCCTGTCCTCAGGCGGAGGGAAGGTATGTCCACCCAGCCTCTCCTGCCTGTTTTTACTGGTCACCAGCTCATCTATGAAGAGCAAGGATCCCTGTTAGTCTCTGGCAGAGACGGGCATTTACTCCTGGCTAGGAATGAAAAACAAAAGATGTATTTATTTTTAAATGTCTGTTTGTAAATCTAAAACAAAGGTGAAATCTTAGAAAAATAAGTACTCCCAAACAATTGGCAAGTATCAGCCCTCCTAGGTGGTCAAGGCGTTTAGTGCATGGGGACCTTCTGCTTCCAATTGGTCACAGGAGGATTAGGGGATCCTTTAGGATTTATTCTAATTTTCCAGGAAATATCCCACTTAAAGGGAGAAAAAAATACTAAAAAAATAATCCCATGAAGCCTCCATTATACAAGCCTTAACATACAGCCTCTTCCTTTAAAAACTTGCACATTTCCATACTATCCTATTTTTATTCAGCACAGTCAAAACTGTGCTGCTTTTTTTTTATAATTTAAAGAAAGTAATTTGATGAAATTTAACAGCCCTAATGAATTAAGCTGAGGAAAATGCAGAAGGCTTTAATAACAGCAAACCTATTGAAATGAAAGAGCCTATACATTGTTCTACTGACAGACTTACTAGCAGAGCAAACCAGATGTAGGTTGCCAAGGGAAGTTCAGCTTGTAAATTGTAAGAAAAGAATATATTGCCAGGCTCTGCTGGGCTCTGTTATTTCTTCATTAAAATGCACTGTCAATCAGGTTGAAAAGAAATGTCTAATTAACACCATAGGGCACCAAAAAATTTAGTGTCAGAAACTCAGCTGCTATCCCCCTTTACAACTGTATCTCTCTAAGCAACTCCATTCCTCTCTTTCAACCCTCCCCCAACAACAGAACCCCTCCCCCATATCCTACTTGCTTATGATCAAAAGCGTCAGAGAAATTGCAAAATGCATTGCATTACACAATTCCCTCTTTATAGCTGTGAACCAGCTAGAACTAAAGTTTCCAGCAACTTCTCTTCTTTGTATGCCTGGTATCCATGCAAAGACTCAAATACAATGGAACATAACGAAAACCAACGGTCCATCTTGAGATCTCTCCTTCCAAGATACGGAAGAATTAAAAGAGTTCTAGCCTGGCAGAATCTAGTCCTGGCTTTACTACGAAGCCACTTGTGGGTCTTGGGGGATGTTCCTTCATAGTACTGGGCCTCAGTTTCACCATTCATAAAACAGAGGTAAGTAATAAAAGGTCTTGTCAGTCCATGTCAAGGATTGCTTCAAGGATCAAATGAGACAAGGTGTATACAAGGGCTTTGTAATATTTAACGCACGATTATTGTTACCCCAGTGTCAGCAGAGTTGTCTGAAGTCCATATGTGTTTGGTTAGTAGGAGGCTTACTGCCTCCAGAAGGGTCATGGTCCCTCAGCTCTCCTCTGCTCACACATTGCTCATGCCCAGTGATGGGCACTCTTAGGGACTGAGTGGAAGCTGAGTTTGGAGGAAGTTCTAGAAAAAGGAAATACAAGATGTTAATTAGAGACTCTGAAGTTTAGACTAGAATCCTCTCCACTCCTTCAACATCCAGGCACCAAATACTGTTGGTTTCTCCATCAAAATGCCTCTCTCCCTTCCACACATTCTTTCCATTTTCATCTTTCTTAGGATCACACACTGGCATTCCTGCCATGGACTTGCTGATTGATTTTTGTGCCACCTTCTCCCTCTAGTCTCTTCTGCACATAGCTATCAGATTAGTCCTAGTTAAACCCCACTCAGCATACATCAGTCTCACTTCTGCAGATTTCAGCGATTCAATTGGGTCTCTATACAAAGGACCATATTCTTCACCTGGCATTTGAGGCTCCCACATATGCCAGTATGTGCATCACAGGCTCACCTCCCATCACTTCCTTTCTAAGCCTGTCTGGTCATTTTTAAGCCTTTTGTTCCTTACTCATACTTTTAATAGCCCTTTTTATTTCTTCAAATATAATCCAACATAGTTATTGTATATTCTGTGTGTGATCATTCTAATGTTTGATGTCTTCTCTGGTCTGGTTCTACTGTTTGCTGTTTTGCAGACTCTCATTCATGGTACCTTGTTTACTTACATGTTTTCTGATTTAAAAAAAAAACGAAGCATTATCAATAATAACCAAACTATGGAAAGAGCCCAAATGTCCATTGACTGATGAGTGGGTAAAGAAGATGTGATACACATACACACACACACACACACTGGAATATTACTTAGCCATCAGAAAGACTGAAATCTTGCCATTTGCAACAATGTGGATGGAGCTAGAGTGTATTATGCTAAGTGAAATAAGTCAGTCAGAGAAAGACAAATACCATATGATTTCACCCATATGTGGAATTTAAGAAACAAAACAAATGAACATATGGGAAGGGGAAAAAAAGAGAAAGAGAGAGAGAAGAAAACAAACATAAGAGACTCAACAATAGAGAACAAACAGCATTGATGGAGGGAGGGAGGTGGAGGATGAGCTAGATGGGTGATGGGTATTAAAATGGGTACATTTTATGATGAGAACTGGGTGTTATATGTAAGGGATGAATCACTATATTCTGCTCCTGAAACTAATACTGTACTCTATGTTAACTAACTGGAATTAATATAAAAATCTGAAAAGAAATTGATTCACATTCTCTATAATTTTATCTAAAAAATTATTTGAGGACTGAATTTAAGGTACATTCTTCCAGAGAGAATTTTAGTTTGCATCTGCCATGCATCTGTGCATTTGGTTCACTTTGAACGAAATTCTTGGCTTCAGGTTTAACTCTCAGCAACTTAGGAATGCTTGGCTGGCTCAGTCAGTAGATCATGTAACTCTTGGTCTCAGGGTTGTGAGTTTAAGCCCCACATTGGGCATGGAGTTTAAAGGGAAAAAAAACAGTAATAACAAACCTGCAGCATGTTAGGAATACAGGGAACTTCAATGATTTGGTAAAAATATCTACAAAAAAAGCAACAAATAACATCATATTCTATAGTGAAGTTCATAACAGTTTCCCTCTAAGGTCACAAACAAGACAAAGATGACAGTTCATACCCATCTTATTCAGCATAGTACCATAAGTGCTAGCCACTGCAATAAGACAAGAAAATGAAATAAAAGGTGTACAGAATGGAAAGGAAGAAATAAACTGTTTCTGTTTGCAGATGATATAACTGGCTATGTATCCCAAGGTATCTATACAAATTTCCTAAAACCGATAAGTGAGTTCAGCAAAGTTGTAAAATGCAAGAGCAATATATAAATATCAATCATAGGTTAACAATGAACCTATGAAAAATGATATTATGCAGTATCAATTATAATCACTGCAAATAAAGCACAGTATCATTTATAATCATTGAAAATAAAACAAAATACTTAGGTATATGCTTCATAAAGCATGTGCAGAATTTGTATGTTGGAAATTACAAAATGCTGATGAAAGAAATCAAAACAAACCTAAATATATGTAGATACATACTATATTCATGAATTGTTCCCAATTGAAAAATATAGTAAAGATGTCATTTCTCCTTGAATTAATCTATAGGCTTAATGAAATACTATTAAAATCTTCATGAGACTTTTTGTAGACACAGACAAGTTTGTCATAAAAATTATATGGAAAGGCACAAGCCCTAGAATAACTAAAACAGTCTTGACAAAAGAATAAAGTGGGTAGATTTACTCTATTTGAGGCTTACCATAGTAACTATGGTAAGACCATGTGATATTGGCAGAGGCATAAACACAGAGATGAATAGAACAGAATAGAGAGCTAGACCCACACAAATATGCTCAATTGATTTTTGACAAAGGTACAGAAGCAATTCAATGGAGGGAGGATAGCTTTTTCAACAAGGTGCTGAAGCCCTTGTGCATAGACATAAACTTTATAACTGATGCGAAAGCCAACCCAAAATGGATCATGGAATTAAATGAAAAATGTAAAACAATAAAACTTTGGGGAAAAATATAGAAAATCTTTAGGATCTAGAGGTAGACATAGAACTCTTAGATTTGATTGTAAAAGCACAGTACACTAAAGGACAATTTGATCATTTGGACATTATCAAAATCAAAACCTTTTTTTCTGTGAAAGTCCTTGTGAAGAACATGAAAAGACAAGTTACAGACTGGGCGAAAATATTTGCAAATCACCTATCTGACAAAGGACAAGTACCTAGAGTATATAGAAGTCTCAAAACTCAACAATAAAATAAATAAATGAAAAAATAAACAAATAAATAAATCCAATTGAAAATAAGCAAAAGATGCAGATATTTTGCCCAAAAAGGATATACAGGTAGCACATGAAATAAGCATATGAAAAGATGCTCAACATCTTTAGTCATCAAGGAAATGCAAACATTTTAAATACAATGAAATATTATTATACACCTATGAGATTGGCTAAAATAAAAAATAATGAGAATACCAAATACTAGTAAGGATGTGGAGAAACGGAATCACCCATACATTTCCGGTAGGAAGGTAAAATTTTACAGCTGCTTTAGAAAACAAATTGGTAGTTTCTTACAAAATTGAACATGCTATCACTGTATGACCCAACAATTGCACTGTTGGACATTTATCACAGAGAAATGAAAACTTATATTTACACACAACTTATACATAAACGTACGTAGCCCCTATATTTGTAAGAGCCAGGGTGTGGATGGTTAAACAAACTTTGCTGCATCTATATCATGAAAAACTGCTCAGCAACAGGAAGGAACTATTGATACAGGCAACATGCAACAAGTTGGATGAATGCCCAGGGAATTATGCTGAGTGAAAAAAAAACCCTACAACAATCCCCAATGGTCAAGGAGGGTGGAGAGGTCACGTGGTGTGCTACGAAAAGGCAACAGAGGAGGTCCTTGTGGTGGTAGAACTGTTCTGTATCTTGACTGTATCAACATCAGTATCTTGGTTGTGACACTGTACATAGTTTCTAAAGATGTTACCATTGAGGGAAACTGGATAAACACTATACAGATCTCCCTGTATTATTTCTTATAAGTATATGCAAATCTATAATTATCTCAAAATTTAAAAGCTTAATTAAATTTAAAAATATTTGTGCACACATGGTAATAGGAGACAGAAATGTACATAGAGGAAGGAATGTAATTCTTCCAGTGTTAAGCAGGGAATTAGGAAAGTTTTCATGGATAATATGGCCTTTGGCCTGATTCTGGCAAGGTGAGTGAATGTTCTCCAGATGGACAAAGAAAGAGAGAAAGAGCATTGAATCAGAGGAAGTATTCCTCCCAGATGGGTAGACAAATTTGTCCACTGTGGGGGAAAAAATATTTCATGATGTATTCCCCCCCCCTTTTTTTTTAGTTTATTTATTTATTTTGAGAAAGAGGCAGAGAATGGAGAGAGAGAATTCTAAGCAGGCTCCACACTGTTAGCACAGAGCTCACTGTGGATCTCAAACTCACAAAACTGAGATCATGACCTGAGCTGAAGTCAAGAGTAGGATGCTTAACCAACTGAGCCACCCAGGTACCTTTGTATTATTTTTTTAATTGGTATTTCCAGGGATGCATAAAATCCTCCAAAAGAAATCATCCAAGAACAGAAGTAATCAGGTCAATTTAGCTTAAATGAAACTGTGTCTCTTCTAATCCATTTTAGTAAAATAAATTAACTTGCTGATAAAGAATTCGAAATTTGGAGGTAACTTCTGAGTTATGATCAATGTAATTATTGTGTTGATTGAATTATTTTTTTAAGTTTATTTATTTTGAAAGAGAGAGAGAGAATGAGTACACAAGCTTGCACAAGCAGGGGAGGGGCAGAGAAAAAGGGAGAAAGACAGAATCCCAAGCACGCTGTACACTGTCAGAGCAGAGCCCAATGCAGGGCTCCAACTCAAAACTGTGAGATCATGACCTGAACCGAAACCAAGAGCCAGACGCTTAACTGACTGAGCCACCCAGGCACCCCGAAATCATTTTTCCTCAAATATAATTAGGAGAAATAAATGGGTCAATGCTTTCATTTGAGACTCTGTGACACAAGAGATTTCTATAATAATGTATTTATTATAGGGGTATTTTATTTATTTTTAGCAAAGTAGCAATGCCTTTGAGGGCGTCTTGCCCCTCTGTTCTGCCTGAACTCTCCATAGGGAGGTCTGAGATTCCAAAACACATCATCATTTTGAAACACAGGTTAATACAAAGATGGGATTAAGATAGACAAATTACCTTAATATCCACTTTGGAATGCAAGTCTTCCAAACAGTGGAATATTTCTCTGCTTACTGTGATCTCATCATCTCATGAATTAATCGGCCTAGAGAAGAGCCTCCCTGACTACCACGTAACTGGAGATAGATTTTAAACCACAAAATCTGATGACACTCCAAAACTAGTTCATGAGACTCCTCTGAGCATATCCGATTATCTACGAATAAAGGAAATATTTGCATTGTTAGGTGGAAAATCTGCAAGTTATTTCATCAGCTCTTAATACATCCATGAGCAAAGCAATGCCAGCAATCCGAACCTGGCAAGGATGCAGACCTCAGCAGACCGGCAACTGCAATACTTTACCCAGGGCTGGGGGCACCTTTTAAATGTTATTCAGTTATTTTTTTGGTTTTCGGTCATCTAGAATGCTTCATTTATTATCAGACCCCAGACTGAAACTAACTTGTTGAGGTTTATCAGGGCTGACCGGCCCTAGGAAAATGGAGAGAGAGACACAAGCCTCGTGTTTGGCCTCCATCCCCTCTTCCAACTGGTTATTTTTTTCCCTTCACCTTTCTTTAAACTCCCCACGCTCTGGGACACCCCTCCCAATCCACCTGCCTTCTCCTAGAGATCTCCTGGAAATATGGATTTGGAGTGTCACCAGCCTGACCAAGGCAGAGCATCTGCAATACAGTTGAGTTGTAGATGGCCTTTTGTTTTATTCTTATTTTTTACGTATTTATTTACTTCAAGTAGGCTTCACGCCCCCTAACCTCTGAACTCAAGACCCTGAGAACAAGACCTGCGCTGAGATCAAGAGTCAGGACACTTAACTGATTGAGCCACCCAGGCACCCCAGTGAGCTTTTGTTTTAAATCAGCTTTGAGAAAAGGCACAAAGCAACATGTGTGGGGCCTGGAGAGATCATTGATTTGGTGGCTATATGATCCAATGTGGCTGATTCCCAATTGTCAAACAGCGTGGTGGTGTTCTTCCAACGCACAAGAAGTCTTTAATAGGCATCTGCCCTGTTCTGGAGGCTCTGCTAGGTACTGGGGACAACAAGAAGATGTAATCCATGCCGTCAGGTGGCTCAAGTTCTACGAAGAACACAGTGACTAACGGAAACAATTAGAACACACAATTAGTTGCTCCACCTTCTAGTTTCCACTGCACTAGGCACAAACGTCTGTTGGCACTTACCTCACACCATGGCTTCTCCAGCTTCTAACAGTGTCAGCCACATAGGCTCTCAGAAGTACCTGATGAAATAATGAATGAATAAACAAATGAACAAGCAAAACATTATTCATGTTACCAACACAGAATGTGGTAGAAGCAATTAACTGGCTGGAGGAAAAGGGAAGTTTTATAAAAGATGGTGATTTGAATTGAGACTTAAAGCACATACACAGTGTCTGACTTTGAATGAGCTTATAAGCAAAGATAGTTTGATTAAGTGGAAGTTCAAGTGGAGAACAGGCATTTGGAGGCAAGTGGAGAAGGTTTCAGGCAGAAGTACCTTCAGTAACTAGCTTAGGACCAGGCACATGGTAGGAACACAAGAAGTATTTATCGAAAGAACGCATGAGTGAATGAATGAATTGATGAATGTAACAAATAGCATAGACAAAGTCACCAGTATTGTAAAAAAGTCAGCATATTTAGGGAATGGTATATTTGGAAAATTATATAATCACAGAAGAGAGAAAGAAGACAGGTGGTTAGAACAAAAATAATGGAGGATACAAGAAAAGCATAATGCAAAGAGCAGAGCTTCTTGGAAAGAGAGGAATTGGACAGGGAGAAAAGAAATTTTTTAAATGAGAGCATGGGAATAGTTCAGGTACTACAGAACCAGAGGTCTGGTTGTTGTGAGAAATGAACTTAACGATTGTATATCACTAGTCAAAAGAGCTTTCAGGCAACAGGACTCTGAAAAGGAATAGAAGTACATAATTAAGAAAAGGCAAAACCTAACAATCATGGTCCAGAAGGAGCTGACCCATAGGAAAATAAAAATAAGAAGAGTCAGGAGAAAATTGATTGTCTTTAAGCCAAGGCAAACCTGAGCGTGCTTTCTTAGACTGTGTATTAGTTATCTGCTGCTGCATAACAAATTAACTCAAAAGTTAGTGGATTTAAACAGAAATAAACATTTACTACCTCACACAGCTTCTGTTCATCAAGAAGTTTAGTTGGTGGTTCTGGCCCAAAGTCTCCCATGAGGTCGCAGTGAAGGTGTTGGCTGGGGCTGATGTCATCTGAAGGCTCTACTGAGACCAGAGAGTAATCTGCCATGTATTTGTGGGAGTCTTCAGTTTCGCCCTTCAGGGGAGTCTCCACAAAGCTACTGATGTCCTTAGGGCATGAAGCTGGCTTCTCCCCAAGCAAGTATCCCAAGCAAGAGGGCAAAGTGGAAGCTGCATTATCTTTGATGACTGAGTTTTGGAATTCGAATTCCCATTATTTCTGTAATATCTTATTCATTACACAGATCAGCTCTATTCAAAGTAGAGCCTCCACAAGGGTGAATAATCATCCAGGGACTATCTAAGAGACTTTCTTGGAGGCTGGATTGGAGGCTGGTTATCACAAATTACACTCTACACCTAATCTGATGTTCTCTAGATTTCTCAGACAGGTAGGTTCGATGGCAGGTGACAAAAGTGGCCTTCTACAGATCTGAGATTATGACATCTTTCTCATGGCTGGTAATCCTCTAAAAGCAAAATATTGGTTCCTAATCGTTCTAGCCAGGCTTTCAAAGATGGGACTCATTGGCCTGGCTTGGATCCAATAAGCAACTATGAATCAAATCACCATGATGGGGTGGAGGTGAGGTGTACACACAGGAAATTCCATCTGTAGTGCATGTATTGAGCATGAGGGATCTACCAGCAGTGTGGCAGGAGCTAACTCTGGTCAGTTCTGGTTCTGGCCTGGTTCCCCCAAAAAGAAAAGATGCAGAGCAATTAATGAAAAAGGTGGCAGATGCTCTCTATAACCTCAATGTTAAAAAAGACTCACTCTGCTAGGTCTAAGGTCTTCATTGGCTGGCATAACATCACACATGTATCTCCTTGTCTCTTTTTCATCATCATATTTTTACCATCTAAGCATATTGAAAATATAGGTATATCATTTAGCAAAATTGTGCAAGACTTATACACTGAGAACTATGAAACATGGTTAAGAGAATTAAAGAAAAACTTTAAAAAATACAGAGATATACTATGTTCATAGATTGGAAGACAGAAGATGGTTAAAATGACAGTTATTCCCAAATTGATCTGTAGAGTCAATACAATACAAATCAAAATCCCAGAACATAATTTTGTTGTTCAGATTGATAAGGGAATTATAAAATTCATATGGAAATGCTAAGGACCTAGAATAGCCAAAACAACAGTAAAAAAGAACAAAATAGAGAACTTATATTACCTAACTTCATAAAGCTACAGTAATTTACACAATGTCTTATTAACATTAAGATAGACAAATATATTAATGGAAGAAAATAGAGTCCAGACATAGATAGATAGATAGATAGATAGATAGATATAATCAGATGACTTTCAACAAAAGTACAAAGGTGATTCCATGGATAAGGATTGTCTTGTCAATAAATGGTGCTGTAACAGTTGGCTATGGATATGTTAAAGAAGGAAATTCAATCTATATCTTACACAATATATAAAAATAAACTCAAAATGGATCACACACTGAAATTTAAATCCTAAAACTATAAACGTTCTAGAATAAAATCTTTCAAACTTTGGGTTGATCAAAGCTTTTATAAAACAGCAAAAGAATAACACATTTTTTATTTTATTTTGTTATTTATTTTTACATTTTCAAGTTAATTTTTATTAGTTCCTTTAAAAAATAGAGAGCACAAGGCAGGGAGGGACAGAGAGAGAGGGAGACACAGAATCCAAAGCAGGCTCCAGGCCCTGAGCTGTCAGCACAGAGCCCAATGCCAGGCTTGAACTCACAAACCATGAGATCATGACCTGAGCCAAAGGCCGACACTCAACCAACTGAGTCACCCAAGAGCATAATACATTTTTTTTTAAATGATGCTAGACTTCATCAAATTAAGATCTTCTACTCTTCAAAAGACAGATTAAGAAAGTGAAAAGATATGCCACAAAATGGGACAAAGCATTTGCAAATTATATATTGATAAAGGATTTGTATCCAGAATATGAAAAAAAAAACCTCTCAAAACTAAGAAAACAATCCATTCTTCAAAAGTCATCAAAAGATTTGAACAGACTAATGAAAATATTCAGATGGCAAACAAGCCCATGAAAAGATGGTCAACATATTAGTCATTAGGAAAATGCAAATTAAAACAACAAGATACTAATACATACCTAATTAGAATGACTAAAATTAAAAGGACTAACTATACCAAGTGTTGGTGAGGAACAACTGAAACTCTCCTACCTTTCTGGTGGGCATATAAAATGCACAGCCAACTTTGGAAGACAGTTTGGCAGTTTCTCACAGAGTTAAGCAGATACCTACTGTAAGACCCAGCCATTTGATTTCTAGGGATTAAGATCCAAATTTCTTGGAATTTATTCAGAGGACATAAAAGCATAAAAGGAGTTGTACATGAATATGCATAGCAGCTTTATTTATAATAGTCCCAAACTGAAAACAATGGAAATAAAAATCAATAGATGAATGAATTAAAAAATTGTGATGTTATTTCATGGAATATTATATATATATATAATGCCATGGAATATTATTCAGGGATAAAAAAAAGGCATGAACTATTGATATAATACAACATGGATGAAGTTCAAAATAATTATGTTGAGTGTACACCCTCTATGATTCCATTTTTATAAAATTCTAGGAAATTCAAACTAACCTATAGTGTTAAAAATACCATTGGTTACTTGGGAATGGGGGAGAGGCATAGGGAGGACCAGGAGGGAGGAATGACCAAAGGGCAGGAAGACTCTTTTGGGGTGATGGATATGTTCATTGTCTTGATTGTAGTGATGGTTTCACAAGTATATATATGTGTAATTTCTTTTAAGTCAGTTATAACTCAAGCTGTAAAAAAAATTATGAGATCTTAATTTACCTCCCACTTTTCCCACTTCCACCCTCTGCTTTTGACAACCACTATTCTGTTCTCTGTATCTATGAGGTTGTTTCTTTTCTTTTCTTATTTCTTTTTTTTTCTTTTCTTTTCTTTTCCGCATTGACTTTGTTCATTGTTTATTTAATTTACATTTTTCAAACACATGGTATGCTGCTCTATACTAGAGGACTACAAAGATAGCTGTTAGGGGAAGAAGATAGCATTAGAAACCATCAGAGCTCAGAGGAAAAGTATTGGAGAGTTCGGAAAAAGGTGTTATTAACATTTTCAAGGAAGAAATACCTGAAGAAGGTTGGAAAGACAGTCTTGAACTGATGCTTGAGGAATGAATATGAAGCTTTTTAACGTTATAATTTTTTATCATCTATTAAATTATAAGCAATTCAAGACAAGCACCATGCCTTATATTTCTCCGCTCCCCTTATAACTGCCAGCCTTGCATGGAGTGTGTAATGAATATGTATTTGTGAATTAATAAATTCATATGGATGGACAGATACCCAGACTTCTCAACTTAGAATTTCCATTTATACTGAGCAATTCCCACAGTTATCACTAAGCTTTGCAAATTTGTGTTCTTTGACACACACTGAGATAATCTAATTTTTTGAGAATGTGATGGTGACGTTGCCAAAATAAAAATGGGAGCATCTTAGACAATATGGAGATAACAGCTGCCCTTCTGTTATATTAAAATGTTAATCTTGTTTCCTTTAAACATTTTCAATCTGAGGGCAGAAAACATTCATTAAAATGTGAATGGAGTCATATGCCACTAAGGTGTGAAATATTTCAGGTTCACCTTTCAAAACCAAAGTCCACAGTGACCGTGTGGGGCAGGTCATTACTGTTAAAAAATAACTTATGGGTGTCCACCTGCTGTATTCCAGCAGCTACACCTCAACCGGGAACACCATGAGTCTACTAATTACATGCTTGTGATAGCATCAAGTACCAAGTCAATGAAAGAAAAAAGTGTTAGCAAATCTGTTAACAAATCTGTAAGACACAAATCATAAATTCTGCTTTCTTGTGTGGGTGACTGCCTCACATACCTACTTGTTATTTTTACCTCTGGGTGTTTCCTGAATCAAGAGAAAGAGAAAGAAATATAGGGATTGAGGGTGTTGCATGTTTAAATGGTAACACCACACCCCTAAGTGACCCCAGGTGGTGAGTAGGAAAGAAGTTTCTGGCCTGTGGAATAAAAACCAGGTTGATACTGGTTGTATAACTCTATTTCAACATGGAGAGACAGTAAATCATATATAAACTATTAGCAATGGTTTGCCCCAGACCATGTGGGTTCTGGGAAGCTAAAACAACGTAAATAACATCTGAAATTTGGAACTGGCATAAAGTGCTCCATGTCATTCAATTCTTTTAAAATTGATACCAATTTTATTTACAAATTGAAGCAGACAAATTCCCTCCCTTGATGTTTAAGAACTTACTGGATTTCAATTTTAAATAACCAATTCTATCTGGCTCCTAGCTACTTGAATCTGTTCCAAGTAAGAATTTTTTCCTTGCTGCTGTCAATGTAGGCAAATATATTAAGTACAAAATAATTCTCCAGGCTCATTCTGCCCACACATATTTTGAATTCTCACTCTTCACACAATGAGATGCCAGAAGTACCATAAACAAAATTGGCATGCTGTCAAAACGTGGTTATTCAGAAAGGACAAGTGCACTTGTCAGATGGAGACACTGTAAATGTAGTTGGGAAAGATGATTACAAAGTGTTTCCCAGCATTTGTGCCTGGTCATCGAGAAGAGATTCACTCTCAGGCCCTCCGACTCCGCTAGCACAACTTCTTGCCCCGGTGATTTTCTAGCCTGGTCTCAAAGTGGTGGTGCGCAGGGGGTGGAGTACATGACCTCCAGAGTAGATCTCCACATCTCATGCTGAGTTTCCACAATCAGGAAAGTGACAGAGTGCATCTTGTTGACATAGGATGTGGGCATATTTATGTAGGGCTCCATTAGACCCACAGCTTGCCAGCCTGGCTAACTGCCCAGGCATTTCCTCTCAGAGGAAAATTTCCAGAGGAAGTGGGCAGGGTTGGGCACACTGGGATATAGGTATGGAGAGATTCATGTGGCTCCAGGTGTGAGGAAAGGGATGCCAGAAAACATTATCAAGCCCTGAACTTCTGGAAACACTGGAGTCTGCAGAAGGTGAGGAAAGTAGGTTTTTATTTCATTACTTGTAGAAATATCAAGATATAGCCTCCAAAAGTGTTTTCATAATGAATTCAGGAAACACTTATTGAGTCCAATTGAACCAGAAGCTGTGTGAGGTGCTGGGATCACGAAGATGTTTCTCTTTGGCAAAAGTTAAGCAGATACAAAATTACTGAGGAAACATTGATGGATATACAAGTAACTGATGCAGGTTTATGTATCAGCTAGGATGCTTCTGGCTGGAAATAACAGAAAGCCTGATTCACTGTCAATGATCAGTGAAATATCCTGGCTCAAAGAACTGAAAAGTCTATAAGCAGGGCTATCTTAAGGCTTGATCCAGAAGCTAAGTCATGTTACCAAGGCCTCAGCTTCTTTCTCATTCTCAAAGCTGACCACCCTTCACTGCTTTCCCCTGAGATTTGGTCCTCTCATGGTTCCAAGATGGCTGCCGCCAGATTCTAGGGCTGCAGTTTGTCTACATCCAGCAGGAAAAAAAGAGTGGTGTTGTTACACCTTTCCCCTCAATGTCCTGAGCACAATGCTGACTGAACCAACACGGATCGTAAGACCTCCTGCCACCATGCAACAATTACTGTGGCTAGGAGATGAAATGTATTATCTGAATTAACCTCTAGATCACATGTCAACCACAAGGGTAGGAAAATAGTTCAATTTATCAAACACTTGGTTGGAGATGCTGGTGCAAAGGATGGGGCGGGTGGTGGGGGGGAGAGACGGACTTCTGATTCTGCCTGAGGAAGGGTAGGTGTGAGTGGGAAAGACGAGGTTGGGGAATCCTTCTCCAAAGAGATGACAGATGGGACCAGAATGTGAAGAACCTTGAATGTCAAGCTAAGAAATTTGGACCTTCAAACTATGAGCAAAGAAGTTGGTAAAGCAAATCCATAGCATAAGTCAGATGGACTTACCAGTGTCAAAGCATAATTTTCAGTAAGTTAAAACATGACTCTCACATAGATATAGGATAAGAACATGTCAAAAAGTCTATTCAGTTCATTAATTAATGAGGAATCCACTAATAGTGTAAAGAGTATCAAACTGGTTTGAAGAGCATCTGAGGGACAAGGGTTTATATAGCTCATCAGGAGAGGCATTTAAAAAATAAAAAGGATTGGGGCGCCTGGGTGGCGCAGTCGGTTAAGCGTCCGACTTCAGCCAGGTCACGATCTCGCGGTCCGTGAGTTCGAGCCCCGCGTCGGGCTCTGGGCTGATGGCTCAGAGCCTGGAGCCTGTTTCCGATTCTGTGTCTCCCTCTCTCTCTGCCCCTCGCCCGTTCATGCTCTGTCTCTCTCTGTCCCAAAAATAAATAAACGTTGAAAAAAAAAATTAAAAAAAAAAATAAAAAGGATATTAAAAGAACAGTACTTGATTAGAAATGAAACTTGTTAATGTGTTTTGGGACAATGAAATCATAACCCTTGGGGTTATCTTCTCCACCTGAGAGAAATGACTTGCCTTTCTACTGGACAGGACACAAGTTAATACTTAAGTCTGCATAGAGTCTGAGTCTTTAAAAAAAAAAAAAAAGTAGCAAGAAGGGGCAGCTGGGTGGCTCAGTCAGCTGAGCATCTGATTCTTGATCTCAGCAGAGGTCATGATCTCAGGGTTGTGAGTTCAAGCCCCGCATTGGGCTCTGTGCTGGGTGTAAAGCCTACTTAAAAAATAAAACAAAACAAAACAGTAGCAAGAAAAGTAAAATAATAGTACAACCTCCTAGACCTAGAGAATTAAATAATCCTTAGGTGGGCCTGTTAAAGAATGCTTTAGTATAATATTATAAAGATGGCTATCTTCTTGGCTTTCTTTCTAAGTTTTCAATAATGTTTTTCTTAACAATCTATTTAAGACAGTTTGAGATTTCTCTAGGTGGACTTGAACCTTATAGAACTTGCATACCAGTGAATACTGCTAATTACAACCAGTTTTAATTAGTCATTAAAAGAGGTTTGAGGAAATCTATTCAAAGAAAGACATTTTGACTGATTTCTGGAGGGGAAGGTAAATCAATTCAGCCACCCTTCACTGGAAGGGGAGGTCCCCTGCTACTGTCAGACAAGAGAAGAAACAAGAGAAGCCAGTAGAAAGCAGAAGTCCTGGGCCTCCAGCACCCACAGAGATGACTTTTCCAGGGGGTTATTCAGAAAGCAGCTGGAGTAGAAATCAGGGCCTATTTCAACACTGCCAGTCAAAGAAACATCACTTCTGAACCCATGTTAGCCTGCAATAAGCCCACCTCCTGGTCCCTTTCTCACCCATAATGTGTTTTGGTTAAAAAGGAAAGACATTCTATACATTCAGTAATTAAGTACGGCCAAGCTAAGCCATGTTTAGACCCACATTTTTGAATAACAGATTTATTAATGATCTGGTTGAGAGAATCGAATCATTTGGTGTTTGGAAAAACTGGAAATGTTTAAAATAAATATCTGACATCCTTATTCTCTGACTGCTACAATATGTCCAGTTATTTTTAGGGGTAAAATGTCCATACTGAAGATGAATTTAATAGAAATTACATAGCAGTTTTCCACTAAAAATATGGCACATAGTATTAAAAGGCTAATATCCATTTTTATAAAATGGAAACTATTTATTTCAAAAGCAGTTCACCAGTGCAAAAGTAATTTTTTTTTTATTGCTAGAGTCTTTGGTGTAATATTTATCATGCCGTAGAAGATACACTCTATCGATGTTCCCTAAAAAGAGGGTCGCTACATTTAGCAAATAAAAATACAATATGCCCAGTGAATTTGAATGTCAGAAAAATACTGAATCATTTTTTAGTATAAGTATGTCCCATGAATATTTGGGACATACTTGTGATTGAAAAATGGTCCATGAAGATGTCCACATTCTAATCTCTGGAACCTGTGAGTGTGTTACCTTACATAGCAAAAGGGATTTTGCAAATGTGATCAAGATAAGACTCTTCAAATGGGGAGATTATCCTGGATTATCCTGGAGGGCCCAAGGCAATCATAAAGGTCTTTGTAAGAGAGAGGCAGGAGGGTCAGAGACAGAAAGAGATTGGAAGATGCTACAATGTCAGTTGTGAAGATAGAAGGATTCCCAAGCTGAAGATTGCAAGTGGATGCTAGAAGTTGGAATAGGCAAGGAAACAGTATCTCCTTTAGAGCCTTCAGAAGGAACACAGCTCTGCCAACAGCTTGACTTTAGCCCAGTAAGACCCAGTGGAATCTCTGATGTACAGAATTGTCAGGTAATAAATTTGCTGGGGTGCCTGCGTGGCTCAGTTCGTTAAGTGTCCAACTTCAGCTCAGGTCATGATCTCACAGCCCATGAGTTCCAGCCCCACGTCGGGCTCTATGCTAACAGCTCAGGGCCTGGAGCTTGCTTTGGACTCTGTTTCCCTCTCTCTCTGCCCCTCCCCCACTCATGTTCTTGTCTCTCAAAAATAAATAAAGGTTAAAAAATTTTAAATAAATATGTTGTGCTTTTAGTCACTGAGTTTGTGGTAATTTGTTACAGGAACAATAGGGAAAGTCATACAAAACTTATACTAGAAAATTATTTGTCATTAATTTGACATTCAAATTTTATTTGAGTGGTCTGTGTTGTATCTGGCAATTTAACTAGACATTGAAGCAGTGGGGTGTGGCAGAAAGCACTCTCAGAGGATACAGGTGACTACAGGGATAAAATTCTTAACTTTGGGCCTGATTCCTCAGGTATAAAATGAGGGGTTTGACCTAGCTGATCACTGTGGTTCCCTTATAGTCCATGATTCCACTGAAGAAATATTCTATTGCCAATACAAAATAAAATGAACAAATTTTTAAATGTTCATAGTTCAACACCAATAATGAAGAAGCAGAAAGAGAAATCAAGGAATCAATCCCATTTAAAATTGCACCAAAAACCATAAAATAGAATGAATGTAACTGAAGAAGTAAAAGATCTATATGCTGGAAACTATAGAAAACTTATGAAAGAAATTGAAGAAGACACAAAGAAATGAAAAAACATTCCACGTTCATGAATTGGAAGAATATATATTGTTAAAATGTCTACACTATCCAAAGCAATCTACACAATCAATGCAATCCCTATCAAAATAACACCAGCATTCTTCACAGAGCTAGAACAAACAATTCCAAAATTTGTATGCAACAGAAAAGACCCCAAATAGCCATAGCCATGTTGAAAAAGAAAACCAAAGTTGGAGGCATCACAATCCCGGACTTCAACCTGTATTATAAAGCAGCTTGTAATCATCAAGACAGTATGGTACTGGCCCAAAAACAGACACATACATCAATGGAACAGAATAGAGAACCCAGAAATGGACCCACAAGTGTATGGTCAACTAATCTTTGACAAAGCAGGAAAGAGTATCTAATGGAAAAAAGACAGTCTCTTCAGCAAATGGTGTTGGGAAAACTGGACAGCAACATGCAGAAGAATGAACTTGGGCCACTTTCTTACACCACATACAAAAATAAACTCAAAATGGATGAAAGACCTAAATTTAAGACAGGAAACCATCAAAAAAAAAATCCTAAAGGAAAAAACAGGCAACAGCCTCTTTGACCTTGGACATCTTTGACCACAGCAACATCTTACTTGACATGTCTCCAGAGACAAGGGAAACAAAAGCAAAAATGAACTATTGGGACCACATCAAGATAAACAGCTTCTGCACAGCAAAGGAAACAATCAACAAAACTAAAAGCAGCCCACAGAACAAGAGAAGATATTTGCAAACAACATATTGGATAAAGGGTTAGTATCCAAAATCTATAAAGAACCTATCAAACTCAGAACCCAGAAAAACAAATAATCCTGTGAATAAATGGGCAAAAGAAATGAACAGACATTTCCAAAGAATACATTCTGATGGCTCACAGACACATGGTTCAACATCACTCATCACCAGGAAAATACAAATCAAAACCACAATGAGATACCAACTCACACTTGTCAGAATGGCTAAAATTAACAACTCAGGAAACAACAGATGTTGGCGAGGATGTAGAGAAAGGGAATCCCTTTTGAATTGTTGGTGAGAATGCAAACTGGTGCAGCCACTCTGGAGAACAGTATTGACTTTCCTATACCCCATACCCTATACCCCAGAATTGCACTACTAAGTATTTATCCAAAGGATACAGAAATGTGGATTTGAAGGGGCACATAAACCCCAGTGTTTATAGCAGTACTATCAATAATAGCCGAATTATGAAAAGAGCCCAAATGTTCATCCACTGATGAATGGATAAAGAAGATGTGGCATATATACACAATGGAATATTACTTGGTGATCAAAAAGAATGAAATCTTGCCATTTGCAACAACATGGATGGAACTAGAATGTATTATGCTAACTGCAGTCAGAGAAAGATAAATACCATATGATTTCACTCATATGGAATTTAAGAAACAAAACAGATGAACACAGGGGAAGGGAAGGAAAAACAAGATAAAAACAGAGAGGGAGGCAAACCATAAGAGACTCTTAAATTCAGAGAACAAACAGGGTGGCTAGGGGAAATCAGTGGGGTGGAGGGCATTAAGGACAGCACTTGTTGGGATGAGCACTGGGTGTTATATGTGAGTGATGAATCACTGAATTTTATTCCTGAAACCATTATTACACTATACATTAACTAACCTGCATTTAAATAAAAAAATTTTTTTTTAATTAAAAGAAATGTTCATAGTTCAGGACGATTGTCTTCAGTTGCTGAATGCATTTGTGTTCTGTCTTCTTGATCTTTAGCCACTCACCCTAAAATGACCTACCCTTTGAGCTGTCTGTGTGTGTTACATGACCAGAGCATGGTCCTTCCATGGCACTATGTTCTCATACTTCTTTCTGTCTCCTCACTGCAGCCCTCTTCACCCCTTCTCCTGAGCTCTGTGGTAGACAATACTATTAGATACTGTATTAGTATTCTATGACTGCTATAGCAAATGACTCCAAATTTAGTGGCTTCAAACACCACAAGTTTATGTCATAGTTTGTTTTTTTTTTTTTTTCAACGTTTATTTATTTTTGGGACAGAGAGAGACAGAGCATGAACAGGGGAGGGGCAGAGAGAGAGGGAGACACAGAATCGGAAACAGGCTCCAGGCTCTGAGCCATCAGCCCAGAGCCCGACGCGGGGCTCGAACTCACGGACCGCAAGATCGTGACCTGGCTGAAGTTGGACGCTTAACCGACTGCGCCACCCAGGCGCCCCTATGTCATAGTTTTGAAAGTCAGAATTTCAAAGTATGTTTCACTGGGCTGCAATCAAAGTGTCACAAAGCTGCATTCATTCTGGAGACTCTAGAAAATCCATTTCCTTGCCCTTTTCTACTTCCAATAGCTGTCCACTTTCCTTGGCTTGTGGCCCCACCTCACTTGGACTTGTTTTATCCTCACATCTCCTTCTCTGACTCTGACCTTCCTGCCTCCCTCTTCTAAGCACCCCTGTGACTATATTGGGTTCACCCAGATAAACCAGGAAAATTTCCCCATCTGAAAAGCCTCAACTTAATCACATATGCAGAGTTCCTTTAATCATGTAAGGTAACATAATCACAGATTCCAAAAATTAGGACACAGACATCTTTAGGGAGCCATTATTCTGCATACCACATCTACCCAACCTCTATTCTCTCCTAATTCCTTTCTGACAGAGTATATATTTGTTCATGGAGACGGTAAGATTGGCTTCAAAATTTATTTCAATCTCTTGAAGCTACATATGTGACATAGTCTGGCCAATGAGATGTTAACAGTCTACTGGTCAATGAGAAGTAACATTCTGGCTTCCAAGAAAGCTGTTATTTTCTTGATTAAAAGAAGGAGATTCAGCTGGTGTGTACCTTTTGCCCTCTGCCATTAACTCTTCATTCCGCTTGGAAAATCAACATGATACCCAGAAGGACAGCCACTATATTTTGAACATGGGAATGAAAATCACACATGAAAGATAGTGAAGCCCAAACAGTCAAAGGATCTGAGATTCCTGATGGCATCGTGGAAATGCCACATTAGCCTGAGCTTGCCAATCTATAGACTTGTTACCTGAGAAAAAGGCACCCTTAATTGTTGGTGCCAGAATAATCAGTTTATGCAACTGACTGGTTCTAATAGACACAAGTTCTATCCAAATAATCACTAATCAAAATGTGCCCCATGGGCCAGCAGCAAGGATATCAACTGCCAGTGTTGGAATGTAGAATCTATGGCCCTTTTGCAGATCAGCTCAACCAGAATCTGCATTTTTAACAAGAAAGTTAGGCACTTTCATTTTCTAGGAGTGATATGTATGCACTTTAAAGTTGGAGAAGCACTGCCCTGAAACTCACAGAGGTCAGAGAGGGAAATGGCCCTGAGTTCTTCTGCCCTAGGCTGGAAGATATGGTCTGTCTGGAAACAATGCTACCTTTGGGATTTACTGGGATAAATTTCAAACACTGGAAGGTTGGTGCAAAATTGTATATACACAGTCATTAAGTATGTTTTTCACACACCACTCCCCCACCAGTTACCTTGATTACTTTCTTTCCTTGTTTCTACTATAAAGTTATATTTCGTTACTAGTCAACCTAAGACCCTACATGTATTTTATTTAATCAAGACCAAGTTGATAAGGAATTGAAGGCAGGGTGAAATCAGGAAAAGGAGGAAGATTACCTCGTCATTTAAATTTTAATTAGTTTAAATTTTAATTAATATTTAAATTAATCTTTAAATTTTTATTAATTTAACTTTCTTTTAAATTTTAATTAATCTTTAAATTTTAATTAATATTTTAAATAGGTAAATCCAAAAGATACAAATGAGTATACAGTAAAAAATCCCTCCCTTCTTCAATCCTTCTGTCCAGCTGCGAAATTTTTCTCCCTTAAGGCAACCACTATGACCAGTTTCTTGGGAATTCTACCACATGGGACCTTTGCACGTTAGAAGAGGCAAAGAAATGCAGCTAAAAATCAAAAGTGAAGGTAGATTGCTCTGAATTGTACTTGCAAGCATACATTAAGATTAATCTTCCTCATTATCCAACTGCTTTCTGTTAAGATCTTTGCTGGCATTTTAGTTTTCTCTGTCATAAATAAAATATCTGTCAAGGAAAGATCAAGGATCTTAGCACCCACTCATCCCAGAGGATTAAGGAGATAGCATTTATAAAAGCTTTGAGAGTCTCAGAGGAAAGCTGAGTGGTTGTTAAAGCTGTAGCCCCTTTTATCTGATTTGCATTTTATAATTGTCCCCTCATCCCCAAGCCTACCACACACTCCCCTCCACCCTGTCCCCAACACCTTCTAAGGGTGAGAGGTTCATAAGAAAGGATGATTGACATAGGGCAAGGTTACATAGAATGTTTATGTAGAATGAGGACTTTTGTTTTGTTTGCCTAAAGCTTCCCAACTCAGTTGTTCTCTAAGAAACCTGGAATTTCTTCCAAAAGAGAGACACCTAATTGCAAACTTCATAGTTTTCTGGCTTTATTTAATAATTCAAATAATTTAAGACTATTTTCTATTCTTTTTAAAAATAGTTTAATAATTCATATTCTTTCTTCTTTCACTTAGTAATATATTATGGGCCTCACTGTTCTGAACAGCTGCATTGCATGGCATTTGAAACTAAGAATGCCTCCTGTGTTCAAAGACACATACAAGGAGACTTGGTTCACATTTACACAGTCCAATCAATATGTTTTTGAGGGTCTACTGTGTGCTGAAAATAAAGTGTATACTGAAGAGACCCAGGGTGTTTTCCTGTCCCAGTACAAAGCCTGTAGTGACAAGTGTGAAATTGAAAGATTCAGGGGGAGTTCTCTGGGACCTGAGAAATGAGAAATGCTTAAATTGCAGTGGTTTGGGAAGACTTCTTGACTTTGTCCCAGATCATTTTGAGTACCCAAGTAGACTTACAGACAGATGGCTAGACTTTTCTAATCATAAACAACTAAAGTAGACAGAAATTAATAGACCTATGTCCTTTTAAAACACAAGACCTTTAATTATAGCACTGTTGGGCGGAATGCTGAATGATGGTTTAAACCATCTGATGGGCCAATGTACAAAACAATAATTGCCATGTACATTCCAAATTAAAGGGCATAGCCCATAAAGATAGTATTAAGAGTTTATATTTCCTTCTCCTTAATCTTGTACTATAGTTAACCTCTTAGACCCAAGACATTTCTAACAATTAATGATTGGTTGAGGTTAATAGTTCTGACAAAGCTTTGGTTCATTGATCCTCCTCAGATGGTCATTAACCTCTAGAATCTGGTCATTAACCTCTAGAAACAGCTAAGTAGGATGCAAAAAAGCATTTTACCTGTATTCTTTAAAAGGTTGTATAATTGTTTCATACACATAGTTCGAATGCAAGAAAATGTCTCTCTTTTATTGTGTAAGTATATACATGATGGATTGAAGTTTTTCTACATTTTTATTTCTAGGATTTTCTTCCAACACAAAAGAATAATTTGACATAAATATACTACCTTATGTAGAGAAAACTATTACCAAGATCTGGCATCCTAAAATGTTTATATTGGCCCAAAGAAAAAAGGGTGTAAAATTCACTTTAAAAAATGGAAGTGATTGTTTTTGTCTTTAATACTGTGAATGATTTTATTGAAAGTTACAGTGAGATGAAAATTGGATTGTACGTGGGTGTCCCTTGAAAATGGTGCCATATGTGTCCCATGTTCTTAAAAGAACAGAGTATAAAGTGTAGTTGAAACATTACAAACATAGGACAGTATATTATTGTAACCACAAATTATATTTTTACAATAATTTGTTCTGATACAGGAATTTTCATAAGGAAAGATACAAAGTCTCAGTGGATCACAATGTTGCTCACTCCCGATTCAACATTTAATAGGCTTTCTGCTGATTTTTACATCCTGAGTCCATAAAGCTTATTAAATGACACTTAAAAATTTCTTTCGATGGTGGAAGCTCTGGTTAAGTGAAAAAGCCTGTTGGGGTTTTCCCCCTGTAGTTTCCTAATTAGGGCTTCCTTATTACATCACGAACATTAATCACCACATTATCCAGTAACAGATCAGACTTACCCTATCTTTCAGATCCTCATTAATCTACCAGTAAAGTTATGAGCTCCATTAATATGGTTACATTTAGAATGTCTCCCTGAAGCACAGTCTATTCATTACTGGGCTGAATAACTCAAAAGCCATACGTATCCTCCAGGCTGAAGATGTTTCTAAAATGTCAGCTCTGGGCATACCAGCCTTCCCCACACCCTCCACATTAAGATTCCTACAGAATGTTTATTTACTGCTTTGCTTCCTATCTTAGTAGGAGGAAAATTCTCTGAGCAGGGTAAGTGTGCATCTTGCAAAGACCAAACCATGTGTTGCTGTCCAGAGTTTGACTGTTTTCCACTTGGAATGCAGAGCTAGCCCCACTTGAGAAAAAAAATGTGAGATCTTCCTACAGTGGGATCACCCCATCAAGCAGAGGGAGCACTGCCAGTTCCTCACAAGCCTAAACCGGCCAGAGCTTCCTGAATACAAATTTCCTTGGATGAATGACAGTGCAAATGGCAGAGCATGGAGTTCACCTGGCCACAGTCACATTGCTGAATGTGGCCAGTTCAGATGCAGAGCCTAATGTGGTCCTACAAGAGTGCCAGTCATAGAAATGAAAGACTCTCCAACCATTCACAGTCTGTGGGGCTCCCATAAATGCCTATCATTTTATTGGGAGTGTGGGATTTTCTTTAGGAACATGACAGGAAGAAGTCTCTGAGTCTCTCAGGTTGCCTTAGAGTTCAACTCACTGCATCCATGGCTGGATTCAGCAGTTACTTTTTGCATTTTTATTTTCTGTAGAGCAGTGTATGGATTAAAGCATGCCTTTGCCAACTAGGGGATGTAAAAATGAATAAGTAGTTAAGATATATCCAATATGCGTATGGTGTTTATCATAAGACTCATCCCAGAGAGCTTAAATAAATATAAAGATACTCTCAAGCAATTTTAGAATATTAAAAAATATTTTTCTGAACAGAAAATAGTGAGGTCAATAAATATTTTGTCCAAAACGTCACATGGATAAGACAAAACTCAAAGACAGACAAGGTGAAAGAAGGAAAATATCAGTAAAGGCAGAAGTCTATTAAAACAACTCAGCGATCACTTTTTTAAAGACTACATGTCAGGGGTGCCTGCGTGGCTCAGTCTGTTAAGCATCCAACTTCAGCTCAGGCCATGATATGCTTTGTGGGTTTGAGCCCCGCATCAGGCTGTCTGCTGTCAGCACAGAGCCCGCTTTGGATCCTCTGTCTCCCTCTTTCTCTGCCCCTCCTCTGCTTGTTCTCTCTGTCTCTGTCTCTGTCTCTGTCTCTGTCTCTCTCTCTCTCTCTCTCTCTCTCTCACACACACACACACACACACACACACACATTCTCTCAAAAATAAATAAGTAAACTTAAAAAAATCTTTGAGGACTAAATTTCAAAGACCAGAAATTATAGTTTTGTGAGCAGAATAACGTGGATATCAAAAATGTCAGCAAAATAATCTAGTCCTGAAATTTGGGGGGCTCATTTCATCCTGGAGATCAAGGAAACTCCTGTATTATTTAGTGAGGTATAATGAAAGGAGAGGAAAAATTAAACAGGTCTGGAAATAAATGAACAGTTTCCGGGTTTCAGACAGGCATTTCTCAAAGTCTGTCACAATTTTCTTGTGGAATATGGGGAAAAGTAAGGCCTGGATAATGGTACAGTTTGGTGGACTCATTGCTGATCACACCATAAAGGTCAAAGGAGCAACATATTAATATTACATGGAAAGGAAGGTCTGTAAAGGAGAGGTCTAGGGTTCTGTATTTGACCTTGCACCAGAGAAGTGTGCCTCTCAGATTTGTAAAGTATGTAAAACTCAGGATTCAAAAAGATCTCTCAAGATTATACAGCTGGTCAGAAATCAACAAAATGAAACGTAATGCAAACAATGAAACTAAAAACCTGCATTTAGGCTGAAAAATGCCACTGTAAAGTACACAAACTAGCATAAGAATTTTATATGAAAAAATGTACATGCACATGTGCAAACACACTCTAGATGTTTTAGTTGATTTCAAGGAGAAAATGAGCCAAAAGTGTGAGCTGGCAAATGAACTACCTAATGAGATCTTAATTTATATTAACAGAAGGATGGCGTCCACATCAAGGGAAATAATCATCCCAATAGGTGGGTCTCTGGTCAGTCCACATCTGGAGTTGCAATTCTGTGTGCCACCCTGGGGAGGCCAGGCTGGGCCGAAGGGTAATGGAGAACAGGCAGAGGTCAGCTATGAGGGAGGTCGAGGGGATGATTAGGGGGGATGCTGAGAGAAGCAGGCTAATGAGAATCTAAGTCTTTGAAAACTTGGGAATTTCCCATAACAGGAGACCAGACTTATTTTTTCCAGAATGAAAGTGGAATGTTAAAGGGGCTAAGAGAAAATTTAAAATAAAGGAAATTCACTATTATATAGTTCTACCACTCCAATGCAAGTTCAACAGCACCCTGATGTAGTAATTAAGAGGCTCTTTCAACAAATAAGTGACCTGAGAAAGAGAAGAGAAATGGATGTTTTAAAAGAGCCTTAAGATGGGGCTCCTGGGCGGCTCAGTCCATTAAGCATCTGACTTCGGTTCAGGTTTATGATCTCAAGGTTTGTGGGTTTGAGTCCTGTGTTGGGCTCTGTGCTAACAGCTCAGAGCCTGCTTCGGATTCTGTGTCTCCCTGTCTCTCTGCCCCTCCCCCACGCTCTCTCTTTCTCAAAAATAAAATACTAGGGGCGCCTGGGTGGCGCAGTCGGTTAAGCGTCCGACTTCAGCCAGGTCACAATCTCGCGGTCCGTGAGTTCGAGCCCCGCGTCAGGCTCTGGGCTGATGGCTCAGAGCCTGGAGCCTGTTTCCGATTCTGTGTCTCCCTCTCTCTCTGCCCCTCCCCCGTTCATGCTCTGTCTCTCTCTGTCCCAAAAATAAATAAACGTTGAAAAAAAAAAACAAGAAAAAAAATAAAATACTAAAAATAATAATTATTAAATAATAAATAAATAAATAAATAAATAAATAAATAAAAGAGGCTGAAGAGATTTATCAGCCAACCAAATCATGTGGATCTTGTTAGATCTTGATTCCAACAACTACCTGGTAAATCAAAGAATTTTGAGATATTTAGGGAAATTATTATTGTGTTTTAATTTATTTTTTAAGGTTTTTTAAAATTTTGTTTTTTGAGACAGAGAGAGAGAGTATGAGGGTGGTGGGCAAAGAGAGAGGGAGACACAGAATCTGCAGCAGGCTCCAGGCTCAGAGCTGTCAGCCAGAGACTGATGTGGGGCTGGAACTCGTGAATGGGAGATCATGACCTGAGCCGAATTTAGTCACTCAACCGACTGAGCCACCCAGGCACTCCTAGGGAAATTATTTTTCAATAATAGCTCTACTGAGATATAACTCACATTCCAGAAAATTTACACTTTAAAAGTGTAAAATTCAGTGATTTTCAGTATAGTCAGTATATTGTATACCACTCACCACTATTTAATTCCAGAACTTTTTATCACCCCACAAAAAACATCCCATAGTCATTAAGAGTCACTGGGCATTTCCCCATTATCCCAACCCATACTAAGAATTAATCTATTTTCTCTCTCTATGGATTTGCCTTTTCTGGACACTTCATATAAATGGAATCATACAATACGTGGTCTTTTGTGTCTGGCTTCTTTCATTTAACATAGTGTTTTCAAGGTTCATTTATGTAACATGGTATCGGTACTTTATTTGTTTTTTATGGTTGAATAATATTCCTTTGTATGGATTATACCACCTTTGTTCATCCATTCAGCAGTTGACAGACATTTGGGTTGTTTCCACTTTTTGACTATTATGAATAACACTACCATGAACATTCATGTCTAAGTTTTTATATGGCCATATGTTATCAGTTCTTTAAGGTATATACCTAAAAGTGGAATTGCTGGGTCATATGGCACATTCATTTTAACATTTTGAGGAACTACCAAACTGTCTTTCCAAAGTGGCTATACATTATACATCCATCAATAATGTGAAAAGATTCAAATTTCTCCACATACTCACCAACATTTGATGTTATACCTTTTTATTACAGACATCCTAGTAACTATGAAGTGGTATCTTATTGTGGTTTGGATTTGCATTTCCCTAATAATCAATGATATTGAGAATTTTTTCATGCACTCATTGGATGTTTGTATATCTTCTTTAGAGAAATGCCTATTCAAATAATTTGTTGATTTTTATATTACTTTATTTATCTGTTTTTGAGTTGTAACAATTCTTTGTACATTCGAGATACAAGTCCCTCACAGCTATATCATGTGAAAAGATTTTCTCCCATTCTGTCAGAGTTGATTTTTCTCTTTCTTGATGATATCACTTGGCATAGAGTTTTAATTCTTGATAAAGTCTCATTTATATAATTTTTCTTTCCTCAGTTGTATGTTTCTCTGTGTTTCTATAATTGGATTTTAAAAATAACTTTTCCAGGGGTGCCTGGGTAGCTCAGCAAGTTGAGCATGGGACCCTTGATTTCAGCTCATGTCACGATCCCAGGGTTGTAGGATTGAGCCCCATGTCCAACTCCACACAGAGTGTGGAGCCTGATTAAGATTCTCTCTCTCTCTCTTCCTCTCCACCACTCATGCTCTCTCTCTAAAAACAAAAAAAATTTTCCACCAATTAATTGCATGTAGTGAATTAAATAAGTTATTAAAAACATGAAAGAACAATTGTGTTGTAGTTGTGGAGATGTTAAATGCAACACATTTGATTTTATAATGGTAACTTATGAGACTGCTTTTCATGATAAAGGTGTATACCTAGTCAACTTCAGTTTTTAAATCCACATTACGTCAGCAGTTCAATTATCACAATGATTTAGTAAAATCTGAAAGGGAACAGACTCCTCTGAAAATCACCATAAATAGTAACACACTCATATCACTTGACAATTGTTTCCCTTGCCCCAAATTTCACAGAACAGTTGTTCATGAATAAGGAGGGGAGGGAACATCACTTCTAAAATTATCCTGAAGCTAGTAATATCAACCTGGGAAGGTCACCTGTCCTTCCTCCTGTCCCCAGAAGGGGGAACTAATTAGAATCAGGAAAAGTGAGAAAATGTGATTTGAAGTACTTTATATTCAATACTTTATATTTGAAAATAAAAATAAAATCTTAGTTTTATAATTCAAAATATAAAAGATGCAGTTTAACAAATATCTTCTAGGCTCTTAAGAGAAACATTGCAGAGGGGGGATGGATGAAGTAGGAGAAGGGGATTAAGAATGCACAAGGTGATGAGTTCTGAGTAAGGTGTAACATTGGTGAATCATATTGCACATCTGAAACTAATATAACACTGTATGTTAATTATACTCGAATAATAAAAAAGAAAAAGAAATTCATCAGAAATGGCAAGGATGGGGGGAAATGGTGAGTTTTATATTTGTCCAAAAGAGATGCGAGTTTTAAAATGTTGGGAAACAGGGGCACCTGGGTGGCTCAGTTGGTTAAGCTTCCGATTTGGACTCAGGTCATGATCTCACAGTTCTGTAAGTTCGAACCCCACAGCAGGCTCTGTGCTGACAGCTCGGAGCCTGGAGCCAGCTTCAGATTCTGTGTCTCCCTCTTTCTCTGCCCCTCCCCTGCCTGTGTTCTGTCTCTCTCTCAAAAATAAAATAAAACATTTTAAAAAATGTTGGGAAATAGTGACCCAGTGGAATAAAGGATTGTTGTAAAGGGTCAAATCACAATGCTTCCACCCATCATTTAACCATGTTTAAATGTCTTTAAAGAGTAGATACTTAAGATAAACTAAAAGATAGTACTGCATAAAAAATATATATGGAGTAAAACGGTTCCATTCAATAATCAGTGTCCTCACATTAACTCAATTCCATAATCCCTGGGTCATTATATATAACTATGTGCTAAAAATTACATACCTTAAATACAGATATTAATTTTAATTAAGTCAGTGATTCATCTTCATAAAACGAGCAGTTTTTTTTGAGCAGTTTTTTTATAATTACTACAACCAACTGCTCTAGTTTAACCTTGCCCTATGGCTGATTCTTATTTTCACCAAAAACTGAAATTCACATGGGTCATAATCTTATGATTATGTCTGGTGTCCAAACTATACCTATTTTCTAGAAGTCGTGTCAACTGTAAATTTTAATTAGTTTTCAAAGAGATGGGAAATCTGAAAAATGACCCTTCAAAGAAAAGTGGAAGGTTTTTTTTGCATAAATATTATTTATATGGGACATAATTAAATATGGTGATTAATACATTTTCATTTTTGCCTCCACTCAAAACCCCACTAAAACAGGGCAAAATAAATTAAGCAGGCATGGACCCAGAAGAATAAAAAAAGCAGCAATAGGTAACAAAGGCGAGATCTCCACAAAACTTCGGAAGTCCGAAAGCAAATCGGTGGATGGCACCTGTCATAGAAAACCAGAAAGTAAAATCTCCGCCTGCTGGGAAGATCAGCAATGAACAAGTTTGCACTGCTAAACCCTGGGATGGCTCAGGAATCGGAGGTGCTAGGTACTTCAGAAGCATGAATGCAGAGCAGGGCTAAAAGTGGGAAGAAAGTTGGTGGTGTTTGTGAGAAATAGACCCTCAAGCGGCGCTCCATCCCCTGCCCCCCACGCAGGCAGAGAATCACCCCCGCTCCTTCGCTGGCAAAAGACAAGGAGGGGTTTCACCACATGGACTCTGATATTGGGGACACACCATCCAACCTAGGGCAGGGATAAAGTTTGTCCTGAAAAACGCAAGTGTAAATGTACACACGGAACCGAGAGACCCCCAGCCCCCTGCCCCTGCTCACGTCCCCTAAAACTGGCAGCCAGGGGTATGCTCCCAGGCAAGAGCCAAGCTTATTACAGTCTGGTGGGAAAATAGCCAGCCCCCTTTTCCCAATTCTGTAGATACTGATATTTGAGGTTCCCCTATGGAAAGGACAGGTTGACACCTATCAGGACCCATTGGGGTCCACTCACTGATAGGTTCCACCCAGGTATGTGGAGTTTCCTATAAGCCCTTAGTGCCTCAGTCTTAAATATGAATAGACAAAGTTTGTCATAAATTTGAAACAATCTTTTGGTATGGAAAATAAAAACAAAAACAGAAATGCAGAGGAAACAGCTAATTCAAGAAAACTTCGAAATAAGAAGGTATTACATCCATGATATGAACAGATTATAAACAGGGGATGTTTGGAAAACAAGAAAGCATTTGACAATAATATATGATGGCAGAAATGTAAATTTTAACATGATATTCAAAACTAAAGTTGACGAAGTATCCCAGTAATTAAAAGGAAAAAAGACAATTAGAAAATTACAAGAAAAATTATAAGACAAGTAGAGCATCACTCATTCATTCAGTCAGTCAGTCAACCAATACTCATTGAATGTCTGCTTTATGCCAGACACTGGTCCAGATATTCAGGCTACAGCAGTAAACAAACCAGTAGAAGATCTCTGCCCTCTAAGATTTCACATGTTAGTTGGAGGAGTCATAAAATAAACAATAAACATAATAAATAATTAAATTATATTTTGGGAGACAATCCATGCTTTGGTCAAAACAAAAAAAATAGAGCCGGGTAGGGTATTGGGAGCATGGAAGGGTTTTTTGCTGTTTCTTGTTTTCATTTTAAATAAGACAATCAGTGCGTATCTGATTAAGAAGGAACATTTGAGCAAAGACAGGAAAGGGGCGAGAGGAACAAGAAGCAACAGCTAGTACAAAGGTTCTATGGTGGGACCTTCCATGGCATGTTGAAGGAAGAGAAAAAGACCAGTGTGCTGGAGTACAGCAAGCTAAGAGGGGTTTAATAGGGGCTAGTGGCAGAGCAAGAGCAAGAATTCACACCCTAAGGGCCCTTGTGGGCCAAGCTTTGACTCTTTCATTTGAGTCAATATAGGGTACCACTGGAGGAGGTCCGGTAGAGGAATGCCCACTTTGGCTTTTAACATGACTATGTGGGGCACCTGGGTGGCTCAATTGGTTAAGTGACAACTTTGGCTCAGGTCATGATCTCAAGGTTTTTGAGTTTGAGCCCCGCAATCAGGCTCTGTGCTGACAGCTCAGAGACTGGAGCCTGCTTCAGATGCTGTGTGTATGTCTCTCTCTCTGCCCTCTTCTGCTGACTCTCTGTTTCTCTCTCTCTCAAAAATAAACATTTAAAAGCTTTTATTAAAATAAATAAATAAATAAATAAATAAATAAATAAATAAATAAATAAAATGACCATGTGGCTGCAGGGCATTTGGGTGGCTCAGTTGGTTAAGCGTCTGACTTCAGCTCAGGTCATGATCACATGGCTCAGCTTGTGAGTTTGAGCCCCACGTTGGGCTCTGTGCTGACAGCTCAGAGCCTGGAGCCTGCTTTGGATTCTGTGTCTCCCTCTCTTTCCACCCCTCCCCGACCCATGCTCTGCCTCTGTCTCTGTCTCTGTCTCTCTCAAAAATAAATAAACATTAAAAATTTTTTTTAATAAAATGACTGTGTAAAAAAATATAAAATAAAATAAAATAAAATGACTATGTGGCTACAAGGTGGAAGCACAGAAATCCAAGAGCAAGGCATCACAGTGATCCAGGTGAGAGACAGTGCTAGCTGGAACCAGACTACTAGCAGTGGAGTGGGCCTCTTAGGGGACAATGCAGATGTCGATAAATTTAAGAAATCAGTAGTGGTAAATAAATCCAAGTACAACCGCTGCTGAGCAAAAATATTGTATAACTGAAATAGCAGAAGAAATCTCAGAGCATCCAATGGGAAGCAGGAACAGAGAACAGAGTTCATGGATTCAGGCATATAGAACAGAGCTTTGGGGCGTCTGGGTGGCTCAGTCAGTTAGGCGTCCGACTTCAGCTCAGGTCACAATCTCACGGTTCATGAGTTCAAGCCCCAGGTCGGGCTCTGTGCTGACAGCTCCGAGCCTGGAGCCTGTTTCAGATTCTGTGTCTCCCTCTCTCTCTGTCCTTTCCCTGCTCATACTGTCTCTCTCCACCTCTCAAAAAATGAAGAAATGTTAAAAAAAAAAAAAAAAGAACAGAGCTTTGAATTTGTTGAATTTATTTTTATTTATTTCTGACTAGTCTATATTTCCTCAAATAAACCCATATTACTTTTTAAATGTTAAAGAGCTTGCTTTTGCTCTTAGGGTCAGGTCCTGTTGTGAGTCACTTTGGAAAACTGGACGTGAACCTGAGAACTACCTCACCTGCCCAGAGTTCGGCATATAGTAGCAGAACTGGGGTTGAGGGGAGGGAGTGGTTAAAGCGAGAAGGAAGGAGGAGGAGGCCCACCTCTGTGATCTTGCTCATTAACTGGTTCTGCAGACCTTACTCAAAGTTTCCCTCCCCGAGGTGCTCCCAGCACAGAGCTGGCTCAGTGCTTCCCGAAAACAAGGCGGAACGCCCAGAACAGGGGCCACAGACTCAAATACTTTTGGGGTCAGCCAAGTAACAGATGTGGCAAGGTTGAAACTGTTCAGTCATATTATAACTCGGGAGGGCGGAGAAAATGCACGTCTTAGGTTGGTTATCCAGAAATAGGCCTGGTGTGTAAGCGATTTACTAAGGAGGCCCCTCAAGAAACCAGGGAGGGGATGGAGGATGGACAGGAGAGGGGAAGAAACCAAGCAAAGGTTCAACGTCAGAGTCTGCACCTGCAGGTGAGGTAGCTCCTGGAGCCCACGTCCAGTTTCCAAAGCAAATCACTGCAGGGCCTGACCTTTAACACAAAAACGGAGAAGTGAAAAGAGGTAACGGGAGCTCCTGCAATTTCTTTGAGTCTACTTAATAAGATCTCCTTCATGATTCCCTACCCATTGGTTTGTGGTGGGGGTACAGAGCAGAGAAAGAGTTAAAAAAAAAAAGGAACCGTTAGTTCTATCTGGCTTAAAGGTTCTCATCTGTTCACTTGGTGTAGTCAGTCTTTTTAGGTGGGCTTGGCCTTCTCAGATAGAAATATTTACTTGTTCACTTGCCCCACCCCTCCCCCCTTGCTTCTCTTCTTAAGGTGGTATCTTGAACTGTAGGGGGTCGAGTATGCTTTCTATAACTCCTATGACAGAGAAGGCCTGGGGGCTCCAGTTGAGGAGTCCTTTGACTTCTCTGGCCTCTGGGATGACGGCTCTTAGTCCCTCTGTAATTCCCCCAGATGTCATTCACCCCTGGTTTGGTCTCTGTCAGTTTGATCACAGTCTGGGGTGATTCCCTCCTGACTTGGTGTCAATCACACTGGCCTCCACCAGCTGCAGATCCTGGGGTCTGTGCCATGTTGTCCTTCCATCCTTCGGGCTCAGCAGCCACAGGCTTATTTACTGCTTACTTACTATCCACTCATTCAAGTCTTAACTCACCCCACACTGGTGTGGGGAGCGCCAGAGGCAAAAAATGTGTTGTGGCAAAAAACAATTTTTATTGTGGTAAAATTATATATAACTTGAAATTTGTCGTTTTAACCATTTTAAGTGTCAAATTCAGTAGCATTAATTCAATTCACTGTATTATACAACCACGACCACTATTTCCAAAACTGTTTCAACGTCCCTAATAGAAATTCTGATTACCCCTTTCCTCCAGCCCCCGGTCATCTCCCACCTACTTTCTATCTCTCTGAATAGAGATATTCTAGATATTTCTTGTTAGTAGAGTCATACAATATTTGTTCTTTTGTGTGTCTGGCTTATTTCACTTAGCACAACGTCCTCAAGTTTCATCCATGTTGCAGCATGTGTTGGAACTTTATTCCTTTTTATGATTGGATTATGTTCTGTTGTATGTATATACCTCATGTGGTTTATGCATTCATCTCTTGGTGGACACTTGGGTTGTTTCCACCTTTGGCTATTGAGAATAATTCTGCAATGAACACTGGTGTACATGTATCTGATTGAGTCCCCATTTTCAATTCTCTGGGGTAAGAATTCTTTGGGGTAGTAGCAGATTTTTGGGTCACATGGTCATTCTCTGTTTGAGGAACTAACTGCTAAACTGTTTTCCACAGCAGCTGCATCATTTTATATTCTTTTGTGTTTTTTTTTTTTTTTAATTTGAGAGAGAGAGACCACACACACACATACATGCAGGCAGGGGAGGGGCAGAGAGAGAAGAAGAGGGAATCCTAAGCAGGCTCCATGCTCAGGGCTAATCCTGATGCGGGGCACCATCCCACGACCCTGGAATCATCATTAAAGCTGAAATCAAGAGTTGGACGCTTGAACGACTGAGCCACCCAGGAACCCCGATTTATATTCTTACCAACAATTTATGAGAATTCCAGTTTCTCCACATCATCAACACTTGTTATTTTTTTTGTTTGTTTTTGTAATTTTTTTTTAATAAGAGCCATCTTAGTAGGTATGAAGAGGTTTTGATTTGTATTTCCCTACTGACTGATGAAGTTGAACACCTTCTCAAGTGCTTATTGGCCATTTGTGGATCTTCTTTGGAGAAATGTCTATTCAAGTTCTTTGCCCATTTTTAAATCATGTTGCTTGTCCTTTTGTTACAGGCAGATTTTAAGAGAAGTATGAGGACAAGAGACCCTTGTGCCTTCAGTGAGGGCCTTACAGAGTCCAGACGGCTCACATCCCGGACTGAGTGTCTCTCATGTCTCTGTATTCTTTCCTCAGTTCTCGGTGCTAAAAAAGGTTGTGCTTTTCTATTCCTTTTCCTATAATATACTCTCTTTCTGACATTAAGAGTGATAGGTAAATTCCATAGGTAAATTGGGTTTTCCTGGCCTAAGCCAAGACAAGTTACCGCATTTTTTTCGTTTGGATATTCTTTGCTATTTTAAAACTCTTTCTATCCATGTAGAAGAATGCCTCTGATTCTGCACTTAGACAGGCAAAAGAGAATGGCATGTTAATAATGTTCAAAGTGTTATTTCCATGACACATAAATGAGTTAGGCCTGGCCTTAGTGGTGTGTGTGTGTGTGTGCGCGCGCGCGCGCGCGTGCACACGTGTGATGGGAGCTATAAACTCCATCTAAAGCAGTACTTCTTAAATTTTAATATATATTCAAATCACCTGGGTATGATCCTTGGTTCACAAGACCTTTTAACAAGCTTCCAGTTGACAGTAATGCTGCGGGTCTGTGGTTTATCCATTGATTAGCAAGGTTTTAGAGGACAACTTACACATTAGAAACTTTTTGTGAATATGCCCTCAAGTAGTTCATGGGCCAAATATGGGTTTAACAAACAGTTTCCATGCTTGAAAAATGAAGGGATATGCTAGATCACTAAAGATTTCCACAAGGTACCTAGTGCAGGAATCTCAAACTCAAGTGCTTATAGGCATCAGTCTGGGTTCAATGGAGACCATTAGGCTGGAGAATTTCTGCGTGTGGACAGTGCACTCTGCTCTTGAACTCTAGCTGATGGTTCCCAGGCAGAAATGCTGGCACAGAGTGTCCATACTGTCCAATGTCTTAAAGAGAATTGGGATATAGACATTTTTGTGTGTGAAATCCTCTAACTTCTATATTTTCCATTAATTTTTTTCCAAGCATCCTTCAAGCTAAAATAAGTCTGTTGGCCAGATGCGAACTTTGGGGTGCTTGCTTACTCTCTCTGGTCCAGTATTTTGCCAGACCCTGGAGAGATGTTTTAAAAAAGGACCTGGTTTCAGCTACTAAGATAAGTGTGGCCTTGTTGAGAGCTAAGATGGATGCATATGAGATAGCCAGGAAGCAATGCAAAGATGTGTGTCTGCAAGTGTGAGGAAAAAAAGATGTAAGCCGCTTAAGGAGGCTATGAAACCCAGCCCCAGTCAGAACGCAGAAACTATCCCAGAGCTGAATCTTATGATTTGTAGAAATGTCCTATGGATGGAAAATAGCTATTTATTTTGTCTTAATGGGTTAATTAGTGCTGATGGATAGACAGTGGAGCTATTACTGTTCAGTACCAACTTTGATAGTTAAGTAGGTAACAGTGACTTGAGGCAATTCTGCTTTAAGAAATAAGGGGGGCTGCAGGGCAGCTGGGTGGCTCACTCGGTTGGGCATCTGACTTAGGCCTAGGTCATGATCTCGCTGGTCCTGAGTTCTAGCCCCAGGTTGGGTTCTGTGCTGACAGTGTGGAGCCTGGAACCTGTTTCAGATTCTGTGTCTCCCCCTCTGTCTCTGCTCCTCCCCCACTCACACTGTCTCTCTCTCTCTCTCTCTGTCAAAAATAAATAAACGTTAAAAAAAAAAAAAGAAAGAAAGAAAGGGGGCTGGGTGGCTTATTTGGTTAAGTGTCCAACTCTTGGTTTTAGCTCAGGTCATGATCTCATGGGTTTGTGAGTTTGAGGCCCACGGTGGGCTCTGTGCTGACAGCTGTGGAGCCTGCTTGGGATTCTCTGTCTGTCTCTCTCTCTCTGCCCCTTCCCCTCTGACACTCTGTTTCTCTCTCAAAATAAACAAATAAATGTTAAAAAAAAAATAGATTCATCTGCAAATATTAGTGGAATCTGTCATGAATACTACAAGAAACAGAGTCCTTGCAGAAAGAAAAAGATTTTCTAAATATTGTATGGTTTGCAACTGTCTTCAGTATTATGGAAACATACAAATGGTATTATGATCATTATCTGAAAAATGGAGTCATAAAACTTCATTTGAATAAACAGATGGGGTGTGGTAGGCTGAAAAATGCACCCCCCCTCAAAGGTGTCCATGTCCCAGTTCCTGGAAATTGTGGATATGTTAACTTATATGGTAAGTAGGACTTTGCCGGCATGATTAAGTTAAGGATTTTGAGGTGGGAAGATTATCCTGCATTATCTAGGTGGTACAATGTAGTCATAAAGGTCTTTATAAGAGGGAGGCAGGAGGATCAGAGTCAGAAAGGGAGAACTGGAGGACGAGGCCATGAGCCAAGCAGTGCAGGCAGTCTCCGGAAGCTAGAAAAGACAAGGAAACAGATTTTCCTCTAGGACCCCAAGAAAGGACATAACCCTGCTGACACCTTGCTTTTAGTCCATTGAGATGACTTGGGACTCCTGACCTCCAGAAGCCCAACATAATAAATTTGTATTGTTTTGAACCATTAAGTTTGTGGTAATTTATTATAGCAGTAATAGGAAATTAATACAGATGACAAAGAGATACAGAAGACATGAAGTATGAAAGTTTCTGAAATTTTTTAAGTCTCAAACACAAACAGAGGAAAGTGGTTTTCTATTTATGATACTCTTGTCACTTGCTGTCTAGAATATTTTTTATAGTTAAAATGATTTCTTGTGATATACCAAATCTCTATTGACTTGCATGCAAAATAGGAGTGACATTTTTAATACACTGCCATGCGATGAAATTATGTCAGAGAAACTAAATCAAAAGAGACAATAAATGTTAATGTGGTTAGCAAAATGCCTTATAGCAAGTGCTCATTAAATGTTAGTTCCCTTCTATTTGTCCTTACAGAGCTTAGATCTTGAGTAATAAAAGCATAATATTTATACATGTTGTTGTCATGCTTGAAGTTTGTTTTTTTTTATCATACAGTTTTTTTAGCTTGATTGAGATAAAATACTTAAAACATTGTATAAGTTTAAAGTGACAACGTGATGATGTGATATATGTGTATATTGCAAAATGATTAGTACACACAATAGGGTTAGTTAACACCTCCATCACCTCACATAATTGCCTTTTCTCTTTTTTTATTTCTTTGGTGAGAATATTTCAGATTTATCCTAGCAGTTTTCAAGTATATAAAACAGTACTGTTAAATATCACCACCAAGCTGTACATTAGATCTCTAGAACTTATTCATCTTACAAGTGGAAGTTTGTACCCTTTGACTAACATCTTCTCATTACCTCTACCCCATGCAATTGTTTTATTGTATGGCATGAATGTACCGAAATCTTAATTTACTACATCAATAAATAGAAAGATGAAGTTAGCTAGTCTTGTTGGAAAACACTAGGCAATTAAAGGCTCAGTCTGAAACAGACAAAAGAATGGGATGAAACTTACTTATTTTTGACTTAATAGTTGCCAGAATTAATCGAATCATAAATGTGCATAATTTCTTTTCATTTGGAATTTTAAAGCACCTATTCTTAGCAGTTCTTTAATATTAATTTCATGTTAAATGAATCATTATGAAATATGAGGAAAAATATTTTCAAGCCATGTGCTCATTTAAAAATATAATTTATTACTTTCTGCAGGCAATAAAAATATGCTATATTAGTTACAACATACCATGATGGGTGGGAATGCACGTTCCATATAGGAATGCATTTTTACTGAACTAAAGAAAATCAGATTAACACTGCCTTAATATGTGTATACTTTTTGAAACGCAATGTATCATTGCTCAATGAAAAAAAGACAGATTTTTGTTTTCTGGGAATTCTGTGTCAGAGATTGTACAATGATAACGTCATTTCCCCATTCTACAATGTTGACAGAATTTAAGCAAGTGGTTATGAGAGTCCCTTGCCTTCCTCTCTCTTGGTGTGGTTTAGGTCCCCTCCCCTACTTTTATTTGAAATGTGCTATTCTCTTGAGTTAATCTCATTTTAACAAACATATGTCTATTGACCTATGCTGCTGGAAAACAAGGTGTTGATTAATTAAAGGCAGACTCCCTTCCCTAGAATGAACTTCACAAGACCAGAGAATATATATATTTTTTCACCATGTTAATCCCAGACCCTGCTATAGTGCCTCAGCTGAGTTCAGCTACAAGCAACAGAGATCTAAAATAATGCTAGTGAAAACAGATTTATTTTTCTTTATTGTAAAAGAGCTCAGTTTTAGGCAAACTAGGTGACTCCCATGATTACTGGGGACCCAGAATACTTCCACTTCTTTTGCTCGGTCATCCCTACTCCATGACTATCATCCTTGAGGATACCTTATGTTCCAACACTGCTGGAACTCCAGCCATCTTGCCTGACATTAGTTAGGAAACAGCTGAAAGGGGAAAAGGGCTAAAATGGAAAAAGCTCTTTGCCCTTTTCTTTCTACCTTTCAAGAAGCCTTTCTGAACGTCTCCTCCAACAGTTTCCCTGTATCTTTCACTGGCTACAATGTAGTTACATGGCCTCCTAATAGCAAGGGCGTCTGGGAAATGTAGTTTTGTTTTGTTTTTAAACTGGGCACATTGCCTTGCTAAGTAGTGTTCTCATACCAACACGGGGAGGAAGTGGTAAAATGAGATTAGGACAATGTAATAATTTTTCTGTGAAGCAAATTTATTGAATTAACAAGAATATTCCTTGATACTTGTACCCCCCTTTTCTTAAATTTAAAAATGTTTTTTAAAAACTGAAATGATGGTAATTTTCTTTTTCCCTCCTAAAGTCTTTACTTGACCAGATAAAAAGTTGTTAACTGTTAGTCTTCTAATATTATTGACATTTTACTGGTCCAAGAAATTAAAAATCTATGGAATTCCTGGGACTGTATAGGTGACCTAGATTTCTGGGTTCCAAGATACTCAGATGGATCTGTCTTCAACATAGCCTACGTGCTTCATGCCTTCTGCTTAGAAGTTCTCACTAGTGCTTAATTTATGAAGTAGCCTCAGCCAGTGCTAATGCTTAGAGACAGAGGAGCTGCCACCTCCAGGTCCTTAGGGATTTCTTTTGTGAAACTGAATAAACGTCATTTAAAATGGAGTCGGGGGTGCCTGGGTGGCTCAGTTGGTTAGACGTCTGACTTTAGCTCAGGTCATGATCTTGCCATCCATGAGTTCAAGTCCCATGTAGGGCTCTGTGCTGACAGCTCAGAGCCTGGAACCTACTTCAAATTGTGTCTCCCTCTCTCTCTGCCCCTTCCCTGCTTGCACTTTGTCTCCCTCTCAAAAATAGACATTTTTTTTAAAAAAAAAGGACTTAAAATGGAATCAGTAGGTTAGAAGGGGGAGCTCTCACCCTACCATTTGTCCTCTATTGCAGACCCCAATAGAACTAAGCCTATAGTTTCTTACCTCAACAGGAGGAAGATTTTCTCCTGTCCCAGCAACAGTCCAGCCAATGAGAGACTGTCGCAACTCAACCAATGAAAAGTGACTACACTTGGAACTCCCACTTTGGACTTTTTATTTATAACAGCACCTCCTAACTCCCCCTTCCTCCTTTCTTCCATGAAAGAGTCTTTCTCTCCTTTGTTCTTCAGATTTGCCTATGGTTTTGCAGAAGCTTGCATGTTTCAAATTGCAGTTCTCTGCTGTTTCCAAATAAACTTTTTTTTTCTGGTCAAATAACTGACAGTTTTATTTTTAACATTAACACTTTGCAGCAAGTGAGAGAAACTCTTTGAAAAATTAAAGGAGTAATTGTTGTGAGGATATGGGGGAATCTCGTGGAGAGCTATGAACAGAAAAATAGTTCGCCTTACAATTGGGCTTTAAAAAAGCTAGGAATGGAAGCTACCTGTATTTCTCATGGCATGACGTGGCCTTTCAACTTTTTTTGCTTTTCTTGGTGAACCAACTTTCTTTACTCCTTACATATTTTTTCTTCCCCCAGTAAGTTTGGTTGGCATGGGGTTTGGCTCCTGTGGTATAGAAGAGGTAGTCTCTCAGTTCTGCCATTCCAAATTCCCCAGCAATAGCTTCATTGAATCAGTGCAGGTCAGGTTAGCATTCCATTGCAAGGAGTGAGGCAATTAGTACCAATGTGTCCTCCTAAGGTGCATCTTTCAGCAGCCCCTAGAGAGTGAGCATGTGAGGGGAGGGAGATGTACCTGCAACAGTTAAAATACATTTCCATTTTTCCATTAATTTCCACCTCTGGCTGCCCTCTGTTTCCTGATCTCAGGTGTTTTTCCCCTATCAGGGTGGGAGATCAAAGACCTTCACTATTACTTGCACCATTTCTTAAAGCATTTTGTGCACATTCTTATTGTTTTCTTCTAATTCCATGTACATTTCCGAAGACAGAATGCTTTAAGAGGAAAGCAATGTTGTGATTACCATATATAAGCCTCCAGGGTCACATCATCTCCTCCCCCACTTCTGCTCCAAGAACTTAGAAAGTGCTCTAGTTCTCAGCCTGGGGCATGAGCAAGAACACAGCAAGTGGTAATAAGCAAAGCACCAGAGTAAATCTATCTGGATTTGAAGGTGCAACACCTGCTAGTAGAGTAGCAGGAAGTAGAGCTCTGCATCAGGGAAATTGGAATACTACCTACCACATAAGATCACGGTAATAAGAAAATAATCACCCTAAGGAATCAGCCCAGTGCCTGGGACTTAATAAACACTCATTAAATACTCACAGTTGAAATACCAGAGGCAAGTATCAGAGCAGGGGACAATACAGTGTTGAGGCATCAAATGAAAGTTGAAAACTAGGTGCGTGTCTGGACTAACCCTGGAAATATGAGTCTTACTACAATAGCTAGAATCCAAGACAGTTGATTCTATTTGTTGTTGAATTTTAAAGATTTGATATCAAGAAATTTATTTCTTTAAAGTTTATTTATTTTGAGAGAGAGAGCGCGAACACACGTGGGGGAGGGGGACAGAGGGGGAGAGGATCCCAAGCAGGCTCTATGCTGTCAGCAGGGCTCACTCACAAACCATGAGAGTATGAACTGAGCAGAAATCAAGAGTCGGGTGTTTAACCAACTGAGCCACCAGGTGCCTCTGATATAAGGAACTTTGCAGCACTCAGCTGTGATGTTTTCCCCTCCAGAATATAAAGATTCTAATGGATAGATCCCATTAGAATAAATTCTAATTATTTCTAGGAATGAAGTAATTTTCACCTACACATGATATTTTTCATTTTTGCCACATTATTTATGATTAGACTCTGTACTAATTGTTTCTAGACCCAAACAATTGGGTCTAAACCCAAAATTGTTTCTAGAGGTACGCACACTCAATTTTGTGTGCCAATTAAAACTAGGATTTTTATTCAGGTATTTGTTTCTCAGGAAACTTTTCAGGCATTTTACAAAAAGTTCATTTCATTACTGCTTAAAGTATTTGGATAGTTCTATGCATACAGATGCCAAATAAAATGAGTATTTATAAGTCTCCATAAATTTACATTTATGTATTTATACATGTTACTAATTTAGGTCTAAACTAGGCCTAAACATGACATCTTTTCATCTACTGTAAAGTTGAATTAGTCTAGCAACGCTTTATTAACCACTGAATCAAAACCACATATAACTGCAATATGGCAAGACTTCAATTATTAATACTATAAATACTAGAAAAGGACCTGAATACCACAATAGATATTTTCTCTAAAGAAATAAATGGCTTGTTTCCTTTGCCAGTAGAAGCAAGTCTTTAAACATTAACTTGCTCACATTTGTCCCCACAAACACAATGACATTCTTCTTATCATCAAGGTACCATGATTAGTGTCATTCAAGCATGTATCTAACACAGGCTCTGCTTTGGATTTACCCACAAAGAACTATGCACATTAGTATAGCACAGACCTCTTTAGCGGGAAGGGTATATTTTCAAGAATGAATTCCTTAATACAGTTGCAGATCCTGCCAATTTTGTCTCAAATTCCCAATTGGGTTCCTTTTGGATCTCCCTTTATGGGAGGGAAAAAAAAAGATTGTTGCTACTGATGAGGCTTTTGGGGTGATAGTAGGGTTCATGGGGTCTGGAGCTGATGGCCAAGAAGGAATTCTTGAGACGTCTTTGGTGCAAAAATGGTGATTTTACTAAAGTACAGGGACAGGACCCATGGGCAGGAAGAGCTGCCCTGGACCCTGCAAAGAGACAGGTTATATTTAGGAGTTGGGGAGGTAAAGTCAAGGCGAACTTTCCAATGAGATTTTCATATGCTAAAGAAGACTCACAGGATACTGGAGGCCTAGCTTATTGCCAAGCCAAGGTTGTTCTTCCCTCTAGCAAAGCATTAAGAGAGTAGGGAGTTCCTGGAGAAACATTTCGCTCTGCCTGCCTCAAGTATTTGTCAGAGCTGCAGGTTATAAATAAATTTAATTTTATCTACCATTTCCTTCTGCTTTTGTTTCCCACATCACTACCACTAACCTACAGGCTAACTTTGTCACTTACAACTTGTGTAAACTTGATAAATTACCTAATCCCTGTATTCAATTTATTCTTAGGTAAAATGGGTATTCCTTCATCATAGAAGGCTGGAAGTGCTTGAGTATTTTCATTACATGCATACACTGCTTTGCAGTAAGTTGTTTTGAAAGCAACTATTAAATTGTAGTTTTAAGATTATAAAGCACTGATTTAAAAAAATATATAAAGCTTAAGGTTAGATCCCTGATTATTTCTTTTTACAATTTAAACACCTATGAAAAACCTCCATACACTGCTAAGTTAAAGAATAAAAAGAAAAAAATTCACCAAGACGAGGTAACATTAAGAGGAATGGAAGTGTACCGAAATGTTTTTATTTAAGTGGTTTCGTTGAACTGATCTGAAACCGAAACACACTGTATGGAATTGATTGGGAGGGGATGGGTAGGATTATTAACGCCCCCCAAAGATTCCTTAGTTCTGTATGACCACAGCTAGCAAACCATATTCTAGTCCGTGTTTAGAGGTTTTATCCCTGGACAAAGACTCAGTTTTTCTTTTAAAAAAACGATTCCCATTTTACGTCTTCCGCATTTTGGGCTGAGTCTTGCAATACCTGGGCAGCAACCTGATTAATAACACCAAGTTTTTCCTCCCCGGGTCCTTCCTGCCGTCTGGTTCTCGGCCGTGAACCCAGCAGCGATCCCGCAAAAACGAAGACATCCGCTGCTTCCCCCACAGGTCCTGCAGAGCGCCCGGCTAACTTCCGGCCGAGCCGGGGCTGCCCCCGCCCCGCCCCCACAAGCGCGAGATTCGTTGCAATTTTCCCGCGATGCCGCGGGGGCGCGCGGCACCGCTCGCCAGGCCCCAGAGTGCACTGCGGGGAAGAGCGCGTGCGCGCGGCTCCACTGCCGAGCGACCGCGGGAAAATTCCAAAAAAGTCAAACAAAACAAAAAACCAGTACGGGGCAAAGCCAAACTTGCAAGCCACAGAACCCGGGCGGAGGCGTCCTTTCTGCCACTGCCCAAACTGCTGAAGCAGCTCTGGCTGGCGCAGACCACCCGGTAAGCGAGAGGCCGCAGAACGAGAGCAAAGACGGCTGATTCCCTCGGGGGTCTGGCCGACACGTCAGCCGAAGGGTGGAGGTAGGGTAGGGGGAGGGTAGGGAGGGAAGACTCGCGAGAACGTTCGCCGCGCTTTGCCCATCTAGTTAGGTGAGCTGCGCCCCGGCCGTGTGCAGGGGCTGAGGGGAGGAGGTGGGTAGGGGCTTGAGGTGGCGCGAGCCCGCGGAGGGGCGGAGCGGCGGGCGAGGGGCGTGGCCAAAAGTGGGCAGGCCTGGGGGTGGGCCCGGCGTAGGGGTCACGCGGAAGAGAGCCCCCGGAATGGTGAGAACTGGGAATTGGCGCTTTGGTTCTTTTGGTTCATTGAGTGCTGGCAGCTATGTCTACTTAAAAGGAGAGGAGCAAAGGTGAATTTCTTCGCCCCGGATCCGTGGGAGCTGTGAAAAGCTCTCGTCTTCTACCCCATCACCCTCTATAGCTGGCCGCTTGCTCTCCGTCGCCCTGCCTCTAGGGCGTTGGGAGGGGGCGAGCCTGTTACCCCTCTTGCCTTCCAGGTCTTTTGTCGCTGAAGGGCAGAAAGGTTCTCATGGGTGATTGTCTCCTTGCAACTTTCTTTCTTTGACCGCCAGGCCAAATCACGTCCAAAGCCCTGATATTTTGGGGGGTTGTTGTTTGTTGGCTTGCTTTTTTGTATTTACGTGGGCGCTTTTACAACCGTGAACCCTCTGTGGTCATCGTGTATGGGCTAAAGGTTTGGAGGGCAAAAGATTAGGAGTTTTTGAAACATGACAAATTTGGGACCAGAATTTTGAAAGAGGCCGAGGAATTTTCCAGCAAAGACCTCCATGTGCCAGTGATTTTGTCCTAATCTGAAACTCTCGTGCTCCAGCTTTCATTTGTAACTTCTGTCCCATTTAGTGCATCTTAAATGTGATATGATTGACTTACCATTTATCACATGAGCAGGGCACTTTTGGGCCACCCAACTTCAGCTATTTATGGATGTCACTCACCCTCAGTGATGTGCAGCTCAGAACCTTTTCTCACTATCCTCTTCAGGAGGGGAGGAAAGGTTGTTACAAATGGTAGAATTCATACCATGTGTTGGGATCATTTATTACATAAACATATAGAAAACATGTTCATTGTGACTTTATCCATTAAACTTAAATTGATGTTTCAAAATAATGGGCTGTGCCAGATTCACATGGAAATAAGCATTCATATGCGTGTACAAGAAAGACCACTTCAAAACAATTTGCTTTTCCTAGTTTTATCAGAGGCCTTTTCCTGTAAAAGTTAGGTCCTGCTTCTTTAGAATTGGACTAATTATACTTTAGTATATATTACACTTTAATTCATTTTTTCATTATTCAGTCCTATTCTTGTTTTCTTGAAAAACATTTACCAGAAGTCCAGAAAAGAAAGGCAAACTCTATATTGGAATTTTTTGTTCTCTAATAAAAAGCATTAACTTGATTGATTGGCTGGGTGTGGAAGATGTGTTGCTGCATGTATGTGAAACTGTGCATGTACATTTTAAAATAAATGGTATTTTAAACCAGTTCCATATTTCAGCAAGTAGTTCCAGTAACAATTATACAAATTTTGTATTTATGAAAACCAGCTACAAGGAGGCCAGCCTGGCCAATTGAAAGTTGGATTGATTACCCTAGGCCACAGAGAGTGCCAGAGAAATCTCACATGGCGTGGCAGTTCCAAGTTGGTAGTGGTGGAGCTTCAAATCAGGCTGGAAATCAGTACCAAATGGATTTGTAAAATTTTGGTCTGGGGTATGAATATTCTCTGTTCTTGTTTATGGATCCTGACTGACTGACTTTTTCTTTTTCAATTTTATTTATTTTGAGAGAAAGAGAGTGCAAATAAGGAAGGGACTGAGAGAGAGGGAGATAGAATGCCAAGCACTGGCAGCATGGAGCTAGATGTGGGCTTGAACTCACAAACCCTGATATCATGTGAGCCGAAACCTAGAGTGGGACACTTAACCAACTGAACCACCCAGGCGCCCCTGAATGACTGATTTTAATATGAAAGAACACCTATGGGAGAAGTACATTGAGTTTGCAGTGTTTTAATAAAAATGTAGTAGAAATTGAGAAGAAAAAAACTTAAAAATTCATCAGAAAAGTTAGATAACACTACAAGTCTTGAGCATTTTATTTTCTAAATATCAATTATTATTATTTTTTTGTGCTCTGGAAGAGACCTTGCAAGTTTTCTGGTCCATTCTCTTAGACTCTTCATAAGTCCTGCTGAGCGTGTAGAAATTTCTCTCTTAAGATCAGTGATACAGGAACATCTATAATCTTGGTACCTTTCTCTAGTTATAGGAAGGCAGAGTTTTAAAGGAAATTACCTTTTTTGAAACTGTATACTATGTATACTCTGTTTTCTAAAGAATTCAGTGGTTTTTAGTAAATTTAGTAGATTTTTAGAATTGTGCAGTGATTAGTACAATTCATTTTTAGAACATTTGCATCACCCTAGCAGCTTTGCACGTGCAAATTCATAGTCAATCCTAACTCTGGCTTTCAGCCTCAGGCAACCATTGATTTGCTTTCTTGTCTCTATAGATTAGCCTTTTGGGGGCATTTCATATAAATAGATTCATAAAAGTGCTGTCTTTTGGTTTCTTTCACTTAGCATGATGTTTTTGAGATTCATCCATTTTGTAGCATGTATCGATAGTTTGTTCCTGTTTATTGCTGAATAATATCCCATTGTATGTCTCTACCACATTTTGTTTATCTGTTCATCAGTTGGTGGACACTTGAGTTGCTTCTACTTTTTGGTTATGAATAATGCGCTGTGAGTATTCATATGTAAGTCTTTGGACGTATGCTTTTATTATTTTTGGGGGGTGTTTATGAGTGGAATTGCTGAGTTGTATAGTAAGTTCATGTTTAACTTTTTAAGAAAGTGTCAGACTTTTCCAATGTGGCTATACCATATTATATTCCCACCAGCAGTGTATGGGGGTTTTAATTTTTCCACGACTTCATTTGTTAATTGTGTCTCTTTAAATAGCCATCCCAGTGGGTGTGAAAGTAGTATCATTGTGGTTTTAATTTGCACTTCCCTATTGGCAAACGATGTTGACTATATTTTCATGTACTTATTAACAGTTTCTAGGTCACTTTTGAAATGTCGAAACATTTTGTCCATTTTTTAATTGGGTATGTCAGCCTTTTAAAAGTAAAAGGTTTAAGAAGTAAAAGGTGATTCAGGCAGCAAAATCAGGTTTACTCAGGAACAGCAGAGGAATTGCAATTCTGGACAAGCAAACTATGGTGAACCTTAGGTGAGTCCTGAGAACAAAGCAGGAGAGTGTCCTTTTATAGAGGAAAGGAGTTTGAGAGGGTCTGTTTTGAACAAAAGTTCATTGGAAGAAAATGAGAATTTGAAGTGGTGGTGGCTTCTAATTGGTTGTAGGTGAGGGCAGCTTGCTGTTGCTGGGCAGAAAGGAAACCTTCCTTCTTCCTGCTGGGAGTATGCAAATTGGGATGAATGATATGTGTATTAGTCATCTCTTCATGGTTTCCAAACTCCAGTTTTCAGTTAGGGTTCCTTATCATATTTTCACACTTTTCTTCCAATCAACTCTTCACCAATCAAGAGTTGGGTCATCTGTTCCTCGTTAGAATTGTTTTTGTCTTTCAGTGTCAGGAAGGACACTTCCTGAATGTCATGTCCCACATCAGAGGGAAGTGCACAGATTGGAAATCATGGAAGCCACGTTTGAGTAACAAACAGTGGGAGGGGGAACTCTCAGGTATTTTACATCCGAAATCTGTATCCATTCAAGGTTATAAGCTAAAAGGAGCAAAGGACCCTACCTAGATCTTCAGGTGGAATTTATTGTAGTCAGTGTGCTTGTTCCCTAATTTTATGTGATTGGGTTTCTACTTTGGAGGGTTTGTCCATGTGCAACAGGTGGTGTTTGCTATTGTATACATGCTTCGTTTGGCAAGTAGGTAATCAAAGCCTATATGCATATCTTGAAGATATTGTGGGTTCAGTTCCAGAACACTGCAATAAAGTGAATATTACAGTAAAATAAATATTGCAATAAGGTGAGTCAGATGGATGTTTTGGTTTCCCAGTGCATATAAATATGTTTATATTGTACTGTAGTCTATTACGTGTATGATAGCATTATGTCTAAAAAAATATCTTAATTAAAAAGTACTTTATTGCTAAAAAACGGCTAACCATCTGAACTTTCAGCAAGTTGTAATAACTGATCACAGATCATTGTAACAAATATAATAATGAAAGAGCATGAAGTAGCATATTACTAGAATGTGACACAGAGACACAAAATGAGCAAATGCTGTTGAAAAAATGGCACTGATTGACTTGTTTGACAAAGGGTTGCCACAAACCTTCAGTTTGTAATAAAAGAATATAATATCTGTGAAGCACATTAAAGTGAAGCACAATTAAATGAGGTATACTTGTACTTTAGCCAGTGAGTTAAGTGTTGTTGGGCTGCTGTTGCCTTAGGGCTGGGGTTGGCAAGTTTTCCCAATTCCAGAGGGAGATTTCTAATCATTTGTTCGTTGTCGTGTAAGTCCACAAAACGGGTAACAGCCGTTCTGATGGAGGCAAATCCAGAATCACATATGCCTCCTGGGAATTATCTTTTAATGTGGTGATGAAGTTTTAATGGGGAATACCTGAAAGACTTTAGATTTATTGTGGATGTCCCTGGGGACAGTTAGAACGAACACACACACACACACACACACACACACACACACCCATGCATTGTCTTACAATCCCCCAGTGGTCTAAACATTCACAGGCCCAGTGATTCACCACAGAGAAAGATAAAACCAGGTAGTGCATACATAATGTATGTACATACATACATACATAATAATCCTGCTAGGGTTTGATCACTAATAATGATGTTAATTGGGATTATTTAATTGACCCTTTTGAACCAAGGGTCAGAGGTGTTTAGGGAATAATTAGGGAGAAACTGTCTTGTTCTGTGGACTTGGTTCTTGAAGGCTGTACAAAGGGGGGTTATTTTGCTGCAGCAGGTAGACCTAAGGTAGTAGTAAGAATGAGGAACTGTGTAGATGGAATGGGTATGATTAGTTGCATTGAGAGTTATGACAGGACAGGTCAAAGCAAGGTACAGGAAAACCTGGTTGTAGAAGTTTGACTCAGAAATCTCCCAAGGGGTGGAGGCATTGGAGATGAGGGAGAAGTTTGCTACAGGGAAGACTAAAGGTTCACAGCTGTCAGGGACAGATCAGGGTTTCTGAGGACAGATCTAACAGAAATGTTTCTTCCTTTGGCCAAGGATTGGGAAATTTGTGGTGTGTCTCACATGATCGGATGGGGCCCCTAAAATGTGGGGCCACCCGATGGGGTGGAAGCTGGCTGTGTAGGCAATGGAAAGATTCATCTGAGGCATAACAAAGGAGACATTTATTGAATACATTGCAAGGGAGCATTGGGCAGGCAGGATAGCAAAGGAGAGATTGTCTGCTATGAGGTAGTGGATGCAGGCTGTTTTTAAAGGGGGGTGGTGAGGAGTTATGAGCAGATGGAATTTTCCCAAATTTATTACCTGTGCCTTATTGTAAGTATCCCATTGGTCAGTTAGGGCTTATGGGTATTATGGATATTATGTTGGCCTAAAGGGCCTGTCTGTATTTAGCCAGGTGGTTGCTGTGGGCCCTTGTGCCTTGATTAAGTTTCCATTGTTCAAGTCTGTTGTCTAAAAGTGACCTCTACAAAATGCAAACAAGGTCATTGTCTCTCCAGCATAGAGAAGAAGAAAATAAATTGAGAAAAAGCAGAAAGGGGAGAATATACAGGTCTAACCTCATCATCTTGGGAAAACTGTTTCAGCTGTTGTTTGATTCAGTTCCTGGAAATCTTTAATTTTAGGTCACTGTTGATGTGCAGGTTTAGTCAGCATTTGGGCCTTCCTTTAGATGAGACACATGGGTCCAGGAGTCAACTCTGGAGTTTTGATGGCACAAGAATTGGTCAGGAATATGCCTTTCCAGTGTGGTCGAAGAGAGTCTTTTTGAAGACGTCCTTTCCAATGGATGAAATCTTCAGGTTACAGGGTGTGGTGCTTGGAGTCTTCATTTCCTGGGAATGTGCCATGAAAACATTGCCCTATAAGCACATGATTACTTTCAAGGGATGTAATGAGACCTTTGCAATACTGAAATATACCTTTTTTTTTTTTTTAAGTTTATTTATTTATTTTGAGAGAAAGAGAGAGACAGCATGAGCAGGACAGGGGCAGAGAGAAAGGGAGAGAAAGAGAATACCAAGCAGGCTCTGCACTGTCTGCACGGAGCCCGATGCTGGGCTCCAGCCCATGAACTGCAAGATCATGACCTGAGCCAAAACCAAGAGTCAGATGCTGAACTGACTGAGCCACCCAGGTGCCCCTGAAATATACCTTCTTTTATTAGCTATAGGTCAAAAAAGAATGAAGCTGGATGCATGGGGTACTCAATAATTATATCAAAGGTGCAAACTTGTGGGTTCCAAAGGGGGTGGATCTGAGATTAGGATGGACCAAGGCAGTTCTTTTGGCCAGGGTGTTTGGAGGTTTTCAACAAATTTTGCCAATTGAGTTTTGATAGTGCTGTTGATTTGTTCAGCTAGTCTTGAAGACCGAGGATGAGTGAAGGATGATAAGTGACAGTGAAAATGCTACAGAACTGGTCATACAGCAAAGACTCACCATAATAATCCGCCAATAAAATGAATTTCTTGGTCACTATGGAGCTAAGAAGGGTTTCTCCAGTAGGTATGATTTTTTTTTTTCCCCAAGCAGGATTTTAGCTACTGAAGAGGCAAGTAGCTTGTCTACAAGGAAAGGCTTTGACCCAGTGGGAAGAAGTGAATCACTGCCAGGACATATTTGTATCCGTGAGATGGGGGTAGCTGAATAAAGCCAATTTTCCAAATCTCGAATGGTCCATTAGGCAATTTAAAGTACCCAGTAGCAGTGAAGATAGGTTTCCTTGGGCAGGTATTTTGGGCAGGTGGGATGATCAGAGTAGACATTTTTTGTAGTTTTCTTACTATTTTCCCCACTAGTATTCAGAAACCTTATCGTTTTATCCATAGACCAGTTGTTTAATGCATGTACAGTGGTCAATAATGGGAACTTTAAAAATAAACTAAAAAAATTGAGGGCACCTGGGTAGCTCATTTGGTTAAATATCTGACTCTTGATTTTGGCTCAGGTCATGGTCACAGGGTTGTGGGATTGGAGCCTCACATTTGTGTTGTCATCGCAGAGCCTGCTTGGGATTCTCTCGCTGTCTCTGCCCCTCTCCTGCTTGTGTGTGCCCGTGCACGTGCACTCTCTCAAAATAAATAAACATTAAAAAAGTCAAACTCAAAATGGATTAAAGACCTAAGTGTGAGACCTGAAACCATAAAATTCCTAGAAGAAAACAGGCAGTAATTTCTTTGACATTGGCCATAGAAACATTTTTCTAGGTATGTCTCCTGAGGCAAGGGAAACAAAAACAAAAATAAACTTGGGACTACATCAAAATAAAAAGCTTTTGTATAGCGAAGGAAAGCATCAACAAAACAAAAGGTACCCTACTGAATGGGAGAACATATTTGCAAATGGCATATCCAATAAGGGGTTAATATCCAAAATATATACAGAACTTACACAACTCGACACCAAAAATAATCCAATAAAAAATGAGCCGAGGACTTGAATAGACATTCCTCCAAAGAAGACCTACAGATGGACAACAGATACATGAAAAGATGCTCAACCATCAAGGAAATGCAAGTCAAAACCACCATGTGATAGCACCTCAAACCTGTCAGAATGGCTGAAATCAAAAAGACGAGAAATAACAAGTGTTGATGAGGATATGGAGAAAAAGGAACCCTTATGCACTGTTGATGGGAATGTAGATTGGTGTAACCATTGTGGAAAACAGTATGGAGTTTCCTCAAAGTATTAAAAATAGAATTATCACTTGATCCAGTAATCCCTCCACTGTTATTTACCTAAAGAAAATGAGAATACTAATTTGAAAAGATATATGCACCCTATGTTTATTGCAGCATTATTTACAATAGTCAAGATATGGAAGCAGCCCTGTGTCCACTGATAGATGAATGGATGAAGACGATGTATTTGTGTGCATACATACACACACAGAATGGAATATTACTCAGCCATAAAAAAGAAGAGATCTTGCCATTTGCAACAACATGGACGTACCTAGAGGGTACCTAGAGGGTATAATGCTAAGTGAAATAAGTCAGGCAGAGAAAAGACAAACCATATAATTTTATTCTTATGTGGAGTTTAAGAAGCAAAAACAAATGAACAAAGAAAAAAAGACAAACAGACTCCTAAGTACAGAGAACAAACTGGTGGTTTCCAGAGGGGAGGTGGATGGAGGGTGGGTGAAATAAAGAGCGAGATTAAGAGTATGTTTTAAACTTGTGGTGCTTGGGTGACTCTGTTGAGTGTCATACTTCAGCTCAGGTTATGATCTTGCAATTCATGAGTTTGAGCCCCGCATTGGGCTCACTGCTGTCAGTGATCCTTGGTCCCTCTCTCTCTCTCCACCTTCCCCACTTGTGCTCTGTCTCAAAAATAAACATTTAAAAAGGAGTAAACTTCTCTTTTTTTTTTTTTTTAATTTTTTTTTTCAACGTTTATTTATTTTTGGGACAGAGAGAGACAGAGCATGAACGGGGGAGGGGCAGAGAGAGGGAGACACAGAATCGGAAACAGGCTCCAGGCTCTGAGCCATCAGCCCAGAGCCCGACGCGGGGCTTGAACTCACGGACCGCGAGATCGTGACCTGGCTGAAGTCGGATGCTTAACCGACTGCGCCACCCAGGCGCCCCAGGAGTAAACTTCTCTTGATGAATACTTAATAATGTCTAGAAGTGTTGAAGTATTATATTGTACCTGAAACTAATAAAACACTGTATGTTAATTGTACTTTAAAAAGGGGAATAAAAAATGAGAGTTAAAGAATTTCTGGTGGACTGGGTTTTTATTTGGTCCTGAACATGTTTCTCTTTTTATCATATCAACAACCATTTGTTTGTCAATATTGTTTTTCCTTTTCTGGTGGAGATTGTTGTGTGTCTCTAGTTAGTTTCTCCAGACTACCATCTGGAGGTGAGTTCCTTTGGACTGTAACAGAGGTTTGACTTTTGGACCTTTTGAAGGCAGCATTTTTTTGTGGAAATGTCAGTGAAGCGATTTCCTTTACCTTCCAGTGAATGAAGCTTAGAATGCTCCTGTACTTTAATAATAGCCAAAGCAGCAGGTAAGAATATGGCATCCAATAATTACTGAAAGTAAGGGCTGTTTTTAATGTTATCTCTGCTGGAAGTAAAAAAAAAGCCAGGTTGTTTATGTAACATTCCAAAATCATGAGCCACTCCAAAGGCATGTGGGTGCAAATGTTGCAATTTTGCCCTTGGCTAGGATATAGGCCGGTAAGAGTGCATATAATTTGGTCTGTTGGGCTGAAGTAACCAAAAGCAAAGGTGCTGCTTCAGTTATTTCAGAGGTCAATATTGCATATCCAGCACAATATTTACTATTTTCATCTTTCCAATATGAACCATCAGTGAACTATGAAAAATCAACATCTGAAGTTTTATGTAAATAAATAATCACATGGATCAGAAGGTGATCTGTCAGTATTTAGCAGTTGTGGGGGCTTTCATAAGTAGAGGAGGGGAGAAGAGTAGCAAGTTAAGGTTATTACAACAAGCAAGAGTGACATAAGGAGCATTTAACAGGGCAATGTCCTAGGAAGTGAAATGGCTTAATGAAAGATACTGAGTATGATGAGAGTTAAGAAGGGCTTTGGCAGCATGTGGCACAGAGATGGTTAAAGGGAATCCCATGATCATTCTTTCAGTGGCTTTACAGGAAGGACAGTAGCAGGTATAGCTATGGGGGGGGGGGGAGATATCTCTGGGCTATGGGATTTAGTTGTTGTCTCTAATATCCTGCGGGTCGGTGGTGATCTCCATGCTCTTGGGTGAGTACCTCAAGGGCATTCCCTTTTCCGTATACAAAAAAGAAAGGGCGTTGATAATTGGGGGTGTCTAAGGGTGGGGGGGGGGGTTGTTGTTAAACCAGATCTTTTAAGATTTGAAAAGCCATGTCATCTCAATCTTCATTGATTAATACATTTTTAACAAGGTCTATTAAGGTTAGGCCATAAGGGAAAAGTTTGGGATCCAGCTGCAACAATATCCTGCCACTGTGAGAAAACCTCTCAGGGGACATTGGTTTTGTTTGGGCTTTGAGAAGTTTAGGATGCCATGAAGCCTGTCTGGATCTAGATGCAGTCTTTGTTGTAAGATTAGATACCCTAAGTATCAAACTTGAGTTTGAACAAATTGTAATTTTTTTTTGTTTTTATTCATTTTGGAGAGAGAAAGCGAGCACACGTAAGTGGGGAAGGGGCAGAGAGCAAGGGGGACAGAGGATCCAAAGTGGGATCTGTATGGACAGCAGAGAGCCCAATGTGGGGCTCAGACCCACAAACCTTGAGATCATGACATGAGCTGAAGGCAGACTCTTAACCAATTGAGTCACCCAGGTGCCCCTGAACAAACTGTAATTTTTTAAAGAGATTTCATATCCCTTTTTGGCTTGGAATTACAGCAAATGGATGCTATCTTCTTGTGAGGAGGCTTGGGAAGTGGAGCAGAGAAGTCATCTGCATATTATATTAAAGTGGAGCATCCAGGGAACTTGATATAATCTGGATCAGCCTTTAAAGTTTGTGAGGAAATAAGAAGGGCTTTCTGTTAGGATGTCCTTGGAACCACAGTAGAGGGGATGGCCATCTTGCCAGTGCAACCCAATGAAAAGCCCCTAGCGGCGCATCAGAATGAATTGAAGGTCAACCAATCACCCAGCGCCAGCGCAACCCAACGGGAAAGCCCCGAGTAGCGCGCCAGAATGAATTGGAGGTCAACCAATCACCCAGCGACAGCACGACCTGATGCGAAAAAGGCCCACCCGGACCTAAACCCGGAACCGGAACCGCTGCAGCTTAAAAACCCCACCCCACCACACCGGGCGCGACTTCCCTGACTCCTCTCTCTCTCTCCCCCTGAGTCACGGAACCTCGCCCCAGACCTTAGTTCCCAATAAAGCCTTTGACTGCTAAAATTTTAGTTCTTGACTCTTACATTTACCCTAGCCTACGCCTGACCCTAACACTTTCCATGAAACCCTGGGGCATTACTGTCCAGGTTAATTGCTGTTCTTTCCAAGTAAAGGCAAAAAGATATTGACTAGTTTTAATCTACTGGGATACTGAAGAAAACACTACATGAATCAGTCATGAAAGAAAATTTGCTCTCAGTATGGATGAAGGTTACTAAGGTGAATTGGGGACAACAGAGTGGCAAAGCAATGACAATATTGTTTATGACTCAGAGGTCTGATGAGCCTCCATCTGTGGCCATTTGGTTTCTTCACAGGTAAAATGGTGTTGCAGGGGATAATGAAGCCCTGGGTCTTAAAATCTATTATTGACTTAATGACATGAAGGGCCTCTTTATTTATAGGGTACTGGTTAATTCTGGGGAGAATTTTTGAGAAATCTGTTTGGATCTTTAACAGGTGGGGCACTGTGGATTCTGCAAGTTATCAGTTGAGGGTTTTGCCCACAGGGACGGTGATAGCTGATCCATCAGGGACAAATGATTAGTGTCCTTGGAATTAGCTATATTGGTGTCAGAGACAGAGCAAATAAGATGTTGAAGCATCATTTGACTTATCTAGTTGGCTATTTTGGTTGCTGTTATCAAATTCTAGAATTATTTCCCCCTTTTGGGAGAGAACTCCCAGCATGATATTTTTCTAAGAAATGTTGGCCCAATAAATGAATAGGGTCAGAGAAACTTCAAGGAGAAAAGGGTGGGTATCTTGAAATGCCTAAGCAAAAAGGGATAGGGTTAGAGATAGGAACCCATTGAGATTTATTAGAGACTCCCACTATTTGAACTGTTTTAGTACTCTGAGGTAGAGGATGTTTAATGGTAGTGGAGTTGAGCACTGGGAATGTAGCTCTAGAATCAGTAAGGACAGAGAGAGATCGGTTCCTAATCTGGAGAGTGGTTTCACCAGGTCAACTAAAGGAAAGGACTGGGTAAAGTCTTGAAGTTCATTGGAGTTCCTTCACTGGGGTTAGGAGGACATTGGAAAGGCTCGTTAGAGGGCTGAATGAAGGTGCCTGGAGCACTTGAGCTTATAGCAGTCTTTCTTCCAATGTTTTGGCTTTTTGCAATAATGGCAGAGACCAGGAGGATCATAGTTTTGTTTAGGAGACTTCATTTGTTGGGGTTCAAATGAAAGGTTTTTGTGCTTTTCCTTTTATTTGAATCATCTAGGATGTAGGTGACCTTGTTTACTAAATTAATTCAATCTGGAGTAGACATACTTTTTTATTCCATCCTGATCCTTTTCATTAGAATAAAAAGATCCCAGTTCAGCCTGTTAAGGAACATAGCGTTAAAGGCTATCCAGGTGAACTCAACATCCAAAGGAAGACCAGAATTTTCTTTAAAGATAATTTGGAGCTGGCATAATATATAATAGTCATGCATGGGCTCATTGGGCTTCTGGGTACAAGCCTGAGTCTTACTCCAGTCAGCTCACTTTGGGAAAGTTCCTGAGAATTACCAAAAGGAGTCACTTGGCAGTTCCTCAAGTCTGATTATATAATAAGGCAGCAAGGATTTCTTTGTCCCCATGTTGTAATTCTAGACTTCTTGGAATCATTCCATTTGGTACTTTTCATCCAGTGTTGGGCCTTGCCTTCGCTAACAAGCATATGGACTAGCTGATACAAACCAGAGAAATCAGGTTGATAAGTTTGAAAAACTGCACTAAATTCCTCAGCAAATCTATGGGGATCCTCAGTTACTTTGGGAAAATCTTTGACTATGGCTTGTAGTTCAACTTTAGCCCAGGCAACATAGGAAATTAAGGGTTTAGCATTTGGATTGGCACAAGATCTGATTTTAAAGGGGCAGGTTTTAATAGGTTCAGGGCAGAAGGCTGTGGGGAGAGGTTTGGAGAAAAAGGAAAGTTCAGTGAGGGGATCAGAATGAGAAAGCCAAGGATATAAAGGAGGTGGGGATAGTGCAGAAGGGAAAGAAGCTGTCACCAGAGACAAAGAGCACAAGGGAGGGGGAAAAAGAGGCCTTAGAAACTTTTTTGACTTTTCTTTCAGTTGTTTGCTTACCTTAGTTAATTTGGAAATGGTATTTTGTAAAAAGGTGATTTTAGAATCTTGGATACATTTGGAAGCCTCCAGGTATCAATTAAAATAGGCACCCCATTCAGTCTGTTTAATTTCAAAGCTATGGTCTTCTAATTTGGTTCTGAAAAATACAAGTTTGGGTGGTTGAAGATTCCCCATGATGGCGTTTGGAGTTCTAAGTTATCTTTGGCCAAGTTGTTACACTTAGTTAAGGATGCACAAGAGGAGGGACTGTAGTTTTTTTTAACATAAAACTGGCCGGGGTCCCAGAAGGAGGACTGTCTTGAGAGAATTTAGAGGATTGAATCTCAGAGAAGACTTATCAAACTGAAAGGGAGAAGACAACTCACAGAAGCACAAATTGGTGCCACACATAGTACTAGGGGTTGTTAGTTCCTTGCGGGTTCATTGCCTTTGAATCCCACTTCTGACACCATGAAATGTCAGTTTTTTAAAAGGAAAAATATAAACGATAACCAGCAAAATCAAGTTTATTTGGTAATAGAGGAATTGAAACTCAAGAAAACTATGTTCATGAACCATAGGCAAATCTTGAGAACAAAGGAGGAGAGCATCCTTTTATAGAGGGAAAGAGGTTGGAGGGGTTGTTTTGAACAATGTCCATTGGAAGAAAATGAGAGTTCAAAATGTTGATGGCTTCTAATTGGCTGTAGGTGAGTGAAGTGGTGACAGCCTCTCATTGGCCACAGGGGAGAATGGTTGCTGTTGGGTGCCTGCAGCTTATTGCTATGCAGAGAGGAAATCTTCATTTTTCTTGCTGGACTAAGTAAGCTGTAATGAATGATATGTATGTGAGAGCCCTCCCTTCATGACTTCCCAGTTCCGATTTTGATTTGGGTTTCCTTCACACATTTTCACAGTAGTTTGCCTTATTATTGGATTGTAAACATTCTTTGTATATTTTGAATAGAAGCCCATTATCAGACATGTGTTTTGCAAATAATTCTTTCCGCTTGTCTTCATTTTCTTCATGGTATTTTTTGAAGTACATAAATTTTAATTTTGAGAAAGTCCAATGTATCAATTTTTTTTCCTTTTTTTTGATCTTAGGTTTATGATCAGTTTCCATGAACTTTTGTGTGTGGTATGAGATACGGATCCAAATTCATCTTCTTTCTTGTATGTGTATATGCAGTTGTGCCAGCTTTGTTTGTTGGGAAAAAAAAAAATACTGACTTTTCCCTGCTTTTGTCAAAACTCAATTGGCCATCCAGCATCACACTGTCTTAATTATGGTAGCTTTATAGTAAAGTTTGAAATTGAGTAGAAGCTGTCTAGTATTCTTATTCTTTTTCAAATTGTTTTGGCTATTCCGATTTCCTTAACATTTCCATGCAAGTTTTATTATCATCTTGTCATTTTTTTTTTTTTTTGAAAAAAGCCTGCCGTGATGGATTTTAGTAGAAATTGCATTGACTCGGTAGGTCTCTTTTGAGGGAGAAATAAAATTGTAATGTGAACATGGAATGTCTTTTCATTTGTTTAGATCTTTAATTTATTTGAGCATTGTTTTGTAATTTTCATTGTACAAGTCTTGTCCTTTTGTTATCTTTATTTTATAGTGTTTCCTTTTTGATGCTTTTGTGTATAAAATTTTTTTTCATATCCCATTTTTAGGTTTCTCATTGCCAGTATATGAAAATAAAATTGTTTTTTATATATTGGTCTTGTACCATGCAGCTTTGATTATTACTTCAAGCAGGTTTTTTTGTGAATTGCTTAGAATTTTCTACATATACTGTCATGTTATCTGTCAATATAAGCAATTCTATTTTTTCCTTTACATTTGGATGCTTTTTTTGCCCCTTAAAACTTACAGTACATTGCTGAATGGAAGTGGGGAGAGTAGACATTCTTGACTTGTTTCTGATCTTAAAGGGGAAAGCATCTAATCTTTTACCAATAGGTCTGATGTTAGATGTAAATTTTTCATTAATGGTCTTTATCAAGTTGAAGAACTTTTCTTCCTATACTGTTGAGAGTTCTTATTATGATTAAATGTTGGATACACAAAATAAAGAGATGTAAAAAAGGATATCAAAATATAAAATGTTGGAAGAGGTAGTAAAAATGAGAGTTTTAAAAAGCATTTACACTTAAGTTGCTACCAACATAAAATATACTATCAATATACGTATATAGAGAGGCTGTTAATGTGAACTTCATGGTAACCAGAAAGCAAAAACTTGTAGTATATGTACAAAAGATAATGAGAAATGAATGTAAATATGATACTATGAATAAAGTCATCAAACCACAAGGGAAGAGAGCAAGAGAAGAAGGAAGGAAGAGAGAGGAACTACAAAACAGCCAGAAAGCAGTTAACAAAATGGTAATAAGTGCATACCTATCGATAGTTACCTTAAATATAGGTGGATTAAATTCTCCAATCAAAAGGCATAGAGTGGCTGAATGGATTAAAAAACCAACAAGACTCATCTATGTATATTGCTTACAAAAGACTCCACATCTAAACAAATGTACAGACTGAAAGTAGAGGGATGGACAAAGATATTCCATGTAAATGCAAACAAAAAGAAACTATTTTACCTAAACTCCTATCACACAAAGTAGATTTTAAAAACAAACTGTAATAAAAAAAAACAGAGAAGGGCATTGCATAGTGATGAAGGAGTCAATTTAAGAAGAAGATTTGGGGTGCCTGGTGGTGGCTCAGTTGGTGAAGCATCTGACTTCCACTCAGGTCATGATCTCATGAGTTTGTGAGTTTGAGCCCCACATCTGGCTCACTGCTGTCAGCACAGAGCCTGCTTGGGATCCTCAGTCCCCCTCCCTCTCTGCCCCTCCCTTGCCCTCAAAAATAAATAAATAAAACATTAAGAAAGAAAAGAAGATATAACATTTATAAATATTTGTGTACTCAACATAGGAGTTGAGCTGAGCACATATTAATAGACTTCAGGGGAGAAATGGACAGCAATGCATTAACAGTAGGGAACTTTAATGGCCTACTTATATCCATGCATAGATTATCCAGCTCCCCTAAAAAAACCAGGAAGAAAACATTGGGCTTAAATGACCCATTAGATCAGATGAACATAATACATATATACAGAACATTCTATCCAAAGCAACAGAAAACACATTTTTCTCCAGTGCACATGGAATATTCTCAAGATAGGTCACATTTTAGGCCACAAAACAAATCTCAAAATTTAGGAAGATTGGAATCCTGTCAAGCATCTTTTCTGACCACAGTAGTATAAAACTAGAAATAAGTTACAAGAAAAAAATTGGAAACCATACCAAAATGTGAAGATTAAACAGTCTGCTACTGAACAACCATTAGCTCACAAAGAAATCTAAAGGGAAATTAGAAAATACCTTGGAACAAATAAAAACAGAAATAGAACATTGCAAAATCTATGGGATGCAGCAAAAGCAGTTTTATTTATTTTTTAACTTTTATTTATTTTTGAGAGCGAGCGAGCGAACACATACAAGCAGGGAGGGGCAGAAAGAGAGGGAGAGAGAGGATCTGAAGCAGGCTCCATGCTGTCAGCAGAGAACCCAATGTGGGCCTCGAACCCACGAACCATGAGATCATGACCTAAGCTGAAGGTGGATGCTTAACTGACTGAGCCACCCAGGTGCCCCACAAAAGCGGTTTAAAAAGGGAAGCTTATTTACAGGCCTACCTCAAGAAACAGAAAAATACCAAACAATCTAACTTTTCACTTAAAGGAATTTGAGAAAGAAGAGTAAAAGTTAAGCCCTAACAAAACCCAAAGTTAGTTGAAAGGATGAAATAATAAAGATCAGAGCAGAGATAAATGAAATAGAGACTAAAGAAAAAAATAGAAAATATCAGTGAGACTAAGAACTAGTTCTTTTTTTTTAAAGACGAGTTAAACCACTTGAGTTCATTTTTTAAAAGTTTATTTATATTGAGAGAAAGAGTGAGGAGGGGAGGGACAGAGAGACAGAAAAAGAGAGAATCCCAAGCAGGCTTTGTGTTGTCAGCACAGAGCCTGATGAGGGGCTTGATCGCATGAACCATGAGTTCATGACCTAAGCTAAGATCAAGAGTCAGATGCTTAATCAACTGAGCCACCCAGGCGCTCCTAGGTTTTGTTTTTTTTTTTTTTTAAGTTTATTTGAGAGAGAGTGTGCACACACATGCAAATGAGGGAGGGGCAGAGAGAGGGAGAGAGAGAATCCCAAGCAGGCTTTGTGTTGTCAGTACAGAGCCTGATGAGGGGCTTGATCGCATGAACCATGAGTTCATGACCTAAGCTAAGATCAAGAGTCAGATGCTTAATCAACTGAGCCACCCAGGTGCTCCGAGGTTGTTTTTTTTTTTTTTTTTTTTTTTAAGTTTGAGAGAGAGTGCACACACATGCAAATGGGGGAGGGGCAGAGAAAGAGAGGGAGAGAGAGAATCCCAAGCAGGCTTCACACTGTCAGCCTGGAACCTGACAACGTGGAGCTTGATCCCATGACCATGAGTTCATAACCTGAGCTGATATCAAGAGTCGGACACTTGACTGAGCTACCCAGGTGCCCCAAGAACTAGTTCTTTGAAAAGATAAACCAAATCGCCAAACCCTAGCTAGACTCACCAAGAAAAAATGGAGGGCTCAAATAGATAAAATCAGAAATGAAAAAGAAGTTACAGTTAATACCACAGAAATACAAAGGATCATAAAAGACTGCTGTGAACAATTATGTACCAATAACCTGGACAACCTAGAAGAAATGGATAAATTCCTAGCAACATAATTTTCCAAGACTGAATCATGAAAAAATTAAAAATCTGAATAAATTTATTATTAGTAAGGAGATTGAATCTCTAAACAAAGCACTCCCAACAAAGGCCCAGGACCAGATAGCTTCACTGGTGAATTACCATATATTCAGAGTAGATTTAATACCTGTCCTTCTCAGACTCAAAAAATTGAAGATTTGGAAAAATGTTTCCAATCTCATGAGGGGAGGAGTTAGATGGTGGAGTAATAGGGCGACCCTGGGCTTGCCTCGTCCATTGAAAATAGCTAGATCAACATCAAATCATTTTGAACATCTAGGAAGTTGGTTGAAGGATTAAGAGAACAATCTACATGTTTTGAGGGAGAAAACTTGGCAGGTACAGGTATGGAGACTTGAATTGGGAGAAAGAAAAGCCTCAGTACTGCAGAAGGGAGGGAGCCTTTTTTGTGGAGAGGAAAAGGAAGAGGGGAGAAGAGAGCAGGATGTTGGGTTCACACAAGAGAAGCACTCCCCCAAAACCATTGACTGGGGAATCAGGAGGAACTATCACAAGTTTTTGCAAATGGTGGAGCTCAAATTTGGAGGTTTTGAAAGTCTGTACCATTAGCTGAAGTCAATCTGGGTGGGCAGCTGTGCTTCTCGGGAGAAGGGCAGAGCCCTGGGAGTGGACAGCAGATAGCGTGGTGTTGGGGTCCCCTGGGTTGCACTGGGAGAGAATGTTCCCCTTCCCAGAGTGCATTTGGAAGAGGGTGTATTTCCTCTCCAATGATTAAAGACCCAGCTGGTGCCTTTGAGCAGCCGTTCAACAGCAAGGGACAGAGGCACATGTAGAGGGCAGATAATCTGGTTGCAGCTTTCTGTTGTCATTCACTGTAAACTCCAGGCAGCTCTGTGGCTGTGTGACTACTTTTCTGGGACAGAATGGTGTTAAGCACAGTGCTGCAAGGCTCTCTTCTGGAGGGGGGCAGCAGTCTGCCTTTAACTCCTTTAAGATTTGGAGTTTTGAATCCTGGCTGCACACCAGAGATAAAACACAGGAGAGCTGTGGCTGTGTGTGTGTCAGTGGCTCAGGCACAGAAGGGTTGAGGGCAGGGTTCTGATGGAAGTCTGGGACACAGAAGGAGAGATCATTTGCTTGTCTGGACTCCCTGAACAGTGGCAGGTGCAAGCTACCCTCCCTAAGGATAAGAGAGTGGGGTGATGCCATCTTCCCTTCCTGCACCAGCGCAGCTGGACTTCAGTGAGCAACATAGTGCCCCCAGTGGAGGCTGCAGCCTCTTACACCAAACCCCACCCCCCTGCACCCTGCTAGGGCAAGTCTGACTGTGTGAGCCAGTGCAGCTGGCCTCTGCCCCAGAGGACCAACACAGCCCCCACTGCCGACATGCACCAAGTCTACTGATCATAGAGTGCTTAGTTCTGGTGGAAATAGGACCAAACTCATTTTATAAGGCCATCATTACGTTGATATTAAAACCAGACAAAAACAAGATAAAAAGAAAATCCTAGGTTAATATTTGTGATGAACTTACATTAAAAATTCTCAACAAATGTTAGCAAACCAAATTGAAAAAGGATCATACACCATGATCAAAGGAGCTTTATTCCAGGGGTGCAAGTGTGGTTCAGTGGCCATAAGTCAATCAATTTGATACACCGTGTTAACAAAATGAAGGATAAAAATCAGATAATCATTTCAATACTTGCAGAAAAAGGACTTGACAAAATTCAACGTCCATTTATGATAAACTCTCAACAAAGTGGGAATAGAAGGTGGTATGTACCTCAACATAAATAATGCCATATATGACAAACTCACAGCTAACGTCATACTCAACAGTGAAAAGCTGAAAGTTTTTCCTCTAAGATCAGGAGCAAAGACAAAGATTCCCACTCTTGCCACTTTTATTCAACATAGAATAGAAGTCATAGCCACAGCAATTAGGCAAGAAAAAGAACTAAAAGACATCTAAGTTGGAAAGGAGTTAAAATGTCACTGTTTTCAGGTGTGTGACACTGTATAGAAAACCCTAAAGGTTCACCAAAAAAACTGTTAGAACCAGTAAATGAATTCAGTAAAATTTCACAGTACAAAATTAAGATGCAGAAATCTGTTGTTTTTATACACTAATAATGAAGTAGCAGAAAGAAGAAATCCCATTTACAATTGCAAATAAAAGAAATACCTGTGAAAAAATTCAATAAGGTGAAATATCTGTACAATGTAGACTATAAGATATCAATGAAAGAAATTGAAGAACATACAAATAATGGGAAGATATTCCATGATCATGCATTGGAAGAATTAATATTGTTAAAAGTGTTCATACAACCCAAAGTAATCTACAGATTTAGTGCAGTCCCTATCAAAATTTCCATGGCATTTTTCACAGAAATAGAACAAATAATTTAAAGATGTGTATGGGCCTCAAAAGACCCTGAATAGCTAAATCAATCTTAGAAGAACAAAGTTAGAGGTATCATGCTTTCTGATTTCAAACTATACTACAAAGCTATAGTAATTAAAACAGTATGTTATTAGCATAAAATCAGTCATTGATGGGATAGAATATAAACTTACACATATATGGTGAATTAATTTCTGAAAAGGAGCCAAGGGTTGCAACTGGGTAAGTCTTTTCAATAAATTATTTTGGAAATGGACAGCCACATGCAAAAGAATGAAACTAGACCCCTATCCTGTACCATACATAAAAATGAACTCAAAATAGTTTAAAGACTTGAATGTAAGATCTGAAACCATAAAACTCCTAGAAGAAAACATAGGTGGTAAGATCCTTGACATTGGTCTTAACATTTAATTTTTGGATTTGATTTCAAAAACAAAAATAAACAAATGGGACTACATCAAACTAAAAGAGCTTCTGCACAGCAAAGAAAACCATCAACAAAATGAAAAGACAGTCTACTGAATGGGAGAAAATATTTGCAAATCATCCATCTGATAAGGGGATAACATTTAAAATAAATAACTCAAGCAAGTCAATAGCAAAAAAGCCATACACTCTGATTAAAAAATGGGTAGAGTATCTGAATAGACATATTTCCAAAGAAGACCAGCAGGCACGTGCAAAGATGTTCTACATCACTAATCAGTGAAATGCAGATCAAAACCACAGTGATATATTACTCCACACTTGTTAGAATGGCTACTATCAAAAAAAGTTTTTGAGGATGTGGAGAAAGAGAACCCTTATGCACTGCTGTTGGGAATGTACATTGGTGCATCCACTAAGAAAAATAGTATGGAAGTTCCTTACAAAATTGGAAATAGAACTGCCATATGATCTATTATCTGAAGAAAATGAAAACACTATCAGAAATATATTGCACCCCTGTGTTCATTGTAGTTCTTATTTACAGTAGTCAAAATATGGAAACAACTAAAATATTCATCAATAGGTAAATGAATAAAGAATATGTGGTATATATACAATGGAATACTACTTGGCTATAAAAAAGAATGAAATTGTGCCATTTGCAGCAACATCGATGGATCTGAGGGTATTATGCTAAGTGAAATAAGTCAGTCAGAGAAAGACAAGTACATGATTCCATTTATATATGGAATCCAAAAAAAACAAAAACCTCATAGATATGGAAAATTGGTGGTTATTAGAGGGGAAGACGGTGGTGGGGTGGATGAAATGGGTAAACAGGGCAATTTTATGGTGGTGGATGGTAGCTAGATTTACTGTGGTGATCACTTTGTAGTGTATACAAATAGCAAATCATCTTGTATACCTGCAGCTAATATAACATTACATACCAATTTTACTTCAAGGAAAAAAAAAAGCGAACCTTGTGGAATATATTAACATAAGTCATAGTATGATTGAAGCATTAAAAAAAAAAGTCACCAGGGGTGCCTGGGTGGCTCTGTCAGTTTAGCATCTGACTCTTGATTTCATCTCAGGTCATGATCCAGGTGGTGGGATCGAGCACCATGTCAAGTCCTGTGCTGAGCATGGAGCCTGCTTGAGATTTTCTCTCTCTCCCTCTGCCTCTCTTGCACATGCTGCTCATAAAAATAATAATAATAAAAAAGTAACCAAAGTTCGTGTCTACCTTGTAATGGTATTTTAAGTAAATCCATATAAAACATGGTGGAGATGATAAGGCAGAGAGCGTATCTGCTTTGCATTTAAGTTTTGTGTGGCTTGCTTGATGTTTAAGATTTTTTGAGTCATTTACAAACACTTAAACACTAAGCAATTTCACCTTTAAAATCCGTATTTTCTGGGTTTCTATTAAGGCAGTCTGGCAACTACATCTGACTTCTCTTGGCAGCAGCTGGTAGGAGCTAAGTTCTGGCTATCTTCTTTGGATGGTGCTCTTGTCTTCCAGTAGCCTCAAGCCCATCTGATTGCTTTACTCATTTAACTTACCCATTCTGGTTATTTTAATTTATGACCTTTGTCTGAAGTAATTTAGTAACACTTGAATCATTTTGAAATGCATTCAGTTGTCAAAGTAATACCTAGGGGGGGAAATGGGTAATTCTGAACAAATTTATCATACTTATTGTGGAAATTGCTACAATAATCTTTGTTCTCTGGTAAGTTCAAAGTTCATACTGTAGAAACTTTATTGTTCCTGAACAATAATATGCTATATATCCTTCAGAAATCAGAGCTTTTGCCCTATTGGTTTTTAAAAAAATTAATTGATTTTATAAGCATGGATTTTTTTTTAAATTTCTTTTGGTTTCTTGGTTCATTTGTAGTAGTACTTTGGTCATAAGCCCTGTTCAATGTGTTTTGCACTTTCCAAATTATTCTCATACAGATTGTATTTGATTCTGATAGTAACCACATGTGCCAAGGTAAGAGAAGCATTAAAAAAAGAAGAAAAACAGAGTGGAGGCTTTTCAAAAAAATTAATTTGGACCAGGATTAGAAGTTCCTGAGAGATGGCCCAAAAAGAGGATAGTGCTGAAGAACTTCTGGGGTTACTTCTGTTTTTGTAATTTTTGAATATGTCTTAGTTATTACAGCATGATAACCTTTTCAGTTTCTAAAGGAGCCGAGCATTTCTGGTTACCCATACTCAACTTATTTTAGCAGAAAACATTCACCTTCAATAATAACTTCTCTTTGAAATGTTTACAGAGAAGGAAACTGAGGTTAGTGGCAAAGCTGTTGATCATTACCCCCAGAAACTGACTCTGGTCTGGTGCTCTTCTCATTGCATCGGCAGCCCCATGGCCAAGGATTGCTGATGCTCCCTATTGGAATATTCTTGAGCCAAGTCTTTGGCAGACTTTTTTTGTTGCATCTTTCTACTGTGTAAATAAAGGTATTAGAAGAAATGTAGTTTTTTGAATACTGCCCAACCAGTTTCTGCTTGGTAACTTGCCCTGAGACCCTGTGAATGCCAGCAAGTAAATTAGATCCACAGTGTGTTTGATATGCATATTTTCTCCCCAAACAAAATTTGAATTCCACAAACACAAATTGAATCATTTTCTAAATGTTTGTATATGAATGGAAGTTTCTGTCCTATCCTTCTGTAACCAATACCATAAAACTTCTTAAGGTCTATGATGCATTTGTTGTACAATGTTAATCCAAAACAAAACTTTATTCTGACTAAATTTGTAGCTATAGAGAGATACCAAACTCATTTCCATTGATCAGTACAACATGTTTGTACCAACCAGATCTAAAAAATGTGTAAAGGAGTGCCATGCTGTAAAGATCTTATTATAGTTGTAAACACAAGTGCAGCTGTTACAAATCTAGCAAAACCTCAGATTAAACAATTTAAAATTTACTGAAGATGACATTCCAGAGCCATTTTTCATAATATAAACACTCTGGGACATGCCTTTGAAATGAGTGGGATTGTCATTAATATTAATGCCACTGAATTCAAGGCTGGGAAGTCATTTCTTTTTGAGCTTTATTTTCACTCCTAATTTTGGAATAGAATATGTTTTTAACCTGAAGTGTGGCATGTTTATTCACACCCTGAAAAAACTTGATCCTATTGCTTTTGAATTGTAGGAATGCAAAAATACGGTATAAGTATTTTATTCTTTATTTAAGGTCTCTTAAATTAGTTTGTTAGAACTAAGTTTGGCAAAAATTAGCTGTTAATGGAATCCAATTGCCTTAGTCAATTAAAAAAAGTAGAAGGAGTTGATATTTTAGAATTATATCGGTTTGACAATTTAGAATGCTGTATTTAAGGGAAGAATTTTATTCTGAATGATTTTGAGCATGTTTCTTGTGGTCTTGTCTTTCAGCTAGACTGCGGTAGGACAAGTTTTCAAAATCTGCACTGCTCTAATTTGTTTTTCTCCTTATTTTCCACTTAAGTGCGGTTACTGGTGGGGTATCAGTTGAGCAATATAGTATTTTCTAGAGCTACGTTCTGTGCTTTGATTTCTTATGAAATCTGGTATGATTTTTTTGTGTCAAATTTAAGAGTATACAAGAGTCCACTGGAAGCTCTTTGAATGAACTGGGTCAGGGGCGCCTGGGTGGCGCAGTCGGTTAAGCGTCCGACTTCAGCCAGGTCACGATCTCACGGTCCACGAGTTCGAGCCCCGCGTCGGGCTCTGGGCTGATGGCTCAGAGCCTGGAGCCTGTTTCCGATTCTGTGTCTCCCTCTCTCTCTGCCCCTCCCCCGTTCATGCTCTGTCTCTCTCTGTCCCAAAAATAAATAAACGTTGAATGAACTGGGTCAAATAGTTCTGGGAGTGTGTGTGATTGTTTTGCTTTTGTTTGCTTATTTATTGATGACTGCGTTTTAAAATTCCATTTGCCTTTACTGAATTACTCTACTGGACTGTTGAGGAAGCCTCTAATTTGGGTAATAGAACAGTTAAATGATTATTACTAAACTATCCTTAGTCCTTGATTAAAAAGAGGCAACATTTTTATCAAGAGGAGGCAGTTGACTCTCCCTTATTTACACTAGTTCTTCAATTTTTGTTAAACATTTTCTGATCTGAAGAATTGAAGCCAACCATTGTCAAATACCATGTTGTAACCTAAAGTTGGTAACTGTGGAAGCTCAGAGCTGATCAGAAGAACTGGCTTTTTCTATCAGTATAGAAGACTGGTGTATACCTCAATGATTGCTGTTGCTTTTGTCTCCTCCTTTCTTTTTTCTTTCCTTTTTTTTTTTCCTTTTTAATTTAAGAGTTTGTGGAGGTTTCTTTGAATTCTTTCAGCGTTTACATAAAATTCTGCATTTTGGGAAGGAAATCTGGGCAGATACAAAAGCTTCTTTTCCTGTTTTAAAACTTTTCTCAGTAATTCTAGGATTTTCCTTTATTATCATCTATTCTTCTATCCTTTCTCTGATACCACATCTTCTTGTTTCTCTTTCTAGGTTTATTCCCTGCTTTTGGTGATGGGTATCCTCTAGTATCTTCTTAAATGGTGTGTGAAAGGTGAGTTATTTACTGGTCACTGCCTATTGAATGTATCATTATTCTAGTCACGATTGATAGTTTGATGAATATAGAATTCCATGTTGGAAACAATTTTCCTTCAAAATTGTGAAGGCATTGTTGCATTTCCATTTACTTTCCAATGTTTTTACAATTTTATGTGGTGTGCTATGGTGTGCTATGATGTTCTTTTCATCCAATGTGTTGGGTACTTGGTTTACCCTTTAAATCTGGAGACTCTTGTCTTTTAGTTCTGAGAAAATTTGTTTTCACTGTATCCTCTCCTCCATTTTCTTTGGAGCTTCTTTGTTTGGAATTTGACCTCCAGGGCTGATCCTCTGATTTTCTTATCTTTCTCCTGTTTTCTCTCACATTGTCTTTTTGCTCTACTTATGAGAAATTTTTTGAAATTTAAATTCTTTCTTTTCTTTTAACAAATTTTTTTAAATGTGTATTCCTTTTTTTGAGAGAGAGAGCGCGCATTTGCATGTGTGCCAGTTGGGGGGTGGGGGGTGGGGCAGAGAGAGAGGGAGACATAGAATCTGAAGCTGGCTCCAGGCTCTGAGCTGTTAGCACAGAGCCTGACGCAGGGTTCGAACTCATGAACCATGAGATCATGACTTGGCCGAAGCCAGACACTTAACCGCCTGAGCCACCCAGGCTCCCCTAAATTCTTTTTTTTCTATTGAGTTTTTCATTTCTACTATGGTATGTTTAATTTCCAGAATCATTCTCTGAATGTTCTTTTGTTAATATTCTGTCCTTATGTCATGGGAATAGTGTTATTTCTTCTGTATTCTGAAAATGTTAACGTTAAGACTTTTGGAAAAAGATTTTAAAGTCTCTTTCCTTCCCCCCACCCCCCCCCTTGTGACTTACATGTTGCTTTTTATCTGTATATTTTGGTTTCCTCTTTTATGTTAGAGGTTTCTTCAAGATGTCTGGTAATCAGTCCTTGGTTGTATGCTTATATTTGCAACAGGGAGCTAAAAATCTCATTCTGAGTGCATGGGAGACACTTAGATTCCCATTGAGATGGTCAGGTTTGGCCAAGTTTTGGGGAACTCTCACATATCAGTAGGCATATCAGAGTTGCTTGTCAACTGTAAGTCAGATTGAGTGGGGTAGGAAATTTGGGGAGGGGGCAGATTTCAGCATTCAGTATCCCAGTTTACATGTTTTTATGTAACTCCTAACCCTGTACCTCTACCCCACCCCATTCACTGCCCCCATTTGTTGAATTGTAGCTCTGCTCTCAACTGTGGCTATTGACTCCTGGTCCAGAGACCCTGCGTTTTATAATCTCCAGAAAATAAATCACCTCTTTTTGGTCAGGTTGGGGCTGGACTGCCAAGAGTTGGAATGATGTGGAAATGTGGATATCTAACTGCCTCTTAGATAGACTTTAAACCAGTTGACTTTATTTTTGGTCTCCTTCATCCCTATTTCCAGATGTCCCAGATTTCTTTATTTCCTGATCTTGTTAGTGGTCCAGCAGTATAAAATGGGACGTACAATGAGCTGGTTTTAGCTTTCTTGTTGTCCCTCTGGGATTCTGTTTTTCCAGTCTATTAAGTCAGTCACCACTTGTCTATCTGCTTTCTAGCTTGTGAAATTCTATTACTGTTTTCTCCTTTTCTATTTTCCTCATCCATGTAAGTTTATGCCTTAAAAAAAAAAAGAAAGAAAAAGAAAAGTAAATTTCTTTATTGTCATCTTTATAGGGTTTCAGGAAGGATTGAAACCTGTGTTTTTAGTCTGGCCATCTATATCTGGACGTTCCTCCAGCAAACACCTCTCTTTTTTCTTAAATATATGTTTTCTATATATATTTTCTCCCTAAAATGGCTTGCTTGTTATTCCAAACTGTGTTTTGAAAATTCTGATTCATATATAACTAATAAATTGGGATTACCGGTAGTGACATTTCTATATGCAGCCATGCTACCAGCAAGGTGTTCCATTCTGTTTGCTGCAGGTCTGATAGATGGATGATGATATTAATTTATTGAATGAATATTTATTAAATATCTGGTCTGTGCATAGCTTTGCACCAGGCTCTACTATAATAGTGAACTACTAAATAAGAACAGGGTAGGCTGTAATACCAAAAAGACATGTTAAAGAAAGAATTCAGAGTCTTCTAGAACTTAGGATTGCTGTGATATAGTAGCTGTAGACATATCAATTGAACTGTAAAGCAAACAGACCTAGATGATCTTTTTGAACACACATGTTAAGAAGAATATCAGTCTGAGTGATTGGTAGTAGGCTCCATAGATATATTTGTCCTCTAAGTGGTTGGAAGTAAGATTCTGGGGCTTAGGACAGGTGATAGAGCTGAACTTAAAGGTGGATGGATCATCAGTAGAAGCTCATGTTATGAAAGTAAATGGAGGGGCGCCTGGGTGGCGCAGTCGGTTAAGCGTCCGACTTCAGCCAGGTCATGATCTCGCTGTCCGTGAGTTCGAGCCCCGTGTCAGGCTCTGGGCTGATGGCTCGGAGCCTGGATCCTGTTTCCGATTCTGTGTCTCCCTCTCTCTCTGCCCCTCCCCCGTTCATGCTCTGTCTCTCTCTGTCCCAAAAATAAATAAAAAACGTTGAAAAAAAAATTAAAAAAAAAAAAAAAAGAAACTAAATGGAATGGTTTGTGGAAAGTGAGATGAAAGAGGCCAGAAGATGGAACCCCCTGGATCACTAACATTTATGGGTATTTGGAGGAAGAAGAAGTTTACAGGCAGATAGAGTGCTCTGTAGCTTCTTCCCTTGTAGAAAGATCAAGTAAAATGAGGCTGAACATGGAGAAGTGATTGGGAACACTATTTTTACTAAAAGATTTAGGAAACAAACAGTTTTATATTAAAAAAACCCCACCCCTATCTCTTAGAGAATATTCACCCCAGTTATAGAAGCCCTGATATATAGAGAGGTGATGGTCATCTTAGCCTGATTGTGATAATTGTAGAAAATGGACTGGATAAGGCCAGGGCTGAAAGAATTATGGGTTGAAGTGGAACCTGGGAAGATTAAAATATAGGTATATGGAGTTCTTTTAGTAGGGATAGATGTTTGGTGATGTGAGTTAAGAAAGTGCATTGATTGAAGTGTTAGAGGTCTTCCAGACTACTCCAGCTTTGATGATTCACTAGGAAGACTTCACAGAATTCAGCATGTAGTTGTCCTCATGATTATGATTGATTACAGGGAAAGGACACCAAGCAAGATCAGCGATGGGAAAAGATGCATGGGATGAAGTCCGGAGGAAATCAGGCACAAGCTTCTAAAGAGTCTTTTCCCTTTGTAGTCACACAGGACATATTTCCTCCAGCAGAATTGTGACAACGTGTATAATGTCATTCCTCAGGGAAGCTCATTAGAGAGAATCAGTGCCCAAGGTTCTTACTGGGGGCTGATCACATAGTCATCCTCTGCCTAGCAGGTACCAAATTCCAGACCCTTAGTAGGAAAGTAGATAGATGTTCAGCATAAATCACATTGTCTGTACAGCTTAGGCACTGTGAGTCCCTCTTAATAATTAGGGAGGTGGGAACTCTTCCAGTATCCAAGTTCCCAGAGTCTAGCCGAGTACCAGTGTTACAAACACCCCTTTCTGAGGAGATGAGTTTTAGGCCTGCTGTGTTAATTCTTTTTTGCACAGTCATTTTAGGAGTTAAGCCATTTTGAGGGTCCAAGTTAAGTTTTGGTAAATTGCAAGTTAATACCAAGTTAACCTTGGTAAATTGCAAAGGTGTCTGATGGCCCGGTTAGAGTCCTGCACAGGTGTAAACTGGTGGTGTGGTAAGTGCAGGCAAATGACTAATAACCTTCTAGAAGATTATGAATTCAGGGTGAGAAATATATTCCATGGAATATTAGAACTCATGATAAAAAAGGTAATTATGGGTGAGTGGAAGGTTATGCTACGGACTGAATTTTGCCTCCATCTATTCCCTGCCGATTCATATGTTGAAGCCCTGATGTGACTGTGTTTGGAGATCAGGCCTTTAGAAGCAGTAATTAAGCTTAAATGAGGTCATAAGGGTGGGGTCAGAATCTGGATTAGTGCTTTAAAGGAAGGGGAAGGGAGATCTCTTTCTCTGCATGTGCACAAATAAGAGGTCATGTGAGCATACAGAGACGGTGGCCATCCACAAGCCAGGAAGAGGAACCTCACCAGGAGCCGAGTCATCCAGAACCTTGATCATGGGCTTGCCAGCTTCTAAAACTAAGAAAATAAACGGTGTTGCCATGCTGTTTTTGTTATGGTAGCCTGAGCAGCGTAAGGCAGATTGGGATCAGATGAGGACCTCAGCTTTATCAAGGTGAACTCTCTGTGGAGCAGGAGAATATTAACATGGCACTGGGTTTCTGTTTCTGTTGATTTTTGGTGATTTGCTGGATACTTTTTTTGTCTGTTTGCTTTTTACTTAGCTAACTCATCCCCATACCACCCTTTTTGAATTAGCATAAGTTATTAAACCAGGGTTCTGGATCTGTGCCTTCCAGTATCATAGTCAGTAGCCACATTTGCTTCTGTAAATTTAAATTCATTGGAATAAAATAAAATAAAAAATTCATTCCTTCACTTGTACCTGCCACATTTCATGTGTTCAGTAGCCACATGTGGCTAGTGGCTATCTCAGTGGATAACATAGATATGGATAGAATATTACCATCATTGCATACAGTCTTGCTGGGCAGCACTTTTCTAGATTGTTGCTTCACAACAATTCTCTCTTCTTTATTTTCTGTCTTGGTGGTTCTGAGCTTTTCCAGGTTCAAGGCATACTTCTGACTACTAAGATTTTTGATGGGCTTCTGAAAGATTTTAAAACAACACTAAGAAATGAACAATAGTTGCAGTGCAAATTCGGCTAAAGCACAGTATGTCAAGCAGAGTCTATAACAGTATCTGTGATTATCATGCTATTCATTTGGTCACTTTTCTGCAGTATGTGTCTTTAAAAGAGATGTTTTCTATCCCTAATGGGTTTGCTTATATATCCATAGGACAAAGACTTGGATACCTGTTTTCCTGTTTTATTCTCCTGGAAGTGATAAACAGGAAGCATCAGTAACCAGGCTGATTTGCTGTGAGCACTGGTTAGTCTGAGGAATCCTAGGCCAAGGGTAGGTCAGTGAAAGCTGCAAATGATCTGGCATTGTTTGGAACAGATTGTTTCATGAGATAGTAAGTAAAATAATGGTCAGAAGCCTCTTAATTCTCCATGGTACCCCATTCTACCAGTCCATGTCGTATGTGGGAGCTGTTCTTGAGAATCCTCAGAACAACCCTGTGAGGTAGGTATTATTTCATTTCTGAAGCCAAGTGAAGGCAGCATTCAGAAATTTCATATAATTTGCCCTGGGTCACCAAGCTAGTAAACAGAGATGCTGGATTCAAACCTTTCCGTTGGTCTTCACAGCTTGTGTTTTTTCCACCATAATGCAGCTGGACTTGGCCAGGGCCCCATCTCCCCACTGGGTGGGAAATAGCTCTCTCAAAGCTGTGTTCTTTATAAAAGGGGTTCTTTGTAAATTCCAAACACATTTAACTCCAGGTAAAGACTGAATACCTAGAAAGGGATATTTATCCTTTTATTTTAAGGGATCATTTTTTTTATTTTAATTACATTGAAAACAGAGAAACTTTTTTTTTTTAAAGGAGAAGAATCACTCATTATACCAGCACTTATTTTGGAATCATTTTCCCCTGCTTATACAGACACATATCATGTATTATACATATTTGTCTGCAGCTTCCTCATTTGACTTAGGAAGTTAGGATGAACATCTCTAAGTCAGTCAGGAATAGTCATTTTGTAGTTAACTGCTCTGTTACTTGAAAAATGTATTTTGTTTTTTAAATGGTTATTGTTACACCCACTTTAACTACTCTTCTTCATTTTAGCCTCTAGGTCTGTTTTTTCTTTGTATGGGGTTAGTGAGAAACAATTGCAAGACAGGAACAAAGTCTTAAATTTGGTGGCACTCAGCACCAAATAATTCCAGATGTTTGCTTTTCCCTGCATATAGAAAGAACTCAGTCTGATGCCGTGTTTGTTCTTCTCATCCTCCCTTGTCTTTATTTCTCTTCCATTTCATTTAATTTTAACCTCAATACCAGACTTGTTTTGTGCAGTCTTTGGCCTGCTGCTGTGCTGTCTTTGCCACTGGCTCTCCCTCCAGCCCCCAGTCACTGATGTGTTTCTTGGCAGGGAACGGAAATGATGGTGGTCCTCTCGGTTGACTCCGGAGCACCCCAAGTCAGCAGTAATACTTGGCATAACAAGTACCAGGGTGGGATAACCACACATCCCTGGCCTGGGATTTAAAAGTTGTTAGTTGTCCTGTGAGCTGTGGTTTAGCGATCTACTTAAGGGAGAGATTGAATTTATTTCTTACAGGCTTCTTTTTCTTGGTCATCGTCTGATATTATTGCCTTATTATTATTTTATTTCTTTTTATTATCTTTGGCTCAAATTTTCCTTTTAGCCATTTTTCTTTGATCGTTTTTTCTTATCTTCCCCTTTGTGACTCTTTAGACTTCTCTATTTATTTTATTAAAAAAATTTTTTTTAATGTTTATTTATCTTTGAGACAGAGACAGAGCATGAGCTGGGGAGGGGCAGAGAGAGAGGGAGACACAGAATTCAAAGCAGGCTCCAGGCTCTGAGCTGTCAGCACAGAGCCCAATGCAGGGCTCAAACTCATGAACTGCGAGATCATGACCTGAGCCCAACTTGGACATTTAACTGATGGAACCAGCCAGGTGCCCCTGGACTTCTCTTTTTTTTTTTTTTTTTTTTTTAAATTTTTTTTTTTTTTCAACGTTTATTTATTTTTGGGACAGAGAGAGACAGAGCATGAGAGAGGGAGACACAGAATTGGAAACAGGCTCCAGGCTCCGAGACATCAGCCCAGAGCCTGACGCGGAGCTCGAACTCCCGGACCGCGAGATCATGACCTGGCTGAAGTCGGACGCTTAACCGACTGCGCCACCCAGGCGCCCCGTGGACTTCTCTTTTTTAAATCAGCCTTATGCTGGGTCATAGGGTAGGTCTATTTTTAATTTTCTGTGTAACCTCCACACTGCTTTCCAGAGCGGCTGCACCAATTTGCATTCCCACCAACAGTGCAAGAGGGTTCCCGTTTCTCCACATCCTCTCCAGCATCTATAGTCTCCTGATTTGTTCATTTTGGCCACTCTGACTGGCGTGAGGTGATACCTGAGTGTGGTTTTGATTTGTATTTCCCTGATAAGGAGCGACGCTGAACATCTTTTCATGTGCCTGTTGGCCATCTGGATGTCTTCTTTAGAGAAGTGTCTATTCATGTTTTCTGCCCATTTCTTCACAATGGAATACTACGTGGCAATGAGAAAAAATGAAATATGGCCTTTTGTAGCAACGTGGATGGAACTGGAGAGTGTGATGCTAAGTGAAATAAGCCATACAGAGAAAGACAGATACCATATGGTTTCACTCTTATGTGGATCCTGAGAAACTTAACAGGAACCCATGGGGGAGGGGAAGGAAAAAAAAAAAAAAAAAAAAAAGGACGTTAGAGTGGGAGAGAGCCAAAGCATAAGAGACTGTTAAAAACTGAGAACAAACTGAGGGTTGATGGGGGGTGGGAGGGAGGGGAGGGTGGGTGATGGGTATTGAGGAGGGCACCTTTTGGGATGAGCACTGGGTGTTGTATGGAAACCAATTTGTCAATAAACTTCATATAAAAAAAAAAAATAAATCAGCCTTATGCTAATCTGATTTTCCTTCTGCTTGAATCTAATCTGATTTTTCATTGGCTCGGGACAGGGAGGGTAAGGTGAGGAAGGTGGAGGTAAATACTCCACCTGAGAATTATTTAATACAAAACAAAGTATTTGATTCCTTGTGTTTGAGAGACCATAGAATAAGCTAGCCACTAATATCAAATGGTTTTTGAATGCAGTCTTACAAAAAGAAGACTGATAAGTCCCTACCTCCTAGGAGTTCAGGATGCATTGTGGGAGAAAGGAGCAGGCCACGTAGGAAGTGTAAGAAAAATATGTCAGCAAAGGTAAACCAACATGTGAGGGAGAAACTGTACTAGGAGACGCATTGTGAATGGCTGATAGAGAAAAATGGAAAGGCTTTCGGAAGCAGATAAGTTTTCAGCATATAGAGATGTTTTATGTTGGTGATAAATAGAGCTATACTGTTAACTTTTATTTGAAGAAAGGTTAAATATTGACTACGGGAAAGAACCTATTCTGGGGCTTGGAAAACAAGGTTTTGTACTCAGAAGACAAATATAGCTAACAACTTTAGTACTGAACTGCATAAGTTTTTACTTTTTTTTATTTTTAAAATGTGGCTGGAATATTGTTATTTATTATATGTAACATATCTAGCAATAGAATAATTGTTAGTGAAACATTTAAAGAGATATACAAATGAATCAGAATTTCTTAAAATAACATATTTTTCTTCTTTGGGGAAATCCTAGTTAAAACTGGAAAAACTTCAAGCTTTATTATAGCTCATTACAAATTTTGGGAATTTTGATATTGTCCAGCAAAAACTTCAGTAGATTTTAGAAACTAGTTATTAATTGACCTCAGTTCTGCACATTTTTGTTGTTTTGCAAGAGTACCCTTAAGGTTTAAATCAAGTTAAAAGTAGGGTAAATGGTGTGTGCCTGTAAGGTCAGACTAAAACTATATTTTTTCCTGTCAGCACCTGAGTAGAAAAAAACTAGTTTAAGAACTTGACTATAGTTTAGAATCTTACACAAAACCACATATACTATAGTACTTTTAAAACCTGGATCCAAAATGTAGAATCATTTTGTTTTATAGAACTTAAAACTACATCTGATATTACTATGTCTGTGCTGTCCTGATACAGTTTTGGATTGCATTAGTGGTACAAGAATGATTCCTGTATTTAAGTAACATACACTGCACAGATGGTATCAGTTTTGAATCTACTAAGTAAAAGAAAACTAGAACAACAATGATTTGCCAGTTCATTTTTACTGATTTTTATTTATTTTGGATGACTGTAGTCACTGTAAAGGTGGCAGACTGAACCTGGAAACTAGAGCCAAGAACAGAGTGGGTGGGCGCCCCTCCTGTTCCCTACCACATGTCTGCTAATTTTTCCCGGGAGAACTAGCGTGAGTTCTCTCGGGGTCTAAGACTTTGCTCCTTAACATAATACTGCCATGATTAACCCCCTCTCCCCTCCTTGTTTCTTCAATTAAGTGTCTACAGGTCAATTAAACCCTCCATAGTTCTTACATCCCTATTGTCCTTTGCCTAGTCTTTTTTTCTTATCATCCCTGGATTATGTCATCCATTTCCATGGCTTTCATTACTTTCTATGTGTGGATGGTTCCCACATCTATGTCTTTAGCTCAGATCTGTCTCCTGTAGCCCATTGCTTGTTGGACATTTTCGTTTGGAGGTCCCAAGTATCTTGTACTCAATATGTCCTAAACTGAACTCATCTTTCTATCCAAGCAAATCCTTACTCCTCTGTTCCCTCCTTCAGTACATGATGGTACTGTACACCTAGTTCTCTAATCAGAAACCTGAGCACCATCCTTAACTCCTCCCTATACTTTTTTTGCTGTGTTCAGTCAGACACTAAATATTGCATTACCCTACATCTTAAGTGTTTCTTGGGGTGCCTGGGTGGCTCAGTCGGTTAAGTGTCCGACTTCAACTCAGGTCATGATCTCGTGGTCTGTGAGTTCAAGCCCCACACTGGGCTCTGTGCGGACAGCTCAGAGTCTGGAGCCTGCTTCGGATTCTGGGTCTCCCTCTCTCTCTGCCCCTCTCCCGCTTGCACTCTGTCTCTCCCTCTCAAAAATAAATAAACATTTAAAAAATGTTTTTATAAGTGTCTCTCATATCTAGGCATTTTTCTCCATTTTTTCATGCCATTCAGCTAGGCCTTGGGTAACTAGAAGATAGGTCTTTCTGTTTCCCCTTCTAGCCCATTTTCTACACTGCTTCTGTGTGATCTTTCTAAAACACAAATCTGATTATATCACTTTGGTGCTAAACATTCTTCAGTTGCTCTTACAGGAGCATTCCTATTGCTCTTACAGGAAAATCCAAGGTCCTTACCACATCTTATAAGGTCCTTTCAAATGCATCTGCTTACCTGAGCAAGGTGACAACCTTGGTTAGATTGCTTTTCAGGCACTTGGGTGGCTCTGTTGAATGTCAAACTCTTGATTTCAGCCCAGGTCATGATCCCAGCATCGTGGGATGGAGTCCCTCATCAGGCTCCATGCTGAGGTTAGGGTCTGCTTCGGATTCTCTCTCTTTCTCTTTCTCTCTCTGCTCCTCTCCCTTGCTCGCAATCTCTCTCTCCCTCTCTCTCTCTCAAGTTAAAAAAAAAAAAATTGCTTTTATAGTCTGAAGTCCCCCTAACACCATTCATGAAATTTTATTGTGATCTATTGTCCCTTAGTAAGCCCCTGTCAGATCTGTGCACCCTTCTTCCTAAAGATAAGTCATGCATATTGCAGCAGGTAGTTGTAATGGTTGGCAGATTCCTCTGAGAAGTCTCCATCTAGAAGTTATGCTTGATATGCTGTTTTTATTACAAACTATAGAGAATCTATCTGCTGATCATGACAGATAAAGTAATGGAGGTGATTAGATGTCACCACAGCCTGTCATTTTTCCCCAGAAGTAATAAAAGAGTTAACCATCTGCTACTTGTGAAGCAGGTTTTCAAACAGGCCAACAGAGGTTGACTGTAGGAAAGGTATATTATTTCTCGCCCAAGAGAATGGGATTCCTGAAAGTCTTGGGAAGAAAAAAGGAACAAAGGAATGAATGTCACCAGTAGAGGGATAAAAATGGTGAGGTCATAGTACAAAAGCATTAATAGAGTAGTCCTTCTGCTGGTCTCTATCTTGAGATGCCCTAAAATGTTTGTTTTCATTATTAAAAAAGAAGTCAGTGTAGGCGTCTCCCAGAGAAGGGGGCAATCTCTGATTTTGGCAAGACTGTAAAACAACTGCGTTATGTCTTATTAATCTATGCTTTGTCTGAAGACAGGTCCTCTTACCTCAGTCTTTTACAAATGCTCTTCCCTCTGCTTGGAACATTCTACCTACTGTTTGAACACCTGTATATGGTTCAGGTCTCTTTCCCTGTAAACCTTGCTTGACACCCCAAGTTTAGGTTAAGTGCTCTGCTGAGTGTCCTGTGCCATAGAATGCTTCTTATACTGCAGCTTTAGTTTATGGTTTAAGTTCACTGATATGACTAATTTTATTATTTGAAATGAAAGGGGTTTCAGGAATGTTTTCCAGAGGATTGACTAGAGTCATGAGACATTTCTCCACTCCACCACTAAAGCCATGAATTTTCTTTAAACTTAATTACAATTTTGAAATATTTGTGATATATTCTGTGAATGAGAGCCAGCCAATCTGAGTCCAGTTGTGAATGTCTTGAATGTGAATGCCAGTATTCACATTTGATATTCTTTTTTTCTTACGTTTATGTATTTATTTTTGAGATGGGGGGGAGGAGCAGAGAGAGAGTGAGAGAGAATCCCAACAGGCTTCGTGCTGTCAGAGCAGAGCCTGTCACTGGGTCAAACCCATGAACGGTGAGATTGTGACCTGAGCCGAAATCAAGAGTTGAATGCTTAACCACCTGAGCCACCCAGGAGCCCAAATAGTTCTTTCAAATGTGATTTTCTTTTCTACTTACTTTACCAAAGCCATCTTTGTCATCCAAAGGACATCTGGCTCTTTGTTATTTTCCTAGAAATGAAGCCTCCTCATACATTAAATCAGTATATTTTTATTGTTGTATCATTTTAAATAGGAATTAATATAGAGAGGTTTTAATATACAGCAGACTCTTGATATTTTCAGATTTACCTCATGCGGTTTTGACGGTTTGCAATTGATCTAAAAAATTGATGACATACACTAAGTTGTGATTTTGCTAAGTCTCATATTTGAGTAGTAGGTATAAGACAGATTTGGGGGTGTGGGACATTGAGATAGTCAGTAAGCCTACCATACGCCTCAGAGTCTGCCTCTCGGGGTACCTTTGCTGTATACACATAATCAGAGCTTATACATTACTTCTTATGAAACAATAAAGCATTTTTTCATGGTTTCATAAAGCCAACTGCTAGTCCTTTGATGAAAGAGAAGAAATAACATTAAGATCTAAGGAAATGTTGGTTCTTGGTGTGAACAGTAAAGTTTTGGGTAAATTGAAGACTAGGATGTCTAATTAAGTTGTGGTTGTGAACTAAAATGAGAGTGAGTCCATGATAGTCATCAAGTTGGTGAACCTGTTTCAGTGAGTACCCTAACCAGTGTGAAAATTGCTCGAGTGGGAGAATGTGGAAGTTGGGTAGGTGATTCATTTGTGCTCTGAGGATATGAAGAATTTCATTATTCTTTATGGAAATATCTTTCTGTAGAAAGTCAGGGCTGGATAACAGATACAAAATATCCGGTATTGAAGGTACTTGTCAGTTCCTGAAATAAATTTTAATGTGAGTACAGTTTGATTTCATTATTTTAAGACATGATATGATTTTCTTTTTGTAACACAGATTTAATGTGAAGCATCAACCCATCATAGCGCTAGGGACAATTTTCCTTTTGCATTCTAGAAGATGAAGATGTTATAGTCTGGAAATGTGCTCCACACAGATGACAAAGGTGGAGACAAAGACAGTGATGAAGAATATGAGTAAGCTATGTGTGATGTCCATAACTCTAGTGAAGTAGTCTAATATTAGAAGTTGCTAACTGACATGTTCATCACTTGTGATATATTAATGAAGTGGAGTTTTAAGAATGCCTGAGTGGGGGTGCCTGGGTGGCTCAGTCAGTTAAGCATCCGATTGTTGATTTCATTTGAACAGTTTGTGAGTTCCAGCCCCATGCACTGACAGTATGGAGCTGCTTGGGATTCCTTCTCTCTCCCTCTCTGTCTGCCCCTTCCCTGCTCACTTGCTCTCTCTCTCAAAGTAAATAAACATAGGTTTAGAACATGCATCAATAAAAGAAAGGACAAGAACCATATGATCCTCTCAATAGATGCAGAGAAAGCATTTGACAAAATACAGCATCCTTTCTTGATAAAAACCCTCAAGAAGGTAGGGATAGAAGGATCATACCTTGGGATCATAAAAGCCATATATGAACGACCCAATGCTAATATCATCCTCAATGGGGAAAAACTGAGAGCTTTCCCCCTAAGGTCAGGAACAAGACAGGGATGTCCACTCTCGCCACTGTTATTCAACATAGTATTGGAAGTCTTAGCCTCTGCAATCAGACAACACAAAGAAATAAAAGGCATCCACTCTGGCCAGGAGGAGGTCAAACTTTCACTCTTCGCAGATGACATGCTACTCTATATGGAAAACCTAAAAGATTCCACCAAAAAACTGCTAGAACTGATTCATGAATTCAGCAAAGTTGCAGGATATAAAATCAATGCACAGAAATCAGTTGCATTCCTATACACCAAGAATGAAGCCACAGAAAGAGAAATCAAAGAATCGATCCCACTTACAATTGCACCAAAAACCATACTATAACCTAGGAATATAACCAAATCTAACCAAAGAGGTGAAAAATCTATACACTGAAAGCTATAGAAAGCTTATGAAAGAAATTGAAGAAGACACAAAAAATTGGAAAAAAGGTTCCATGCTCTTGGATAGGAAGAACGAATATTGTTAAAATGTGGATACTACCCAAAGCAATCGACATATTCAGTGCAATCCCTATCAAAATAACACCAGCATTCTTCACAGAGCTAGAACAAATAATCCTAAAATTGATATGGAGTCAGGAAAGACCCCAAATAGCCAAAGCAATCTTGACAAAAAGAAAACCAAAGCAGGAGGCATCACAATCCCAGACGTCAAGCTATACTGCAAAGCTGTAATCATCAAGACAGTATGGTACTGGCACAAGAACAGACACTCAGATCAATGGAACAGAATAGAGAACACAGAAATGGACCCACAAACATATGGCCAACTAATCTTTGACAAAGCAGGAAAGACTATCCAATGGAATAAAGACAGTCTCTTCAGCAAGTGGTGCTGGAAAAACTGGACAGCGACATGCAGAAGAATGATCCTGGACCTCTTTCTTACACCATACACAAAAATAAACTCAAAATGGATGAAAGACCTAAGTGTACGACAAGAAGCCATTAAAATCCTCGAGGAGAAAGCAGGCAAAAACCTCTTTGATCTTGGCCGCAGCAACTTCTTACTCAACACGTCTCCGGAGGCAAGGGAAACAAAAGCAAATATAAACTACTGGGACCTCATCAAAATAAAACGCTTCTGCACAGCGAAGGAAACAATCAGCAAAACTAAAAGGCAACCGACAGAATGGGAGAAGATATTTGCAAATGACATATCAGATAAAGGGTTAGTATCCAAAATCTGCCAAGAACTTATCAACTCAACACCCAAAAAACAAATAATCCAGTGAAGAAATGGGCAAAAGACGTGAGCAGACACTTCTCCACATGAGAAAATGAGAAAATGCTCCACATCAGTCATCATCAAGGAAGTACAAATCAAAACCACAATGAGATACCACCTTATACCTGTCAAAATGGCTAACATGAACAACTCAGGCAACAACAGATGTCGGCGAGGATGCGGAGAAAGAGGATCTCTTTTGCATTGTTGGTGGGAATGCAAGCTGGTGCAGCCACTCTGGAAAACAGTATGGAGGTTCCTTAAAAAAACTAAAAATAGAAGTACCCTAGGACCCAGCAATTGCACTACTAGGCATTTATTCAAGGGATACAGGTGTGCTGTTTTGAAGGGACACATGCACCGCCATGTTTATAGCAGCACTATCAACAATAGCCAAAGTATGGAAAGAGCCCAAATGTCCATCGATGGATGAATGAACAAAGAAAATGTGGTATATATATATACAATGGAGTATTACTGGGCAATCAAAAAGAATGAAATCTTGCCATTTGCAACTGCGTGGATGGAACTGGAGGGTATTATGCTAAGGAAAGTAGTCAGAGAAAGACAAAAATCATATGACTTCACTCATATGAGGACTTTAAGAGACAAAACAGATGAACCTAAGGAAGGGAAACCAAATAATATAAAAACAGGGAAGGGGACAAAACAGAAGAGACTCATAAATATGGAGAACAAACTGAGGGTTAATGGAGGGGTTTTGGGAGGGGGGATGGGTAAATGGGTGAGGAGCATTAAGGAATCTACTCCTGAAATCATTGTTGCACTAGATGCTAACTAATTTGGATGTAAATTTAAAAAAATAAAATTAAGAGTTTATAACATGCTCTTTTGGATGTTTCATCTTGGGTGCAGCCATAAAGCATGAATAGTGATATAAAGCACTGTCATTCATCATTTAGAATCACTTTGATACCTCTTAGTTCAGTAAATGGATGCTCCATGCTTCTGTAGTAATGATGTTATGTAACATTGAGTTGATTTTAATGGCAGAATTTTATATGACTTGGCTTTTTTTTTTAATGTTTATTTAATTTTGAGAGAGGGAGAGAGTGTGAGCAGGAGAGGGTCAGAGAGAGAGGGAGACACAGAATCTGAAGCAAGCTCTAGGCTGTGGTTCAGATCGAGCCCGAGGCGGGCCCCAAACAAACGAACCTTGAGATCATGACCTGAACTGAAGTTGTAGGCTAACCAACTGAGTCACCCAGGTGCCCCTGAAAAAACAAACAATCAAAAAAAAACCTTCTTGAGATGGATACCTGATTAATTTTAAAATATTATTATAAAATATACATAAACACAGAAGTTACCATTTTGATCATTTTTAAGTGTACCTTTCAGTGGTATTAGGTACATTCGCATTGCTATATAACCATCACTACCATCCATTTTCAGAAACTTTCATCTTCCCCTAGTGAAACTGAACCCATTAAATAACAGCTCTTCTTTACCTCATCCCCCTGCCCAGCCCCTGGCAACCACCATTCTACTGTATGAATTTGAGTATTCTAGCTACCTCTAAGAAGTGGAATCAAAATATACTTGTCCTTTTGTGTCTGGTTTATTTCACTTAGCATATCTTATCTTCAAGGTCCATCCCTGTGGTAGCATGAATCAGAATTTCATTTCTTTTTAAAACTGAATAATTTTCGTGTGTGTGTGTGTGTTCACTATGTGTGTCAGTTCATTCGTTGATGGACATTTGTATTGTTTCCACCTTTTGGGTTTTGTGAATACTGCTGTGAGCATGGGTGTACATGTTTCAGTCCCTGCTGTCAGTTCTTTTGGATATACATTCAGAGGTATTTCCAGTTTCCACAGTGGCTGCACCATTTTACATTACCTCCAGCGGTGCCTACAGGTTCCAATTTCTGTAAAACTGCCAGCACTTGTTATTTTTTGTTTTATTTGTTTTTTTTTTTTTTAATTTTTTTTTTCAACGTTTATTTATTTTTCGGACAGAGAGAGACAGAGCATGAACGGGGGAGGGGCAGAGAGAGAGGGAGACACAGAATCGGAAACAGGCTCCAGGCTCTGAGCCATCAGCCCAGAGCCCGACGCGGGGCTCGAACTCACGGACCGCGAGATCGTGACCTGGCTGAAGTCGGACGCTTAACCGACTGCGCCACCCAGGCGCCCCTGTTTTATTTGTTTTGATGGTAGCCATCCTAATGGGTGTGCAGTAGTATCTCATTGTGTTTTGATTTTCATTTCTCTAATGATTAGTGTTGCTGAGCATTTTTCATGTGCTTATTTGCCACTTGTATATCTTGTTGGGGTTATATCTATTCAAGACCTTTACCCATTTTTAAATTGTTTATTGTTGTTGCTTGAGTCATAGGAGTTTTTAAAAATATATTCTGGTTATTAACTCATCAGATACATTATTTCCAAATATTTTTCTCATTCTGTTTGTTTTTTCACTACATAGTGTCCTTTGATGCACAAACGTTTTTAATTTCTATGAAGTCCAGTTTCTTTTTGTTTTGTTACCTGTATATTTGATGTTAGAGCTAAGAAAATTGTTTGCCAAATCCAGTGTCATGCAGCTTTTCCCCTATGTTTTCTTCTAAGAGTTTTATAGTTTTTGTCCTTATATTAAGGTTTTGATCCATTTTGAATTAATTTTTTTATTAATAGTTTTAAAGGTTTATTTTTGAGAGAGATTGAGACAGAGTGTGAGCAGGGGAGGGGCAGAGAAAGGGGAATTCACAGAATCTGAAGCAGGCTTCAGGCTCTGTCAGCACAGAGCCCAACATGGGGCATGAACCCACAAACCGTGAGATCATGACCTGAGCTGAAGAGGGAGCCCAACCGACTGAGCCACCCAAGCACCTCTCCCGTTAGTCTATTTGTATTTAATATGACTGGTGATACCATTGGATTTAAGCGTGCTTTTTATTTCCTTTTTTCTTTAACTCCAACTATTCTACATTTCATTTTCTTTCCTTTCTTGTATCTTTTGATGATTTTAAAAAGCCATTCCATAGTTTATTTCTTAGGGTAGGGGCATAGAGAGAGGAAAACACAGCATCTGAAGCAGGCTCCAGGCTCTGGGCTGTCAGCACAGAGCCCCACATGGAGCTTGAACCCACGAACTGTGAGATCATGACCTGAGCCAAAGTTGGGCGCTCAATCAACTGAGCCACCCAGGCACCCCTATGCTATGTTCTTCATGGTTATCCTAGAAATTGCAGCATGCATGTCTAATTTACCAAAGTTTACCTTTCCTTTTCTCTCAGACCATATAAACACTTTATAGCAATTCACCTGCTAGCTTATGTGCTATTGCTGTTGTCAGTTTTCTACATTGTATACATGATCACTTTCTTCTTTGTTACATCTTCTGCCTTCTGCCTTCCTCCTGGGGTAATTTTCCTTCTACCTAAAGAACATTCCTCAGAATTTTCTTTGCAGGAATGAACTTTCCCACTTTAAAAATCTACCGATAATGTCTTCATTGCATCTTTATCCTTAAAAAATATTTTTGCTATGTATAGAATCGTAGGTCACCAGTTTCATCCAGAATATTGAAACTTCCTGCTTTTAGGATTTCCTCTTTGCCTTTAGTTTTCTGCAGTTTTACTATATATTTTGTTTCTAAGGAGTGTGTTTGGTACCATTTCCCACAGAATGCTCTTAGACTGAGCCCAAGTTACCCACCCTGGTGTTGGCTTAATAACTCTTTCTTTTATTAGCTCCCTTTTTCTTCCATCACTTCTCTACTTCCCTAACAGTTGTCACCTTCCAAATAAATGACCTCTACTGAAATCTTTTTCTCAACATCTGCTTCGAGGGAACCCAAAACAAGTCATTTATCTTTCTAGGGATTAATTAAGCTTCCAGGATCTGTGGATTAGTGTGTGTATTGGGTGACACAAAGATATACTTGGGAGATGTTCAGTTTCCTTAATGGTGAAAGATTTGGAAACCTGTGGATCAAGATAGAGCATACTTGATCCCAGACAGATATGTAGGTTTCTCAGTTCCCCCAGAGTTTCCCAAATGGTGGATCTACCATGCATGAGAAGCGCTGCCCCCACCCCCAGCTGTTCTCATGAGGTTTTATACATTTTTGGCCATCCTCCCCACCCCTTGCTTGAGTGTTAGTGCTCTGGAACCCAGTAATATGCCTGCCCACCCAGGCGGTTGGAGTAACTGATGAACAGCAATCCCCAGACATTCTTCAGAGTTTACTGCAAGACTGGATACACATGAAGACTAGTTTTCTGGGAGCAGTGTCTTAGCAGGCCTAACCTTCAGGCATGTTCAGGCTCCATTCTGAAATATGGAATATCCTACAGTTAAGGTTAAAATGAAAAAAAAATTTTTTAATTTGAAAGAACAGAATTTATGAATATTGGGGGTTTATATGAGTTTTGTAGAGAGGAATGATTTATGAATTTTAGCATGATCATAAGCTTTAAGTTAACTTATCGGTGTTAATGCATGAAATTATTATTCCCCTCTGAAAGACAACTGCCTTTCTGTAGAGTGCTGTTTTTATAGTATACTCATGAGTATTTCTTCAAGGTTCCATTGGGTAGTTTTTCAGTTCCCACTCCTAACCCAGTGGATATGCAGATATATAGTGATGATGTGAAAACCTTACTTGTTAATTTATGTATACTTCACCGTCAGTAGACAGATAACGCTATATGTAAGAATTACATACGCTTCTGAGCATTTACCTCACCAGATATTTTAAACGTTCAGGAAATTTAAAAAAAGAAGAGCTGAAGTACCTGCAAGAAACTTTAGGAGACACACTGATAACATATAAAAGGAGAAACCATAGATTGAATAAAACTTTTAGATGAACAGAGAACAGTGAAGAGAAGTACAACAGGAAATAAGAAAAAGAATGAAAAGTTATAGGACTAATCAGATGGAGGCAGGAGATGTAAATACTCAACAAACTGTACTCAGGGTAGAAGAGCATAGAAATGTATGTCATGGCAAGAGCTTGGTAATTCAAGCTATCAGGGACCAGACTTAAACACGTTGAATCCGTGTGCTAAATACTGTAACTATTACCTATTATGAGAACATGCAAAAGGAAATTTATGGAAAACTCAAAACCGTAAATGCCTGCATGAAAGTACAACTTGCCAGTGGAGTTTGGATCAGTGCATGCTAAGATTAAGTCACCACCTTGAAATGGTCCAGTGGTTTTCAAGTACATGGGCAGATAAAATACTTCTGGAACAAAATTACCCTAGCCATAGTAAGTTGAATTTTCTTCTATATATGGTCTTAGTAAAGACAGATTATCTTACGTAAAGAAGACATGATCAGCATGGACAATGAAATTGTAAACAAAACACTACTTTACAAATTGTACTTTTTTGCTGGAGCATTAGTCTGTGTTTTAGAGAAAGCAAGAATGTTTTTAGAGAAAAATAAATGGGGTGCCTGGGTGGCTCAGTCGGTTAAGCCTCTGACTCTTGAATTTGCCATGGTCATGGGTTCAAGCCCCATGCTGGGCTCCGTGCTGGGTGTGAGCCTACTTAGGATTCTCTCTCTGCCCCTCCCCTCCCCCTGCTTGCGTGCATGCTTATGTACACTCTTTTTCTCTCTCAAAAAAATAATTTCTTATCCCATTTATTTTTTATGTTTATTTAGTTTTTGAGAGAGAGAGAGACAGAGCACGAGTGGTAGAGGGGCAGAGAGAGAGGGAGACACATAATCAGAAGCAGGCGCCAGGTTCCGAGCTGTCAGCACAGGGCCCAATGTGGGGCTTGAACCCACAGACCATGAGATCATGACCTGAGCCAGAGTTGGACGCTCAACCGACTGGGCCACCAGGCGCCCCTTATCCCATCTATTAATATTAAATGCTAAGCATTGATTGTTTGATATCCCTTTTCTAATATATAGATTATTAAGAATTTGGAACATGAATCTTTTCAGCTGAGAATTAAAATTTCAGAGGTCTTGAGAGAAGTTTTGAATTGAACTTAGGTGAATGAGGGAAACTTAATCAGCTGGAAAAACTGATTTTACTACTATATGGCAATGGTAGAAAAAAATCTATGCCAAACCCTTATTTTGGATATCTGTCTTGAATTTTTATACAAGGGGAATAGAAACAAATTCTTATTCAGGAAAAAAAAAAAGCATATTGCAGATATGTGTCTCTTATTTACAATTGCCTGGTTTTTTGTTGTCAACAAAAAAGAAAAAAATTCTAGTTTAACTCCTTGAAAATTTGAATGATTTCCATTTTGGAAATTATGCAATTTCATATTAAATAGTGAATGGTAAGGTAGTGAGATGGAAGTGTTCTGTTCATCTAGCATCATTGGATTGATTTGACAAATGGAATTCTTTTAAACTGTGTGGAAAACACTTTGCTCCCTTTATCCTTTGGCAGAGGCAGACATTGTGGTTTCCCTATTGAAGTTTGGGTGGGTAAACTTGGGATGTGTAAACAGAAACAGAAGACAGAGAGATAGCCTCTGACTGTTGGAAGGTCCCACTGAGATCTTAGCAGGAGACTGTTTGCACTGAGGAGGGGGGATGAGATGGGATGGGATGGGATGGGGTGGGATGGGGCTGTTAGAGAGACTTAAGGGAGGAATTAAGCAACGTGGACACAAGTGAGGAATGCAAATGCTCATAATAAAATGATCGTTCCTTCTCAAGCAAAAGAAGCCAAATATTCTGAAGAATTCTGCTTTTGACACAAATAAAAACAAACAAAAGTTACTCTTCCTGTTGAACCTTCATTTCTTTTTGTGACAAGTTATTCCATCATAACATCCTACTGGCTATAGATTTCACCTTTGATATTGAATGAGAAATAAATTCTTTCCAGATTCCTTCATCTTCTTTAGTTCATGTCTGTGACTCCTACCCATACTTCTTTGCTTTGGCAACATAACATTTTATTGATCTTCACATTCTTCCGGGTATCAAAATCTATATAGAAAGAATTTAAAATTTTTTTTTTACTTCTTGGCCTAGATTTTTTTCTTTTTTACTGTAATCGTGTGTGTGTGTGTGTGTGTGTGTGTGTGTGTGTGATTGACTAAATGACATTTTCCTGTTTATTAATGGTCATAATTACTATTTACTGTTAACATTTTTCTCATTTAATCTCTTTTGGTTCTATGAGATTAGTATCAATACCCCTTTCTTTTATAGAGAGATGAAATATTTTGGGCCACACAGCTAATAGTGGTTGAGTTGAGATTGGAACCTACTTTGTTAGTGATGTGTTTGGATTTCACATTATAAACTGTACTGTGTTTGGTCTTGCATGTAGAAAGAAGGTGAGCTGAGGTTTCCAAGTTATGTTGAAATTTATAATTTATTTAAATTTGGTTCTTGTTCTCAAGTAGACTCTTCTCCCTATTATTTGCAGCTAGAAAAATAAAAGACCTCAAATATAATTTAATAAACCAGTAAGAACCATAGCACTTTTATAGTAATTTTTGTTGTAAACTAATGTTTATACAACCCATGACTTGACAGCTGACCAAACCATCTTATATTTCCATATTTTGAATGCAGCAGGAACTGGCTTAGCAAAGTCTTGAAACCTCTGACTCTAATATTTGTGGTACAATAAAATAAACAATTTTGGGGCATTCAGGTTTGTATGGCGCACAGCCTGTACTTATGCTCATTGTTGACTCCCTTGCTTTCATGAGCAGTTTTGCTGACATTTAGGCTTGACGAGATACTATTTCTACCTAGTGGAGAAATTTTGGAGAAACCATCAGCTGCTTTTTATTAGAAATGATAATATCTAACATTGCTTGAACGTTTACAGTGTGCCAGGCACAGATCCAAGTCCTTCTCTATATTGACCCATTTTAAAATTCACAGTAGCCCTGGGGAGCCTGGGTGGCTTAGTTGGTTAAGCATCCGACTTTGGCTCAGGTCATGATCTCACGGTTTGTAAGCATGAGCCCCATGTTGGGCTCTGCACTGACAGCTCGGACCCTGGACCCTGCTTCAGAGTCTGTGTCTCCTTCTCTCTGTGCCCTTCCCCTGTTTGCACTCTGTCTCTGTCTCAAAAATAAATAAACATTAAAAAAAAATTCACAGTAGTCATATTAGGTTTTTTCCTATCTTTCAGATCCCAAAACTAAAGAACAGACAGGTTAAATAACTTCTCAAGGTCACAGGGCTAGTATATGGCAGAGTGGGGATTCAGACCTTGGCCGTCTACCTCCAGAGTCAGCCTCCTTCATCATTCTGTTATACTGGCATGTATTAGATGGAAAGAAGGAGGCATAGGTGACTCAAATAGCTGTTCATGTTTTTGGAAAGGTTTGACTTTATGCCCAATAGCAGCTCAAAATAGTTAAGTAATTACCATTCATTAAATTCCTAACTCATATAGAATGAGTTGTCTTGTATCTAATCTTACAGTGGAACATAATGAGTAAATCATATTTTTTGTGTTTATATAAATTTAGGTAAGCTTGCATTTCCAGTAAACAAAATGACTTTCTAGAAAGATAGTGTTTAAAACAAAATTTTGAAAAGTGGATTCAGAATCATAGTAATAGTCACAGAATGATCAAGTAGTGTAGACTATGCCTTATTGGTCTTGCACTCCATCCTTATCACTGAATATTTCAGAAATGGCAGGCTGAATATTTTGAAATTGCCCAGGTTGGCTATAGGCAGAATTTGTCTTTGACACCTTCTCATTTCACCCACCACTGGCACGTTGGTCTGTTCTGCCTTTCCCATTACTGGGTAGGGTACCCCGCCATCTTTACTCACTGTCAGTAAGTCCCTTCTAAGACATTCATATTAATGTTTAAAAGTATGGGACGCCCTTTCTTAGGGCATTTACATTTAACAAAAAAAATCAAAGGCCAGGCTATAGGGTTACTTTTGAGATTTGCTTCTTCACTCCTTCCTGAAGCTCAGGAGATTTTTCCTTCTCATCCTTGTCTGTCTGTCATCAGTCTGTCTTGTTCTCTTGCCAAGTCTAGTTCCAAGAAGGAGGAATCTTGGCCCAACTTACCACCAGTGACATGCTAATAATGATAATGGTGAATGATTGGAAGTGATTCATTGTAGACCACTGTTTTGATCTCACCTTCCCCTTCTTCCCATGGTTGAAATCTAGTGGATAGTTTATCATCTTTGGGCATTTAATATTACCCTGTGTCCTGTACCAGTCCTCCTCATTGTCATCAAAACTACTGAGGTAAACGAGTTAGATTAAACTGAAAATTCCAACCCAGTTTTTGAAAATAGCGGATTGTGCAGTTTTGCCAGTTTGCCAGTCTGTTGCTTAAAGTGGCCCTTGGTCAGATAATAATTGGTCAGTTCGGGTGTGGTACAATTGATTCTCCATTTGTTCCCAAGGCAGTAGTGTGTGGTGCAATCAGGTGTCACTAGCAGGCCTGGGGGAGAATATGGAGTTAGGATCATAAGTAACACATAGAGGGTAGAGGAATCCAGAGACATAAATCTCTCCCTATTCTTTGTCTTTTGCAGAGGCCTCTCTTAATATCCCTTTTGGTCTTAGAATTAGAGCTTTTGCTTTGGTAATGGTTAAGGTCATTCTTCCAGGGCAAGGACATGGAGAGAATGTCAGCCTAAGTTTTTAAAATGGCATGGGGATAGGCTTTTGTGGTATGTTGTGTGTGTAGAGGTGGGATGTTTTACACAGTTGAAGATCTGCAAGGACAGAGAATCAGTCCTGACAAACATGTTTTGTGTGATGGCCGGAGGAAGAAGAGCCCTCAGAAGGACTGACTTAGAAGGAGCTGTTGGAGAAAGGAAGAGTGGTGTTCATGAAACCGAGGGAGGAGGGCCCATGTAGGGCAAGTACTAAGCTCTTTGTTGCTGCAGAGAAGGCAAACAAGGTAAGGCCTGAACAGTTACTACTGGACTTGTCCGAGGAGGTTTAGTAACACAGAGTTGCTGTTGATCTTTGTTCACAAATCTTCAACATGATGGTGGGAGCAGAAGTCATTTCTGGAAACTGAGGAACAATTACTGAGGAAATGGAGACAGCAGTGAGTGAGTGTAGACTGTTCTTTCAAGAAGCTTGACTGTGAAGGAAAAGAAGGAAGTAGGAAGTAGGATGACATGATCAAAGAAAAGGTTTTCGCTTTATTCTTTTTAGGATGGGGAAAGAAAAGTTTATAATAGGCCAAGAGAAAAGGAGATGATGGATAGGGAGAAAAGTCTTAAAAGAGATGGGAAGGAAAAGATAGGAGTAGTAGAGCATGGGTGGGAAAAGACAGGGGTCTCAGAGCCCTCAGGGAAGGGTGCAATTTCAGCTGACAATGAGGCAAGTGTGGGGAAGTTGACATTCTAGACAGTTCAAAGGGTGGAGAAACTGCCTCTGACTGAGTAGAATACAGTGAATACAAAAATACATGTAATTGGGACGCCTGGGTGGCTCAGTCGGTTAAGCGTCCGACTTCAGCTCAGGTCATGATCTTGCGGTCCATGAGTTCGAGCCCCATGTCAGGCTCTGTGCTGACAGCTCAGAGCCTGGAGCTTGTTTCACATTCTGTGTCTTCCTCTGTCTCTGACCCTCCCCCGTTCATGCTCCGTCTCTGTCTGTTTCAAAAATAAATCAACGTTAAAAAAAAAATACACATAATAGAGTTTCAAAAGATTCTGCAATAAAAATGCATGGAATTTAAGATTATACATTTAAAGTTTCTTCTGAATTATCTTAATTATTCCTAATACACAGTTGATTAAAATGATGTAAACATTTTACAAATTTTGAAAATAATCTGTTAAACATAAAAGTAAGATTTTATGTGAACTGCAGCTCTTGATGGATGGGATGGTGGTGATATTTTCCTTGAGAAATGTGTCAGTGCTAATCTTTTGAGTGGTCCCTGTTTGGAGCCCTGGTTTTGACATCTTAGCACTATTATGTACCTCAGGGAGAGTCAGGTGGAGTAATAGTCAGGAATGGCTTCTGTAAAGGGAAAACACATTTCCCTTCCTTTACCTCTCCTCTGCTGTTAATACTGTACTCACATAATACTTTATTTCACTTCTCACACTCTGGGGACCAAAGGTGTAGGGGTTTCCCCACACCAAGCAATTCTCAGACACCAGCTGGAGATAGTGTTAGATTGCACAGGTTAAGAGCTGGCTCCTACAAGATTGCCCTTCCTCCTCACCCTTCGGACAGATTACAAGTCCAGGTTGTCATCCACACTTCTGACCTACCAGCTGTAAATTGAAGGTTCCCATCACCCCCTCCTTGGGTTTGATTCATTTGCTAGAGCAGATCATAGGACTCAGGAAAACAAGTTTACTTGCCATATTACTAGTTTATTACAAAGTATATAACAAGAAACAGATGAATAGCCAGATGAAGAGACAAGCAGGGTCCAGAGGGTGCCTAGTACAGGAGCTTCAGTCTCTGTGGAGTTTGGTGTATACCACCCTCCGGCACATGGATGCATTCTTTTTTACCAACACGGAAGCTCTCCTAAACCCCAAAGTTCAGGGATTTTTATGGAGGCTTTGTGATGGAGGCATGATTGATGAAATCACTGGCCATTGGTGATTGATTCATCCTCCAGCCCCTGTCTCCTCCTTGGAGGTATGTGTGGAGGGGTGAGGCTGAAAGTTCCAACCCGTGAATCATGATTGGTTTCCCTGGCAACCAGCCTCTATCCTCAGGAGCTTTCCAAAAGCATTAACATAAACTCAAGTATGGTTGAGTGTGGCTTATTATAAATAACAAGACGCCCATTTCACCTTTATGTCTGTGAAGCTATTTCAGTAACCAAGAACTAGAGACCAAATAGAACAGAAGATGTTCCCATTACTCTTATCACTTAGGAAATTCCAAGGGTTTGGGAGTTGTGAGCCAGGAACATTGGATAAAGACCAAAAAACATATTTCTTACTTCACAGTATAGCATCACAACTTTCTTCTGCAAAGTGGGAGAGAAATGATTATGACAGGAGAGGGAGGAAAACAGGGGCTTAGACTTCACTTGTTCTTGCAGAGTTTTTAGGAAAGAGAATGATGCCAAATTCATATTTTGAAACTTTATCCCCAAAGTGATGGTATCTGGAGGTAAGGTTTTGAGAGGTGATTAGGTCATGAAGATGGAGCATTTATGAGTAGAATTACTCCCTTATAAAAGAGGACCCAGAGAGCCACATAGTCCCTTCTAATGTGTGAGTCCACAGCAAAAAGATGGCTGTCTGTGAACTAGGAAGTAAGCCCATACTAGACACTGAATCTATGGTGTCTTGAACTTGGACTTCTCAGCCTTCAGAACTGTAAGAAATACATTTCTGTTATTTATAAGCCACCCCATTTGCAGTATTTTTTTTAACAGTCACCTGAACAGAGTAACAGTACATAAGAAAGGTGAAGAACTAGAAGTTGATCTTAAAACTAATTGTGCCTGTGTATTCCTTAGAAAATCTCTGTAGATCCCCAGTGGAGGTGTACCTCAAATTTAAGGCAGTAGCATAGAATAAAGACTGGAAGTGTGGCAATGACAGGGCTGGGTCAAGGTCATCTCCCTCTCTTCAGTGTGTTTTTATTGCTCTATAATACGTGGCATTAAAAATTTTTTTTTTCTTAACGTTTATTTATCTTAGAGAGAAAAGAGACAGAACACAAGTGGGGGAGGGGCAGAGAGCGAGGGAGATACAGAATCCGAAGCAGCTTCAGGCTCTGAGCTGTCAGCACAGAGCCTGATGCGGGGCTCAAACTCGTGAACCACAAGATCATGACCTGAGCTGAAGTTAAACACAACTTACTGAGCCACCCAGGTGCCCCTATAATACATGGCTTTTGACTGTCCTTAAATCATTCTAGGTTTAGTTGGGTAAGTGACTGATACAGGGTCCGAGTCTCCTCATTTGTGAACCTGGGAATTTGAGTTTAGTCAATCCCTAAAGTTGCTTCCAGTTCAAAAACTATGATTTTATGACCTAATTATTTGTATAGGCCACCCTTGAATTTGGTAATACATAAAGATTGAGACAGTTTCATCTCCTTTCCTTTTTTAAATTTATTTATTTATTTTTTTTTAATGTTTATTTATTGAGAGACTGAGAGAGAGAGCATGAGCATGGGAGGGGCAGAGAGAAGAGGAGACATGGGGTCTAAAGCAGGGTCCAGGCTCTGAGCTGTCAGCACAGAGCCCAACATGGGTTCAAACTCACAAACTGGGAGATCATGACCTGAGCCGAAGTCGGCCACTTAATCGACTGAGCCCCCAGGCACCCCTCCTTTCCTTTTTTTTTTTTTTTTTTTTTTTTTTTATTTATTTTTGAGAGATGGAGAAACAGAGCACACATGAGGAGGGGCAGAGAGAGAAGGAGACAGAATGTAAAGCAGGCTCCAGGCTCTGAGCTGTCAGCACAGAGCCCGATGCAGGGCTTGAGCTCGCAAACCATGAGATCGTGACCTGAGCCCAAGTTGGCCGCTTAACCAACTGAGCCACCCAGGCTCCTTTTTTTAATGAAATGTAAATCTGGTTAGTTTTTGCCTTCTATACTATGATATGTTGAAAATTATTATTTGATTGTTTGAACTCTGGAGTCTGTTCTTAAAATATATTGGTAAAAAGGTCATCTCTCAAGATATTAAAGGGGCGCCTGGGTGGCACAGTCGGTTAAGCGTCCAACTTCAGCCAGGTCACGATCTCGCGGTCCGTGAGTTCGAGCCCCGCGGCGGGCTCTGGGCTGATGGCTCAGAGCCTGGAGCCTGTTTCCGATTCTGTGTCTCCCTCTCTCTCTGCCCCTCCCCCGTTCATGCTCTGTCTCTCTCTGTCCCAAAAATAAATAAACGTTGAAAAAAAAAATTTAAAAATAAAAAAATTAAAAAAAAAGATATTAAAAGTTAAGTTATATTCCTTATATATAAGAAATGCTGACAGATTCTCTTTTTTTTTCCATTTGCTCTTGGTATGCCACATATTTAGCTGTTGATTGTGGATGACATTTTGTTAGGGAACTAATGTTTTCAATTAATGATAACCCAGGTTCACAGACCAGTGTCTAATTTGATGTCACAGTGATGGTCATTTCTCTGAGTTTTAAGACTCCCTCTTCTCTCCCATCTACAAGTACAATGAAAGAAACTAAAGAGTCTGAGCCAAGGAGCAAGGCAGGGTAGGGGGAGCAAAAAGCAAAAAAATAGAATAACTCCTACAGAGAGGAAAAAAATATTTTTATATCTAGGAGAAAGCGAAATAAATGCAAAGACTTGTTGGCCAAAGATAAAAAAAAATGTGAGAATGAGTGATAGGTATTTACTCAGTAACCAAACATTCTGGAGAGAAATCATTTTTAAAAAATTTAAATAGGTTTCAGATACACAGCTATATAATTCAACATTGTGTACACTACAAAATGATCACTGAAAGTCTAGTACCATCCATCACCATACAGTTGACCCCCTTCACCCATTTTGCCTACTGTCTTTGCCTTCTGGTAACCATTAGTCTATTCTCTGTATCTATGAGTTTTTGTCTTGTTTTGTTTCTTAGATGTTTTAGGTTTCACGTATGAGTGAAATCATATGGTATTTATTTTTCTTCGTCTGACTTACTTGGCTTAGTGTAATAATACCCTTGGGGTCAAATTGTCACATATGGCAAGATTTCATTTTGTTTTTTATGGCTGAGTAGTATTCCATTGTATAAATGTGCCCCATCTTCCTTATCCATTCATGTATCAGTGGACACTTAACATTGCTTTCATATCTTGGCTATTATAAATAATGCTACAATGAACATAGGAGAGAGTATAACTTTTTGAATTAGTGTTTTTTATTCTTTGGAAAAGTATGCAGAAGTAGAATACCTGGGTCATATGGCAGTTCTAAATTTTTGTAGGAATGTTTTACATAGTGGCTGCACCAATTTACAGTCGCACCAACAGTGTATCAGGCTTCCCTTTTCTCCAAATCCTTGTCACCACTGGTTATTGGTTTTTTTGTTGTTGTTGTTTTGTTTTTGATAATAGTCATTTTAACAGATGTTAGTGATATCTCACTATGGTTTTGATTTGCATTTTCTTTAAAAAAAATTTTTTTTAATGTTTATTTTTGAGACAGAGGGAGACAGAACACGAGCAGGGGAGGGGCAGAGAGAGAGGGAGATACAGAATCTGAAACAGGCTCCAGGCTCTGAGCTGTTACCACAGAGCCCAATGCGGAGCTCAAACCCATGAACCGTGAGATCATGACCTGAGCCGAAGTCGGACGCCTAACCAACTAAGCCACCCAGGTGCCCCTGATTTGCATTTTCTTAACAATTAGTCATGTTGAGCATATTTTCATGTGCCCATTGCCCATCTGTATGTTGTCTTTGGGGAAATGTCTATTCAGATCCTCTGCCCATTTTTAAAATCAGGTTTTTTTCTTGTTGAATTATATGAGTTATTTACATATTTTGCATATTAACTCCTTATTGGTTATATGGTTTGCAAATATTTTCTCCCATTCAGTAGGTTGCCTTTTTGTCTTGGTGATGGTTTCCTTGGCTGTGCAGAAGCTTTTTAGTTTGATGTAGTCTCATCTGTTTATTTTTGCTTTTGTTTCCCTTGCCTTTGGAGTCAGATATATCATTCAGACTGATGTCAAAGAGCTTATTGCCTACATTTTCTTCTAGGAATTTTATAGTTTCAGCTCTTACATTCACGTTTTTAATAAATTTTGAGTTAACTTTTATGTATAGTATAAGACAGTGGTTGAGTTTCATTATTTTGCACATGCTCTCCAGTTTTCCCTGAACCAGTTATTGAAGAGACTGTCCTTTCTCCATCACATGTTCTTGGCTCCTTTGTCATTGATTAATTGTCTATATATGTGTGTGTTTATTTCTGGATTCTCAATTCTGTTTCATTGATTTCTATGTTTGTTTTTGTTTCAATACCATACAATTTTGATTACTGGAGCTCTGTAGTATAGTTTGAAATCAGGGAGCATGGTACCTCCAGCTTTGTTCTTTTTCAAGATTACTTGATTATTCAGAATCTCTTATTCTATACGAATTTTAGAATTATTTGTGCTCGTTCTGTGAAGTATGCCATTTGAATTTTGATAGGGATTGCAATGAATCTATAGATTGTTTTAGGTGGTTGTGGACATTTTAATAGTATTCTAACCCATGAGCATGAAATATATTTCTGTTTATTTGTATCTTTTTCAGTTTCTTTCTTCATTGTCTTATAGTTTTAGGTCTTTTGTGTAGTTTGTATAGTTTTAGGTCTTCTAGTATATAGGTCATTTGGCTTTTTGTTTAATTTATTCATAGATATTTCATTTTGTTGATGCAATTGTAAATGGGATTGATGTCTGTATATTGATTCATTTTTAACTTTTTAAAATGTTTTTGTTTTTTAAGACAGAGAGAGACAGATCTCGAGTAGGGGAGGGGCAGGGAGAGAGGGACACACAGAATCTGAAGCAGGCCGCAATCTCTGAGTTGTCAGCACAGAGCCTGATGCGGGGCCTGAACTCACAAATTGCAAGATCATGACCTGAGCCAAAGTCAGACACTTAACCAACTGAACCACCCACGTGCCCATGTATATTGATTTTTCATCCTGCAACTTTACTGAATTCATTTATTTGTTCTAACAGTTTTTTTGGTGGAATATTCAAGGTTTTCTGTATATATCATCTCATCTCATCTGCAAACAGTGACATTTTACTTAGTCCTTTCCAATTTGGATGCTTTTTATTTCTTTTCCTTGCCTAATTGCTGTGGCTTGGACTTTGAATACTATGCTTAATAAAAGTGGTAAGAGTAAGGGCATCCTTGTTTTGCTCCTATTCTTAGAGGAGACATTTTCAACTTTTCATTACTGAGTATGATGTTAGCTGTGGGTTTGTCATACGTGGCCTATATTATGTTGAGGTGTGTTCCCTCTATCCCCACTTTGTAGAGAGTTTCTATCACAAATGGATGTTGAATTTTGTCAAGTGGGTTTTTTTCACCTATTAAATGGTCATATAATTTTCATCTTTAATTTTGTAATGTGATGTATCATGTTGATTGATTTGTGACTGTTGTGCCATTCTTTCATTCCTGGCATAAATTCCAACATGATTGTGATGATGATCCTTCAAATATATTGTTGCACTGGGTTTGCTAATATTTTGTTGAGGGTTTTTGCATCTGTATTCATTAAGGATATTGGCTATAATTTTTTCTGTGGTGTCTGACTGTGGTTTTAGTATCAGGGTAATTCTGGCCTAAAATGTGTTCAGAAATTTTCTCTCCTCTTCAGGTTTTTGGAAGAGTTTGAGAAGGACAGGTATTAAATCTGCCTTGAATGTTTGTTAAAATGTTTCACCTGAGTGAAACAGGTTCTGGAGTTTTATTTGTTGGGAATTCTTTGATATTGTTTCAGTCTCCTTACAGTCTATTCAGATTTTCTATTCCTTCATGATTAGTCATGAAAGATTATATGTTTCTAGGAATTTATCCATTCCTTATAGATTGTCGAGCTTGTTGGCATGTAATTGTTCATAGTAGTCTTTTATGATCCTTTGTATTTTTGTGGTATCAGTTGTAATTTCTCTTTCATTCTATGATTTTCCTTATTTGAGTTCTATTTTTCTTGGTAACTCTAACATAGAGTTTGGCAATTTTGTTTATCTTCTCAGAAAACGAACTGTTAGTTTCATTGAACTTTTCTGGGTTTTTTTTTTTTTTTTGTCTCTATTTCATTTTTCACTCTGATCTTTATTTAATTTCCTTTCTTCTAGTAATTTTGGGTTTTGTTCTTCTCTTTGGCATAAAGTTGAGATTTTTCTTGTTTAAAAAATTTTTTTAATGTTTATTTAGTTTTGAGAGAGAGAGAGAGAGAGAGAGAGAGAGGGGGAGAGAGAGAGAGAAAGAGAGAGTGAGAGAGGGAGAACACACAAACTGGAGAGGGGCAGAGAGAGAGGGAGACAGAGGATCTGCACTATCAGCTCAGAGCCCCATGTGTGGCTTGAGCTAAAAAACTGTGAGATCATGACCTGAGCCAAAGTCGGATATTTAACCGACTGAGCCACCCAGGTACCATGAGATTTTTCTTGTTTCTTGAGGTAGGCCTGTTATTGCTGCTAACTTCCCTCTTAGAATCACATTTGTTGTATTCCATAGATATCATATTTCTGTTTTCATTTTTGTCATATTTTTATGTCATATTTCTATTTTCATTTGTCTCTAGGCATTTTTTACTTTTCCTTTGATTTCTTCAGTGACCCATTGGTTGTTGAGTAGTGTGTTGTTTAATATCCATGTTTTTTGGTTTTTCCCATTTTTTGCTTGTAATTCCAGTTTCATACCATTGTGATCAGGAAAGATACTTGATATGATTTCAGTTTTCTTGAATTTATTGAGACTTGTTTTGTGGCCCATAATGTGATCTGTCTTGCAGAATGGTTCACATTCATTTGAGAAGAATGTGTATTTTGTTGCTTTGGATGGATTGTTCTAAATATATCTCATAAGTCCGTCTGGTCTAATATGTTGTTTAAGGCCCACTTTTCCATATTGATTTTTTTTTTTTTTTTTTTTTTTTTTGAATGATCTATCCATCAATAAACGCAGGGTATTAAGGTCTTCTCTGTTGCTTTCAGTTCCTCCTGTTAGGTCTGTTAATATACACTTCCTATTTTTAGGTGCATCCCTGCTGGGTACATGTGTAAGTATTGTGTCTTCTTGCTGGATTGATCTCTTTATCACTAAGTAATGCCCTCCTTTTTCTTTTACTACAATATTTGTTTTAAAGTCTATTTTGTGGGGCCACCTGGGTAGCTCAGTTGGTTAAGCAGCTGACTCTTGGTCGTGATCTCAGGTCGTGATCTTGCAGTTCCATGAGTTTGAGCTCCACACTGGGCTCCTTGCTGATGGTGTGGAGCCTGCTTGGGATTCTCTTTTTCAAAATAAATAAATAAACTTAAAAAAAATAGTCTATTTTGTCTGAGGTTATTATAGCTCTCTTTCAGTTTTACTTGCACAGAATATTTTTTCCTATCCCTTCACTTTCAGTCTATGTTTGTTCCTACTTCTGATGTGAGTCTGTTACAGGCGGTATATAGGTGGAGCTTTTTTTTAATCCATTCAGCCTTTCTAATGTCTTTTGATTGGTGAATTTAGTCCATTTACTTTTAAAGTAATTATTAGTAAGCATGTACTTATTACTATTTTGTTAATTGTTTTCTGGCCTTTTTTAAAAAAATTCCTCTGTTCCCTTTCTTCTTTTCTTTGTGTTTCGATGGCTTTGATGTTATGCTTAGATTCCTGTCTCATTTTTCTTTTTGTATTTACTTTAAATTTTTTTCCTATGGTTACTCTGAGGTTCACTTAAAATAGCCTGTGTAAATAACAGTCTATTTTAAGTTGATGGCAATGTAATTTTATTTATTTATTTATTTATTTATTTATTTATTTATATTTTAACTTGTTTTATTTTTTATTTTTTTAAATTTATATCCAAATTAGTTAGCATCTAGTGCAACAATGATTTCAGGAGTAGATTCCTTAGTGCCCCTCATGCATTTAGCCCATCCCCCCCTCCCAACCCCTCCCGTAACCTTCAGTTTGTTCTCCATATTTATGAGTCTCTTCTGTTTTGTCCCCTTCCCTGTTTTTATATTATTTGGTTTCCCTTCCTTAGGTTCATCTGTTTTGTCTCTTAAAGTCCTCATATGAGTGAAGTCATATGATTTTTGTCTTTCTCTGACTACTTTCCTTAGCATAATACCCTCCAGTTCCATCCACGCAGTTGCAAATGGCAAGATTTCATTCTTTTTGATTGCCCAGTAATACTCCATTGTATATATATATACCACATTTTCTTTGTTCATTCATCCATCGATGGACATTTGGGCTCTTTCCATACTTTGGCTATTGTTGATAGTGCTGCTATAAACATGGCGGTGCATGTGTCCCTTCAAAACAGCACACCTGTATCCCTTGAATAAATGCCTAGTAGTGCAATTGCTGGGTCCTAGGGTACTTCTATTTTTAGTTTTTTTAAGGAACCTCCATACTGTTTTCCAGAGTGGCTGCACCAGCTTGCATTCCCACCAACAATGCAAAAGAGATCCTCTTTCTCCGCATCCTCGCCGACATCTGTTGTTGCCTGAGTTGTTCATGTTAGCCATTTTGACAGGTATAAGGTGGTATCTCATTGTGGTTTTGATTTGTACTTCCTTGATGATGACTGATGTGGAGCATTTTCTCATTTTCTCATGTGGAGAAGTGTCTGCTCACGTCTTTTGCCCATTTCTTCACTGGATTATTTGTTTTTTGGGTGTTGAGTTGATAAGTTCTTGGCAGATTTTGGATACTAACCCTTTATCTGATATGTCATTTGCAAATATCTTCTCCCATTCTGTCGGTTGCCTTTTAGTTTTGCTGATTGTTTCCTTCGCTGTGCAGAAGCGTTTTATTTTGATGAGGTCCCAGTAGTTTATATTTGCTTTTGTTTCCCTTGCCTCCGGAGACGTGTTGAGTAAGAAGTTGCTGCGGCCAAGATCAAAGAGGTTTTTGCCTGCTTTCTCCTCGAGGATTTTAATGGCTTCTTGTCGTACACTTAGGTCTTTCATCCATTTTGAGTTTATTTTTGTGTATGGTGTAAGAAAGAGGTCCAGGATCATTCTTCTGCATGTCGCTGTCCAGTTTTTCCAGCACCACTTGCTGAAGAGACTGTCTTTATTCCATTGGATAGTCTTTCCTGCTTTGTCAAAGATTAGTTGGCCATATGTTTGTGGGTCCATTTCTGTGTTCTCTATTCTGTTCCATTGATCTGAGTGTCTGTTCTTGTGCCAGTACCATACTGTCTTGATGATTACAGCTTTGCAGTATAGCTTGACGTCTGGGATTGTGATGCCTCCTGCTTTGGTTTTCTTTTTGTCAAGATTGCTTTGGCTATTTGGGGTCTTTCCTGACTCCATATCAATTTTAGGATTATTTGTTCTAGCTCTGTGAAGAATGCTGGTGTTATTTTGATAGGGATTGCACTGAATATGTCGATTGCTTTGGGTAGTATCCACATTTTAACAATATTCGTTCTTCCTATCCAGGAGCATGGAACCTTTTTTCCAATTTTTTGTGTCTTCTTCAATTTCTTTCATAAGCTTTCTATAGCTTTCAGTGTATAGATTTTTCACCTCTTTGGTTAGATTTGGTTATATTCCTAGGTTATAGTATGGTTTTTGGTGCAATTGTAAGTGGGATCGATTCTTTGATTTCTCTTTCTGTGGCTTCATTCTTGGTGTATAGGAATGCAACTGATTTCTGTGCATTGATTTTATATCCTGCAACTTTGCTGAATTCATGAATCAGTTCTAGCAGTTTTTTGGTGGAATCTTTTAGGTTTTCCATATAGAGTAGCATGTCATCTGCGAAGAGTGAAAGTTTGACCTCCTCCTGGCCAGAGTGGATGCCTTTTATTTCTTTGTGTTGTCTGATTGCAGAGGCTAAGACTTCCAATACTATGTTGAATAACAGTGGCGAGAGTGGACATCCCTGTCTTGTTCCTGACCTTAGGGGGAAAGCTCTCAGTTTTTCCCCATTGAGGATGATATTAGCATTGGGTCGTTCATATATGGCTTTTATGATCCCAAGGTATGATCCTTCTATCCCTACCTTCTTGAGGGTTTTTATCAAGAAAGGATGCTGTATTTTGTCAAATGCTTTCTCTGCATCTATTGAGAGGATCATATGGTTCTTGTCCTTTCTTTTATTGATGTGATGAATCACATTAATTGTTTTTCAGATATTGAATGAGCCCTGCATCTCAGGTATAAATCCCACTTGGTCGTGGTGAATAATTTTTTTTAATGTATTGTTGGATCCAGTTGTCTAATATCTTGTTGAGGATTTTTGCGTCCATATTCATCAGGGAAATTGGTCTATAGATCTCCTTTTTAGTGGGGTCTCCATTTGGTTTTGGAGTCAAGGTAATGCTGGCTTCATAGAAAGAGTTTGGAAGTTTTCCTTCCATTTCTATTTTTTGGAACAGTTTCAAGAGGATAGGTGTTAACTCTTCCTTAAATGCTTAGTAGAATTCCCCTGGAAAGTCATCTGGCCCTGGACTCTTGTTTTATGGCAGATTTTTGATTACTAATTCGATTTTCCTACTGGTTATGGGTCTGTTCAAATTTTCTCTTTCTTCCTGTTTCAGTTTTGGTAATGTATATGTTGCTAGGAATTTGTTCATTTCTTCCAGATTGCCCATTTTATTGGCATATAATTGCTCATAATATTCTCTTATTATTGTTTTTATTTCTGCTGTGTTGGTTGTGATCTCTCCTCTTTCATTCTTGATTTTATTTATTTGGGTCCTTTCCTTTTTCGTTTTGATCAAACTGGCTAGTGGTTTATCAGTTTTGTTAATTCTTTCAAAGAACCAGCTTCTGGTTTCATTGATCTGTTCTGTTTTTGTTTTTGGTTTTGGTTTTGATAGCATTAATTTCTGCTCTAATCTTTATCATTTCCTGTCTTCTGCTGGTTTTAGGTTGTATTTGCTATTCTTTTTCCAGCTCCTTAAGGCGTAAGGTTAGGTTGTGTATCTGAGATCTTTCTTCCTTTAGGAAGGCCTGGATTGCTATATACTTTCCTCTTATGACCGCCTTTGCTGCATCCCAGAGGTTTTGTGTTGTGGTGTTATCATTTTCATTGGCTTCCATATATTTTTTAATTTCCTCTTTAACTTCTTGGTTAGCCCAGTCATTCTTTAGTAGGATGTTCTCCAGTCTCCCAAGTATTTGTTACCTTTCCAAATTTTTTCTTGTGGGTGATTTCGAGTTTCATAGCATTGTGGTCTGAAAATATGCATGGTATGATCTCAATCTTTTTGTACTTAGGGCTGATTTGTGTCCTAGTATATGGTCTATTCTAGAGAACGTTCCGTGTGCACTGGAGAAGAATGTATATTCTGGTGCTTTAGGATGAAATGTTCTGAATATATCTGTTAAGTCCATCTGGTCCAGTGTCATTCAAAGCCATTGTTTCCTTGTTGATTTTTTTATTAGATGATGTGTCCATTGCTGAGTTGGGTGTTGAAGTCTCCTACTATTATGGTCGATGAGTTTCTTTATGTTTATGATTAATTGATTTATATATTTTGGTGCCTCCACATTTGGCACATAAGTGTTTACAATTGTTAGGTCTTCTTGGTGGATAGACCCCTTGATAATGATATAATTCCCTTCTCCATCTCTTGATACAGTCTTTATTTTAAAGTCTAGATTGTCTGATATAAGTATGGCTACTCTGGCTTTCTTTTGTTGACCATCGGCATGATACATGGTTCTCCATCCCCTTATTTTCAATCTGAAGGTGTCTTTAGGTCTAAAATGGGTCTCTTATAAACAACTTATAGATGGATCTTTTTTTCTTATCTATTCTGTTACCCCATGTCTTTTGATTGGAGCATTGAGTCCATTGACATTTAGAGTGAGTACTGAGAGATATGAATTTATTGCCATTATGATGCTTGTAGAGTTGGAGTTTCTGGTGGTGTTCTCTGGTCCTTTCTAGTCTTTGTTGCTTTTGGTGTGTGTGTATATATATGTATATATACATATATAGGGCTGGTTTAGTGGTCACAAACTCCTTTAATTTTTGTTTGGGAAACTTTTTCTCTCTCCTATTTTGAATGACAGCCTTGCTGGATAAATAATTCTTGGCTGCATATTTTTCTGATTCAGCACATTGAACATATCCTGCCACTCCTTCCTGGCCTGCCAAGTTTCTGTGGATAGGTCTGCTGTAAACCTGATATGTCTTCCCTTGTAGGTTAGGAACTTATTTTCCCTTACTGCTTTCATGATTCTCTCCTTGCCTGAGTATTTTGTGAATTTGACTATGATATGCCTTGTTGATCCTCGGTTTTTGTTGAATCTAATGGAGTCCTCTGTGCTTCCCGGATTTTGATGTCTGTGTCTTTCCACAAGTGAGGAAAGTTTTCCGCTATGATTTGCTTACATAACTCTTCTACACCTATTTCTCTCTCTTCCTCTCCTGGGACCCCTATAATTCTGATGTTGTTCCTTTTTAATGAGTCACTGATTTCTCTCATTCTTAAATCGTGCTCTTTTGCCTTAATCTCCCTCTTTTTTTATGCTTTATTATTCTCCATAAGTTTGTCCTCAATATCACTGATTCTCTGTTCTGCCTCATCCATCCTTACTGCTGCAGCATCTATTGGAAATTGCAGCTCAGTTACAGCATTTTTTATTTCATCCTGACTAGCTTTTACTTCTGTTATCTCCGCAGAAAGGGGTTCTAATCTATTTTGGGGGCATCTGGGTGGCTCAGTCGGTTAAGCAGCCAACTTCGGCTCAGGTCATGATCTCTCGGTCTGTGAGTTCGAGCCCTGTGTTGGGCTCTGTGCTGACAGCTCAGAGCCTGGAGCCTGTTTCAGATCTGTGTCTCCCTCTCTCTGACCCTCCCCTGTTCACGCTCTGTCTCTCCCTGTCTCAAAAATAAATAAAATGTTAAAAAAAAATCTATTTTGGACTCCAGCTAGTATTCTTTTTTTTTTTTTAATTTTTTAATGTTTATTTATTTCTGAGACAGAGAGAGACAGAGCATGAGTGGGGTAGAGGCAGAGAGAGAGAGGGAGATACAGAATCAGAAGCAGGCTTCAGGCTCTGAGCTGTCAGCACAGAGCCCGATGCGGGGCTCGAACTCAAACCGTGAGATCATGACCTGAGCTGAAGTCGGTTGCTCAACTGACTGAGCCATCCAGGTGCCCACTTTTTTTTTTTTTTAATTTTTTTAATGTTTATTTCTGAAACAGAGACAGAGCACGAGTGGGGGAGGGGCAGAGAGAGAGGGAGACACAGAATAAGTAGCAGGCTAGACTCTACCTAGTATTCTTATCATGGTTCTAAATTCTGGTTCAGACATCTTGCTTGTATCTGTGTTGGTTAAGTCCTTGGCTGTCGTTTCTTCCTGCTCTTTCTTTTGGGATGAATTCCTTCGTTTTGTCATTTTGAGGGGAGAAAGGAATTAATGAGGTAGAAAAATTAAAATTAAAAAAATATTAAAATTAAAAAATTAAAAACAAACACATACACACAAAATTGAATAAATGATGCTAGATCCTAGGTGTGTTTTTGTCTGGGTGTTGAAGGTTGCTTGATAGATTAGAGGGAAAAGGGGGGGGGGGAAGAAAAAGGGAAATCGTTTGAAAATTTGAAAAAAAAATACTGAAGTAGACTAAAATGAAATGATGGAAGTAAAATAGAATTTGAAAAAAGTTACACAAAAGTAAAAAGTATAGTAGAAAAGATAAAGAAAATATTTTTAATAAAAATTGAAAATAAAAATGAATTTTTCCTTCTTTATTCAAGAAAAAAGAAACAAAAAAGAGAGAAAGAAAGAAAGAAAGAAAGAAAGAAAGAAAGAAAGAAAGAAAAAATAGAATAGTTGGACCAGCTAACATTCTGAAATACGACTGAAATTACTTCGATTTCCCCTAGAAGTCAAACTATTAAGTGCTTTATAGTCTATAAACTAAGCAGGCAGTGAGACTTGTATTCTTGAAGAGCGAGGTTGACACAGTTGGGCAGGTTTTAGTGTAATGGCTCCGTTCTCCACCAGATGGCGCTGCTACCCTACTGGGGTGGATTGTTGTGGCACTTGTAGGTGCCTATGTGCATGCGCAGGAACGGTGAAAATGGCGTCACCCAGCTACCCAGTCTGTAGTAATGGAACTCTGTTGTCCCCTATCAGCAATTGCACACCCGTCCTTCATCTTTGGCTTCTGCCCACTCCCCACTTCCACACTGTCTGTGACCATGCCCCAGGCAGCACCCCCCTCCCAAGTTTTGTCTCAGATGCAGCTGCCTTCCCTTGCCCCCCACTTCTGAGGGACTGTGGCTTTGACCCACTCTGCCCCTCACTGAGCAATAGACAGGTGCCAGCTGCACCCAAAAATGCTTGTGGGACCGCACTGCTGCGGGTGCCCAGAGACTGCGGCCAGGTGCCAGCCCGCCCCAGAAAAAGTTCATGAGATAGTGTAGCAGCAGCCCTCAGGGATTATGGAAAATCACAGCACACATCTGGCACCAGGCTTCACCCCCAATGACCTTGTTCCAGCACCAGTGACTGTGGCTGTTCTTTGGGGTCTGCTGGGCCCAGGTGGCCTCAAAGCCTCTACCAAGTGTCCTTCCAACAGTGGAACCACTTCTCCCCGTGTGGCCCGAGAACCTCCCGGACCCCACTCTGCTCCTGGGGATTCGCCCTTCCCACCAGAGCACCAGGAGGTATAGAGCTGTGGAGATTCCAGACTCTGTGCTCCCCCTGTTTACAGTCTTAATGGAATTTAAACCCTCTGCTTTCTCCTTTCTCCCTTTTTAGTTTAGTCCCTGTGGCTGTTTCCACTTTTCCACTTTCTTTGCCGCTGCTTTTGGCAGGGGGGTGCTTTTCCTGAACTCTCTCCCCATCTCTGTCCTCTGTCCACAAGCAAAACATCTCCCTGTCCTCAGTGACTTCTCTTTCCCCAAGTTCACCTCTCCAAGCTGTGTACCTGCTGAATTCTGTGGTTCAGGTTGTGCAGATTGTTGTGTTAATCCTCAGATCAGTTTTCTAGGTGTTCAGGATGGTTTAGTGTTGGTCTGGTTGTATTTCATGGATGCGCGACACACAAAATACTTCCATGTTCCAGCATCTTAGCTCCTCCTCCCCTCATTGTTTTTAATATAGGCATTTACAGCTATAAATATTCCTCTGAGTTCTGCTTTAGCTGCATCCCATAGATTTTGGTATATTGTGTCTTCATTTTCATTATCTCAAATCATTTTCTAATTTCCCTTTTGATTTTTTGACCCATTGGTTATTTACCATTGTGTTAATTTCCACGTATTTTTGATTACTCCAAATTTTTCCTGCTACTGATTTCTTATTTCTTTGTGGTCACAGAACATTCTTTATATTACCTATCCATTTATAAATATATTAAGGTGTGTGTGTGTGTGTGTGTGTGTGTGTGTGTGTGTCTTTTGTTAGGGAGGTATATTCCCTAGCATGTGGTCTGTCCTGGAGAATGTTCCATGTGACCTTCAGAAGTATATATCCTTTGGGTGGGTGAAGTGCTCTATAATTGGCTCTTAGTCTAGTTGGTTTACAGTGTTATTTTAGTGTTTCCTGAATGATCTTCTGTCTAGTTATTCTATGTATTACTGAATGTGAAGCTTTGAAGTCTTCAACTATTAACATTAAAGTATCTATTTCTCCCTTCATATTTGTCAGTTTTTGCTTTATGAGCTTTGGTGCTCTGTTAGCTGCACATGTTTATACTTGTTATATATTTCTCATGAATTGATACATTAATCATTATAAATATCTTTTTTTATCTCTATTAACATTTTTAAATTTTAAAGTCTGTTTTGTAGGGTGCCTGTCTGGCTTAGTTGTTAGCGCATGCAACTCTTGATCTCAGGATTGTAAGTTTGAGCCCCACAGTGGATGTATAGATTACTTAAAAAATAGAATCTTAAAAAAAAAAGTCTATTTTCTTTAATATCAGTGTGGTCATGCCACCTTTCATGTTTTTGCATGTTTTCATGATACATCTTTTCCATTTTTTTTTTTTTTACTCCCAATCTACTTGTATTTTGAATCTATAAAGTATGTCTTCTGTAGGCTGCATATAGATTTTTTATGTGTTTTTTTTTTTAAATTTTTTTTTTCAACGTTTATTTATTTTTGGGACAGAGAGAGAGCATGAACGGGGGAGGGGCAGAGAGAGAGGGAGACACAGAATCGGAAACAGGTTCCAGGCTCTGAGCCATCAGCCCAGAGCCCGACGCGGGGCTCGAACTCACGGACCGCGAGATCGTGACCTGGCTGAAGTCGGATGCTTAACCGACTGCGCCACCCAGGCGCCCCTTTATGTGTTTTTGTACAGTCTGATAATCTCAGACTTTTGGTTGGATTGTTTATTCCATCACATTCAGTGATGTTACCCATATATAGTTGACCTTGAATTACAATGGGTCCACTTATAGGTGTGTTTTTTATAAATACAGTACAATACTGTAAATGTATTTTCTCTTATGATTTTTAATAACCTTTTTTCTTGCTTTATTATAAGAATACAGTATATAACACATATAGCATATAAAATATGTGTTAATCAACTGTTTATGCTATCTATAAGGCCTCTGGTCAATGGTAGTTTTTGGGGAGTCAGAAGTTATATGCAGATTTTCAACTGCATGTGTTATCCCTTCTCCCCCTATGTTGTTCATGGGTCAACCATAGTTGGATTTATTTTTGACACATTTACTTTGTATTCTCTGTATGTCTCTTGTCCTTTTTATTTGTCCTTTATTGCATTTTTTTTACCTTAAGTGAATATTTTTAAATATAGCCTTTTAACTTTTTTAAATGGTGTTTTCACTATACTTTTTGAGTATTTTTATTAGTGGTTTTCTAGGGCTTACCATATATATCTTATCAAAATCAGCTTCCAATTTATACCAGATTAATTCCTATTCAGCAGTATATAGACGCATTATTCCTATATAGCGCTGTTCCCTTCTCCTCCAACACAAAAAGTTATACACATTGCATCTTTTAATGTTATAAACCCAAAAATGTATTGTTATAGATACTACTTTACCATATGTAGTAATTTCTTTGGCCTCATACAACTGTGTTCCTATATACCTCATTTGCACTGGTATTGGCAAATATATCACATATATCTTATTTTTGTATGCTACTGGCCTAATGACATGTCCGTAGTGTTTCATACAGTTGATACTTATGTCAGTTATGATATCCAGGAAGAATATGCACTTATAATAACTTTTACTGGTGTTCTTGTTTTATTATGTGGATTCATATTACCTTCTGTGGTTACTTGCTTTCAGTCTTAAGAACTTACTTTCATATTTTTTGTAAGGTACGTCTTTTAGGAGCATGTTATCTCAGTTTTTGTTTATCTAGGAAAGTCTTTTTTTCATATAAAGTTTCGAAAGATAATTTGGCTGGATATGAAATTTTTGGTTGACAGATTTTCCTTCGAATATTTTGAATGTGTTATCCCATTCTCTTTTGACTTGTATCATTTCTGCTGAGAAGTCTGTTGTTAATCTTACTGGGGTTCCCTTGTAAGTAATGGGTTATATTTCTCTTGCTCCTTTTAAGGTTTTTTTCTTGTCCTTGACTTTCATCGTTTTTATTATGACATGTCCATTTGTCATAATAAAGATCTCTTTGCATTTATAATGCTTGGAGTTTGTCGATCTTCTTGGATTTTTTTTTCAGTACATTTGATAAAGTTTAACCATTTCTTTGAATGATTTTTTTTTCCTCTTTTTTCTATCCACTCCTTGTGGTACTCATTACAAGTATGTTGGTGCACTTAATGATGTCATACATTCTTCTGAGTCTGTCTTCATCTTTCTTCATTCTTTTTACTCTGTTATCTCTCTCTTGATTTCTATATCTTGAAATTTGCTTATTCTTCTGTCAATTCAAATCTGTTGAAGCACTCTAATGAGATTTTTTTATTTTTTTCTGTTACTGTATTTTTCAACCCCACAATTTCCATTTGGCTCTTTTTTGTAACTTCTATCTGTTTATTGATATAATTTATTTGATGCAATATTGTCATCATACCTTCCTTCTTTAACTATTGTTTTCTGTAGTTTTGAGAATATGTTCATAATCATTGTTTTGAAATCTTTTTCTGATAAATCAACATCTTATTATTCTCACAAGCTGTTTCTGTTGCTTGCTTTTTTTCCCTGGGTATGGGTCATGCTTTCTTGTTTGTTTGCATGCCTCATAATTTTTTTGTGGGAAATTGGACATTTCATGTAATATACTGTACCAGTCCTGGGCACTGGTTGTCCTTTACTGCTCCCTTTCAGGACTTGTTATGTTATTTGTTTGTTTATTTATTTATTAACTGGCTAGTCTGTTTCACTTCCTACAGTGTTAAGTCTCTTATGTTGTTCCTCAGCCGCTTTGGATATGTCCATAGTTGCCCTGGGATGATAGTGATAATGGTAGGGCTTTCCTAAACTCTTTCTCTGACTTCACCCAGCTGTTGCACTCCACTGATAGCTGGATAATTACCCTATTGCTTTTAATAATGCTTGGAGATATAAATTGCTCTATAAATGAATCCTGTCAAATTGTGTCTTCTTTGAAGGAATCATTTCTAAGGTCAGTGTTTGATATTTGTTCCAACCCCAGGAGGGCTTCTCAACTTATTTCCAGTTCTTTCCTGCAAACTAGCTGGCCTGCAGTTTAGCGTGTATCTTGAATCTCCTCCCAGTTGCCTTTCACCACAGTCTTTACTGTTTTGCAAACACACTTATGCTTGAATTTCTCTACACTTTGTTGCAAATGAAATAAGTTCCTTTGGGTAGGGATTAGAAGCTATCTGTTATGGCCTGCTTCCCCCTTCTGGCAAAGTCTCTGAGCCAGGGCTCTGGAGCTGGGGTGGTGATAATGAAAAGCTTCTCTCTGAGTGACCTTCTTGCTGCAGGAGGTGAATGCTTAGTGTAGGTGCAGCAGCCTGAGGTCTAGTCAGCTGCCAGTCCTGGTGTGGAACCACGGGGGCAGGAGTGTTTAGGGCCTCATTATTTTCAGTGTGACACACTCAAGTTAGAGCTGTCATTTCACAAATGGGGTCTGGGTGGAAGAAGGGAGCCTCCACCTAATAGTCATTCTCCTTTGGGACTTAGCCTCAGTAACAGGTGGCTGGCAGTAGTTCCCCTGAAAGAAAGCCCTTCTGGCTAGTAGCTGGAGGGAGAGGGAGCTGTTCTGGCTGTTGTAGTGTGAAGTGTCTTCTTGCTGAACTGAGAGGAGAGAGGAAGTGTTCTTGGTTCAAATATCACAGACTCTTGTCAAATTTTCATTAATTTTCTTGAATAGATACATTTTTTTCATTTGCTGTTTGTCCTTGGACCATTTCCAGAAACTTTAAATAGTTGTTGTTTTAACAGTTTTCATCAGTTTCGGTGGGAGCAGATCAGCAGAACTCCTCACGCTGTCATGCTGGAAGTAGATCCTTTTTTCCATAGGTTTTTAACAAGTGTGAAGTGATAATGTGTTTAGGCTCAAAAAAGTTTGGGGAATGTTCTTTGATGTTCCCATAGTATCCTCTACTTACTCTTTTATAAAATACATTATATTATCATTTCTTGTGTAATATAGTTCTTCTGCTACAGCAGAGTTTTTAAAAATTTTTCAATTATGTTCCATAAGAAATATACATATATCCTATCTTGAACACATACATATATGTATTATTTTTTTACAAAAGTTTCACCAAGCACACTTGCTGTTTCTATGGATGATATACTGTAGTATTTTCTATTCTATCTTTTACTTCATTAAAAAAAATTGCTTGGTTGCTCTTAATTGATCTCACAACTTGCAATTTAAAAAACACTCTCTAGACTAAGACTCCTTGAGGCAAAGGACTATGCTTGGGATTGAGATTTTATCACTAATTTCTGGCACAGTGCCTGGCACATGGTATGCACTTAACAAATGTTTCTTGAATGACCGTGTGAATGCTGGACTTCTCAGAGTTAAGTTATGGTGTACTGAGATGCCCTAAGAGAGGTTACAGCATAGAATTAGAACCCTCGCGTGACCCCTGAACCTCTTGACTAAGGAGTCCCTATAAATATCTCTCAGAAGTGGTGCTTGGGAATTGTTGTAGCTGACTGAGAGTATGGTTTGGTAAATTTCTTTTTCCAATGCAAATAAAGGGTAAAACCCAGGAAAATACCATGTAAACATTTTGTACTTTCATTGGATCTTTTCTTCCCAGATACTTAAAGGAGGAAATCTGTACTATATGGAAGGAAGCATAGAAACAAGAAAATGTAGACAAAATTATGTGTGGACTAGTTTATTCTCAAAACTTAACTTTAGTTAACCAAATGTTACAATTATGCTTTTTTAGCTAGTGGACATTTGTCAAGATCTTTCCTCACAGTTAGTAGGCAAAGTAACTCATACTGTTTCTTGACTTAATTATTTTTTTGAAATCCCCCCCAAGTGGATATAGTTAAACCTTTTGAAGATTGCCAGACCAAGTATAGTTCTTGGGGTATAACAAGGAATGAGCAGTAGAACTTTATTAAGACTTAGGCTATGTACATACATACATACATAATCAAGCTGTTACTTAAGATTACCTTGCCCCTAAATGAGTGGTCTTGAAGATTATGCAGGGTAGGGTAAGAGAAAGACCAGGTTCCCTGTGACAGAAAGAGAAGCATCTATTAGAGGAAAAGTTTAAAGAAAAGTCAGCTTGTGGAATTAATAATGCCGGAGGCCATATGGTACTGTTAGATTATCTCATAGTCTAAGTCAAGATGAGAACTTATTTAAGAACAAACAAACAAAGCAACAAAAAAAACTTCATGTTAGATGTGAGAGGAGATCTCCGCTCTGAAATTCTTAGTTGACATTGAAAATGCATATTACCTTGGGGGTAGAGTTAGGGGGAGAACCAATAAAAACTTTTGTATTTAATTTCCTGGTGGTTGAAGAGTTCACATTCTAGGCTTGGAAGCAGATAGTACCTCACAGTGCAACCTCTGTGAATTATCCTGTCTAGAGAAACCAAGCATCTGGCTGTATGAAATTGGAACTCAGAGAACTGATTAATTTTATTATATAGGGTATGAGGGCTGTGGCTCCTGCCAGATGTAGTTGAGATCTTTCTCAGTCTCCTCTGATATTTCTGTTCTTTATGCCCACAGAGTTTAGAGTAGTTTTGAATTTTGTTGGTCCAGAGTAGCCCTGCCACCATGGCCTTTTTAAATACCCTTTTCTTACAGATGGGAGTGAGTGTGGTGGGTTTAGGTTTACAACCAAATTAAGCAGGAAGTACAGAGTTCCTATATATCCTGTCCCCCTCACATGTATAACTTCCCCCACTATTGACATCCTGTACCAGAGTAGTACATTTGTTGCAATTGATGAATCTACATTGACACATCATAATTATCCAAAGTGCATCGTTTGCCTTAAGGTTCACTCTTGAGGTGGTAACTCTATAGGTTTAGATAAATGAATAATGACATGTGCCTATCATTATAGAATACAGATTGGTTTCACTGTCCTAAATATCCTCTGTACTCTTCCTGTTCATCCTCCCTTCCCCTCCACCTCTGTGAGCCTTTTGCTTTTATTTTTAAAATTACTTATGGAACCAGTTCTGTTATAATTTCACTCCTGTGTTGAACTGTTGAACTATATGTACTTTGACCATAATGTAGTTCAAAGAGTTTCTCCTTAACTAAAGGACTGCTGATATCTTCCTTTTATTCCTTTCTCTCCATTCTTTCTCCAAATGGTAGCATGTCAGCATATATTGTATAAAAGAGATATGCTTTTATTTCCTGAGATTTCCTTGATGGTCTGCTAGTTAGAGGTACTTCTGGACAAGTGATAAAGTCTGATAATACAGCCCTAAGTAGCAAGGTTTTGCTCTAGGCCCATAGAGCTAGAAGAAAATTTAAAAATGGTTCCTGTTCTCTGTTTACAGGTTACAGTCACTTCTTGTACAGATCTCAAATACAGAAATGGTATGTTCTTCCTACATAGCCTTACCTAAAAGAGCTATATATTTCTTGGGTACCTTAATGTACATGCTTATCATTTCCTCCTTGCTGCACCCTTTTTTGAAGAATCTGCCCAGACTTTACTACCCATTGATCACCAATCTTTGCCAGATGAGCAAGTGATCTGGTGGAAACCAATCTAGAGATTCCATTGGCTGAATTGAGCCCACTAGATTCTCTTCCCTGAAAATGGGGACCTTGAGATACTGAGTTAATGAAATGATGATGAATCTTTGTGCTGAAAGATCACCTAGAGCTGTGACCAGGCTCCAAACTATACCATAAACTTACATAACTTAACAACATGTGCAAGCCAGGGGGATCAAAATTCATGAGTCAGTAGAGGAAGGTGGTCTACACAGAGGAGCTGACAGTGGAGGACACATGTGGAGACCCATGAGCAATGGTGACAAGAGTTTCTAGTCCCAGTTTTCATTTGGTCCAGCTTAACTTTGTTTTCTTTCCTTGAGTATCCTTGAGATCTTTTGTTGTAGCATTTTCATAACATTTCCCTTCCCCATTTGACTCAATCTAGTTGTGTGGGTTTTTGTTTCACAACTGAGATGTAGTGCCAGTAGTAAAATAGATTCTTATAGAATTAAAATCTTGAAGACTCTGGATTGTAAGACACAAAGAGAGATAGAAAACCAAGGTTTGATTATCAGTGCAAAGTAAGTGTATATGGAGTAGCCTTTTGTCAATGTTTTCTTTACTTGCTGGCATTTATTAGCTCATTCACTACTCTTCCATTTTCTAGGCTAAAGAATGCCTATATCATTTCATCTTTTCTCAAAACAGTAAAAATTTCTGTCCTTTTCTGCCTCTTTAGTTATCACAGTTTTCTTCAGTTTCTTTATATAACCTCAGGGAGATTGCTGAAGTAGGTGCTAGGAGACCTGGATTCTGTTCTTGCTGGGACTCCAACCAAATGGAGATAGTCTTAAGAAAGTACTTCAACTCTCTGCACCCTATTACCTCTTCTATGAAATGAAAGGGTTGGGCTGGATACTGATTTCTACCTGTAGCTCCCGGACTTCTTAAGGGTAATATTCATAGGCTGTGGGGCTTAGGACAGGGACATAAATTTTGGGCATCACTATTTAGCCTACTACAAATGAGATGGCATAGTTAAAACCAGTTTTTAAACCTTTTTGTTCCATAGGACCACAAGAATACTTCCATTCTTGGGGCGCCTGGGTGGCGCAGTCGGTTAAGCGTCCGACTTCAGCCAGGTCACGATCTCGCGGTCCGTGAGTTCGAGCCCCGCGTCGGGCTCTGGGCTGATGGCTCGGAGCCTGGAGCCTGTTTCCGATTCTGTGTCTCCCTCTCTCTCTGCCCCTCCCCCGTTCATGCTCTGTCTCTCTCTGTCCCAAAAATAAATAAACATTGAAAAAAAAATTAAAAAAAAAAAAAGAATACTTCCATTCTTTATCTGAAACATAATGTGGAAATACTATCTTATAGTGATTTACTTAGTGTGCTGTAGCATGAATCACTGCTTTAACCCAATCAGAACCCATTTTTGTCTCCCCAAAATCTGCTGGCTAGAAAATTACAAGTCTTGTTAGGAAGCAAGAAGGTAGATAATGGGTGCTAGACAGGTAACCACAAATGTCTACTGCACCTAAAATTCTAATAAGGACCAAAAATGGGTCAAATCTGGCAGGCTTGCTAAATTTTGCTAGATCTCTGTTAGTGTATTCTAATATTATGGTCTTTTACCCAATATTATGCTTTAAAAAAAAAATCCTATGGGGCCATGAATCCCAAGTTGTTGGTTTTGTTGTTGTTGTTGTTTGCTATATTAATGCCAACTTACCAGTTGCTCCTTATCTTAGAATTTTTGTCCCTGCATAACTTCATTCTTTTTCAATAGGTCTCTTCCCTGAGATTTTCACATTCAGTAGATTTATCCTCCTTGCAACGCTCTTGGTTGCCCCTTGCCATGGGGCATTAGCAAACACACAGAGTAGTACAAACTGCATTTAGCATCGCCGTTTATGCACTAGAGAACTGTGACTGGAGTTTTTATAAGTGTTTTTACCCCCTTGTGAGGTAATTGAAATAGAATACAGACATTTATTTTGTTTTGAAGTTTCTGTGATTTACATATGAACAAATCTATACTTCTGTAGGTATCAGATGACTGGTATTTTGGGGGGTATATGTTTTTCTTCGTTGACTGTGCTGTGTAGAGATCTTTTCCCTATTTTCATGAAAGTGCTCTGGATCTAGGACTGGATGAGAGGGTGTGCAACATGATTGGGAATAAACACAAGCTGCTGCTTTTTTATTACAGCTAAGGCATAGTAGAGGTCATGCATATAATGGCTCATAGAGTGCCCTCCAGCAGATCGATAAAGTATAACAAAGCGAATGACATACAGGCGAAAATTTATACTAATTGTTCAAGTCAGGCTATGTCAGCGTTTTTGTAATTGGCAATACCTTGGTGTTTCACACAAGCCATAAAGGGCTCTAGAAGGAACTCTTTTTTTTTTTTTGTTTGTTTGTTTGTTTGTTTGTTTGTTTGCCATGGTTTTAGTTGTATTCTATATGTGTACAGCATAGCAGAAACAATCCACTCTACCCTGAGTGTTACTTATCCCATAAATCATCTTCCCTACGTACTATTTCCTGTTTACTAATAGATTATTTGGCTTCCAGCTTTGCTGGTGTAGAACCTTTATGTTCATCTTAAACTCCTTCAGGGTGGGTGGGGGGTACTATATTATAACCATCTTTGAGTGAATTGAAAAAGCACAATTCCCCATTTGGGCTTAAAATGAAAGACTTAACTGAGGGACTTGACTTTACATATATCCTTCCCAGATCTGTTAGAACTACTGCAGCTTCTCCCCTTGAGTTTTTCTCAGCTTCTTGGAAAACTAGTAGGGGACGAGATCTAGAAGTAGCAGTATTCACTAAGATAACTGAAGATGCATAGGAGGGAAAAGAGGACATTGTACTGGAAAGATTTGTTTTACTATGGTTATTAAAGCAAAAATGGGAGGAGCAAGGAGAAGGCATACTGTTTCTTTCTGAGGAGGTTAAAGTTTTAAGAGAAAGAGACAGCCAGTTGTGTTGAAATAATTTGACATCCATCCCTCCATGGTCATATTTTTTTGAAGCCAGGGTAGACAGTTGGGTAGAGATAGGTATATATAACCCTTTTTTTAAACAAATGGACTAACCCTTTTAACCCTTGGAACTATTTCAGTAGGTGGTGCTCTTGTGCCATAACGTAACATAGGTTTTAGAGAGGTTCTGAGACCACGGTGGGTAGTTCTAGGGCCCTTGTCCCTGTTGATCTTGTGGGTCACTGCCAAGTGCATCACTTGGATAGCAGCGTATGGGTGCTTTTTTGTGAGAGATTTTTTCCTTTGTCTGGAAATGAGGTGAATTCAGGTCTGTACCTTCTCTAAAGCTACCTGAGCTCTGCTTTCCAGGAGAACCTAACTGAGGGGTTTACTAACCTTTCAAAAATGTTGTGGCTCTAGTTTTTATTCAAACAGCCATGATATGTGTTGTGTTACCAGTTTTCTATGACCATTTTTTTTAATTGTAAATCATCGGTGACCTCCACATCAAGTTCCTTTCCAGATAACTCAGGCATTCTTGTTTCTTTGTTTTCCTTTCCTTTAGCTTCAGTAAAGGAAGTTTATTAAATTTAAATAGTTAAATTTAAATGTAAAATTAAATGCAATAAAATTAAATATGTGGTAGAGAAATTTGTAAATGATGAAGAAACATGGATGAAAAACTTTGAGTTCAAATAGCAGCCAGTGATAACTATAGCTGACAGTGAACCTGGTTGGCATCAGTCCTTTGCCTCACTTCTTTTGCTATATATTGAGATCTTTTGTTCGGAGTTGGTTGCAATATCATGATGGTGAGCAAGGTATCCAGTGAAGTCCACATTTGGTGCTGCTGGCAGAAGTGTAGTGGGCAAGGAAGAGAAATTTAAATCCAGCTATCCAAGCAGGACAAATCTCTTATTGCCAGTAGTTGCCAAAAATATTTAGGGTTCTGCTTTTTCAGGAAGTTTCTTGGGGTTGTCTCTAAAAGTGAAAAACAGTTGCTTCACCTTGTGTTTACCAGCCATTAAGTAAGAGGCAAATGCTTGCTGGGTGTACTCACCTGAGCTGCTGATTCCTGTTGTCTCCCCATTGAACTTGGCTGGCCCTGACTGCAGTGCTGGCAGCCAGCCTGTTGAGATTCATGACCCAGCAGATCCAATGGTTGTTCAGGACACTCTCTTGTAGCTTTTGAGATTTTCTTTTTATAATTAATACTTTAACTTGTGTAGATTTGTTATTGACTTATTTAATTATCTGCTTGTTTTTTAAAATTATCTTAGTATTCAGAATGTGCTTTTAATCTGAGAACTCAGGTTATTTCTTGAACATTCTTAGCTTTTATCTCTAAATATTGCTTCTCTTCTGAACTCTCTTCACTTTCTTTTTCTGTGACACCTCTTAGGTGTTTATGGAGCTATCACTCAGGTTTCTTAACTGCTTTTCATTTTTTCTCTTTTTTTTTCTGGACTGCATTCTGAGTGAATTCCTTAATATTATCTTCAGATTGACCAAGTCTTTCTTCAATTCTGTTCAGTCTGAGGTATCTTGTTTACTGAGTTTTTAAACTTTTATGACTATATCCTTCACATAATTTCTAATTGATTCTTTTTAACCATCTCTTATTTTAATTCTGCCTTTTTGTTTTATAATTTTTAATTATTTTTCAATTAGCTTTCTAAAAGCATCTTAAATATACTTATTTTATTGGACTGTTTTGTAATATTAATTTCATCTGAAGTGAATTAGTGGCCTGATGACTGATTTTGTTAGTTGCCTTTATTAGCATTAGATTTCTTCATGTACTTTGGAACTTTGGTTGAAGGGCATGATTTGTTTGAGATCTATTTTGTATTGTTTTTATTCATTTACTCATTTTCCACTTCTTTCCTCTTTGCTCACTCTTTGTAGCTATTTTGGAGTTGTCTTGGGTGGCTTCCACAGAGCCCCACTCTAGACCTGCAGTGGTGGTTTATACTTGGGCAATCACAGGCTGTTTCATTGGGTTCCTGATCGCTGGATGGCCTGTGTCCTCCTTCCTCCGTATGTCACTGCTCCATATGAAACAAGGAGCTGCCAACCTTCTTTCAGGAATGGAGGGGTCTCCTCCTCCAGTTATCACCTTGACTGTGCTGTCACACAGCTTTGCTAGGTCTGACTCTTCGTGGATTATGTTTAGCCTCAGAACCGTGTAGGATTCATATTTCCAGTTTTAGTGCCTGAATCGTGATCTTAGAAGGCTCAGGGCTTTCCGTTCGAGGACTTCCCTCTTTGAGTTTCTGCCCCATGTCTATTTTACAGCAATAGTTATATTGTTTGTTAGCTTGCCTGCATCCTTTTGGTTTTCTCTTCTTATGTTTCCCCTCTCTGTGCTGTATGTTTGGAGTAGAGAGGATCCATCAGAGTAAATTTACTGTGCCATCTTAACTGGAAGTCATGTGGGCTGAGGGATTAAAGGAAATAAAGTGAGATATTTGGTTTTACATAGCACTAAAAGCTAACCACAAAAATGCTTTTTTGTGTGAGTTCAGTGACCCATAGCATACGGTTATTTAAACTTCTCCTTCAGAGCCTTGTAGACCCCAAAAGATGAGTAGGATTAAGCAGGTGGGATTTATTAGGATTCTATGGTTCTCTGCAAGGATTTCACCTTTTATTTTTCATTTGGATGGTAATTTAAAAATCCAGTTGTTCCCAAACACCTAAATGCCCACAATTCTAACTGAATAGTGTCTTAAGATGTCAGTGCCTGCAGCTGTGTTTGTAGTGGCACTAAATAGCACTACTTTTAGATATTGAAAACAAACAGAGGTAAAAAGGTAAATAATACGTTTGAGCTGGGTGAGAGATTGCTGTTTCACAGTAGTTCAAAAAGAGAAAAGGGTGAATTTAGGCATCCCCACTTATGGTAGGACCAGCAAATAACAGAAGCTGCTGGTAGCTTTTGGTAGCCAGTACCAAGTTTACATGACCAGTCCAAGTGAGATTCAGTAACCTGAATCATTGATCACGTTGGATGCATTTTGTTGATTGAAATTTTATTCATTTTGTAGATTTGTTGGTATTTGTGCATGTAAAGATTTTGTAGATGTATAAGAGCTATATAAGCATAATGGTTTTACTAGTTTTGTACTTATTAGTACAGGATAAAAATTCTTTTTCAGTTAGCTTTTTAAAAGTATCTTTAAATTAGCTTTTAAAAAGCATCTTTTAAAAGCCGTCTAAAACAGCTCTGAGAGCCCCAAGCAGTTTTTTTCTTCAAGTTTGAGAAACAGGGATCAGGGGTAACTTAACTCTTCCTATGCAGTGTAGGAACATCCTGCGTTTGGTTTTTATGTTTTTGCCTGGCTCACCCCTGCTCATACTTCATGGTTTACTTAGCTTAGGCATCCTTTCTACCTGGAAGCGTCTGACACCCCCGTGCCAGGTGAAATGCCCCTACTCATTGTTCCTTGTAGCACCCTGTTTCCTTTTTCCCAGCCCTTCCCGTAAGGGATTATGTTTTTTCTGTTTATAGATCCTGATTTTCTCATTAGCAACAGGTTGCTTGAGAGCAAGGAATTATACTGCCATCTTTTTACTTTCAATGTTTTTGAGAGTTTCTGTCATAAAGTTGTCTCCCAATAAATTTGTGGGATTTTTTGTTTTTGTTTATTTAGTAATAAATTATGAGTACAACCAAGGGTGGGAAGAGGCAGAATAACTTAGAGCTGAGTCACCAGTGACAAAGGTAAGAAGATTTCTAATATTTTAATATCTAATGTGCCCCTCAGCCCATTTGTTAAACTTGTGGTCTCATTGAACACCACAGTCTTGCTGTAAGATAAGACAGTTGAGGACAAGAATGCAAGGAAAGGAAGTAACCACTATTTATTCCTAACAGAATGTATGTGGGAAGACTGGCATTTAAAAAAAAATTTTTTTTAATGTTTTTTGTTTTATTTTTGAGAGAGCGAGACAGAGCACAAGCGGGAAGGGGCACAGAGAGAGGGAGACATAGAATCAGAAGCAGGCTCCAGGCTCTGAGCTGTCAGAACAGAGACCGACGTGAGGCTTGAACTCATGAACTGCGTGATCATGACCTAAGCTGAAGTCGGACGCTTAACTGACTGAGCCCCTCAGGTTGCCCCAAGACTGGTATTTTTTTGAGTCCCATTCGTTGCTCTTTGGTGCTCTGATGGACAACAAAGTCAGGGGTCTCTGTCTTAGTAGATCCAAAAAAAACACACTATCATGAAGGGCTGTTTCTCCTTGGAAGCTAGGTCTGGAGAGCAAGCTCTTTTCTTCACATGACTGGGGACATGGGCTGGAGAATGGACCTCCATAAATCCCTAGACAGTTATCTGCTAGATTAAATTTCCTTAATTCTTTGCAAAGTCATCTGAGGAGTGCGTACACTCTGCACCTGGATTGCAGTTGACTCCTCTGATTCCTTAGACCTAGATTTTGTTTATGATTGAGGTTTGTTTGAAATTATCTGCAAATTTCACGTCTGTGTTTTTGATTAGACCATCTCGAGGAGAGACACTGCTGACTCAACAGAGAAAAAGCCAGCTCCTCCTAGTGGAACTTTTCTTAAAACCTCATTGTTTTTAGAGAGAAAATATCATTTCTTAAGCCCTTCATGTGGAAACAAGAATATATTATTGTGATTTTTTAAAAGTTACAAACACAGGGGCAAATTGATCACTCTTACTTAGTGAAGCAAAGAAACATTACTTTTTAGTAAATTAAAAATACTGGTATCAGGCTTTCAGTAAGGCAGAGGAAGAATGTTGTCAACCTTAAGCATAGTTGAACATAAATTTCTTAATTTTAGATTTGATTATATTCCTGGAGGTTTTAAATATTTTCTGATAAGGGCATTGTGCCCCTAGTTGATGACATTAATTGAAGGCTAGGTATTTAATTTGTCTTTTTCTTCTTTCATAAAGTGTGTTTTGTAGCATTCTGTCCTTAAATCTGTTTGGTGCTTACTTCATGGGAGAAGTGACTTCAGTTGATTCATGCTCAGAGGAAATGGAAAAAAAAGTAGTGTTTTTTTTTTTTGTTTTTTTTTTTATCAGTTTGCCACTTTGGTTATGGGCCATATTTGGCATGTATAGACTTAACCTCTCATACCTCTGGCTTGGAGATGGGACAGACCATAGGAAAGCAATTTCTAACTTTTTTGGCCTCTGACAGGTATGATACACATCCATTTTGATACCACAAGGTTTTTAAATGAGCTTTGTTTGAAATGTTGACAATCTGGGAGCTACACGGGCTTCCATCAACACAAAATCAGTTCAAATTTTATCTTAGTCTCTCCTCTGCAGTAGCCTTAGTGGGTTTATATTCACACATTTGTTCAAATATTTATTGAGTTTCTGTGTGCCAGGTACTGTGTACAGCAGTGCTTTTCAGAACTCCTAGGTTCTGAGGAGATGTACCAGTTAAGATGTGTTTGACCGCAAGTAACAGAAAACCCAACAAAATGTGGCCTAAACCAAAAGGAAAATAAAATTCCAAGGTTGACTACTTTATTGCCTCAGCTGTGCTCTCAGGCTTACTTACTGCTGGGTCCCAAGGCAACTACTGCCATTCTAAGTGTCACATGGAGACCACAGTGTCTAATACAAAAAAAATGTGAATTTATTCTAGGTTGAGAAAGACTCTGTCAGAAACCTTCCAGCCCGAAGCTCAATTCTCATTTTTCTATGTAGACTAACATTGGCTGTTCCTGCATTGGTAGGAGGGCAAATGGAAATGCCATGACTGGTGTGCATACACCAGCCATTCTCAAAATGTGACTCAGGAAACCTTGGGTATCCCTGATTCCCTTTCACGAGGATCATAGGACGAAACTATTTTCATAATAATGCTAAGACATTATTTGCATTATCCACTCTCATTTTCTCACTAATCGACCGTGGAGTCAAAGGTTACATGACGTATGATGATCTCATTGCTCTAGCAGCTAATGGAATGTATGTGTGTGTAGTTTTGGGTCTTAAATTTTTTTTTCAGGTTTAATTTCTAATGTGGTAAATATTGATAAATATAACCCACATTAACAAAAGCCTCTCAGTAATGTCCTTAGTAATGTTTAAGGATATAAAAGGATCCTGAAAATGTTTTTGATTTACTGGTCTACATTAATCAAGATGTTCACCCACGGCGTTGGGGCACTTCCCAGCTTCCCCAAGACTCATGCTGTGAGATTCCTCGATAAACTGATTCTGTTAACAAAGAAGCAGTTGGAAGGGTTAGGGCTGTCAGGTAGACAACCAGCATTGTGTGCAGGACTATTCTGAGGAGGGGCTTGGAGAAGAGGACATGGCAGGGACATAGGATATACTCCAGGCCCTGCTTTGACCAGAGCCACTCCAAGTCTGTGTTTATTTTTGTAATTGTAGCACAATATACATGACATGAAATTTACCCTTTTAACTGTTTTTTAAATATATAGCTTAGCGGCATTAATTATATTCATAGTGTTCTGCAACTATCACCACCATCCATCTCCAGAACCTTTTCATCTTCCCAAACAGAAACTCTGTATCCATTAAATAATTCCCCACCCAGCGCCTGACAGCCACCATTCTGTTTTCTGCTTCTGTGAGTTTGACTACTCTGGGTATCTCCTGTAAGTGAAATGATATAATACTTGTCCTTTCATGTCTGGGTTATTTCTCTTAGCATAATGTTTTCAAGGCTCATGCATGTATGTATCAGAATTTTCTTCCTTTTAAGGCTGAATAATATTCCATTGTATTTATTTTGTGTATTTATTCATCTCTTAATGGACATTTGTGTTGTTTCCACCTTTTGGCTGTTGTGAATAATGCCAATATGAACATGGGTATACAAATACCCATTTGAGTTCCTATTTTCAAATCTTGTGTGTGTGTGTGTGTGTGTGTGTGTGTGTGTGTGTGTGTAAGTGTATAAAGAGAGAGAGGTGGAATTGCTGGGTCATTTGGTAATTCAGTGTTTAACTGTTTAGGATCCACCATACTGTTTTCCACAGCAGCTACACTATTTAGTATTCCCACCAGCAATGTGCAGGGGTTTGGTTTTTCTATACTCTCACCATTACTTGCTATTTTTTGTATTTTCTAAGTAAGTCACCCTAATGGGTGTAAAATAGTATCTCATTGTGGTTTCGATTTGCATTTCTATAATGATTAATGATTTGAACATCTTTTCATATGTTTCCTGGCCATTTTATCTTCGAGAGATACCTATTTAAGTCCTTAGTCCAGTTTTTTAAAACTGGGGGTTTCTTTCTTCCTTTGTTTCTTTCTGTCTTTGAATTGTGGGAGTTCTTCATATATTCTGGATATTGATCTCTTCTTTCATATATGATTTCCAGAGGTCTGTCCATTTTATATGTTGAACTTTTATGGAAGGTTTCATTTTAGGGGTGCCTGGGTGGCTCAGTTGGCTAGGCATCTGACTGTTGATCTCAGCTTAGGTCTTCATAGCAGGGTCATGAGTTCAACCCCTGCATTGGGCTCCACATTGGGTATGGAGCATACTTAAAACAAAAAGAAAACAAAAAAACCCCCAAGGTTTCATTTTACTAAAGATTTTTTAAAAAGCTTTAAAGCTCTGTGCCATTGTTGCCATTCTCACTTTTGTGACCTCATCCTAGATGTTTACCTGCTATACTGGTTTAGAAGATATGGATGGTAGGACCTGGGTAATTACCTCATATTATAAATTACTTGGTAATTTATAAGAACTACTTTTGAATTTCTCACACTATTCAAAATGTAGCCCTGGCTACTCTTATTTGTGTACATGGCTTTATAGGTTACCAACTATTTGCCATGGAAGAAAACAATGATGATTCAGACTAAATGATTTTTAAAATATTTTTCCTTTACGTCTGTGGCAATCGTAGCCTTTGACAGGACTTTACAGGCACCAGATTCCTCACCATATCAGCTGATTAAGGAGTCTTTTTAGACTCTTCATAAAATCTAAAAACAGTTGAATTCTAAGTTGTCTCTAGATGGGACAGCCCTTTGAGACACAGAAGTGCCTTCAACAGCAGTGCTAATGGAGGATCAGAAAATTGCAGGTTAAATTATAGAAGGGATTTTTTCATCCTGAAACTTCGTAAATTAGGAGAGGACAATAATGTCACATAATGTTAAATGAGAGGCTGGAGTTGCTGGCTCATGTATTACTGGTCACTTCCAGTGCTGTGGTAGACTGGACATCTTGCATGGGCCTGCCTGGGCCTGCAGGGTTTACTCTTTGAAGTCAGGGCTGCTTAAACGCTTGGTGTCAACATGGAACTTTGGGAACCCACCTTGCTTTCTGAAAGTTAATTTGAGAACCACTGGTCTAGGGGCTGTCCCTTGCTAGGGGCTGTTGTCTTAACAGTTGATTTCTACAGTAAGGGAAATGGGGGGCTCATGGGTGGCTCAGTCAGTTAAGTGTCCGACTTCAGCTCAGGTCATGATCTCACAGCTTGTGAGTTTGAGCCGTGCATCGGGCTCTGTGCTGACAGCTCAGGCCCTGGAGCCTGCTTTGGATTCTGTGTCTCCTTCTCTTTCTCCCCCTCCCCTGCTCTCTCTCTCTCTCTCTCTCTCTCTCTCTCTCTCAAAAGTAAATAAACATTAAAAAAATTTTTAAAAAATTAAGAGAAATGGTGTTGTTTTGTTTTTCAGTGAATTCGGATACTTTGCCCCAGTTTGTAATGACAGGCTTGTTTCTTTCTTCTTAATTATTTTCTTCAGACACTGCTCAAGTGTTGTTGTGATACTTTTATTTCCTTTATCACCTCTCAGGAATTGTGCTTGGTAAACTCCATGTTCTTTGTGAAGCACATTTCCATGAAGTTTTTGAATATCCTTTTCCCAAAGAATGTAAATCACCAAAATGGGGAACCTTTTAGCACTGAAGCATTACCTTTTTCACTTGCTGTACTATGAATCCAAGCCATGCTATCCTAGCAACTCAGCCTGTGAACTCTCATGGACAGTGGTGTATCTTTGTGCCATGGTGATTTGAGTTCATAAAACAGTACTTGCAAGCAGTAGAATAACTTTCAAGCAATTTAAAAATGAGAGAAGAGGGGAGAGACAGTGATTCTAAGCAGACACCATTTTGAACCAGTCCTGTTTCAGTGTCTCTGATTGCTGGCTCTGATGGCTGGATTTCCCTGCCACTTCATCCCCCTTCCTTCTGCCTCCTTCTGTAGGATCTCCTCTAATAGCGGGAAACAAGGATGTGAACAAGCACATGGGCATCCTTCACTGGATAGTGGTTTGCACGCAGGTTTAGGACATTTCTTATCTTTTCTCTATGGCAATTTCTGAAGGCCATTTTATTTTCTCCTGGAAATATACAGTGAGGGGACTAAGACCTTTTGTTATTTTTAGTCTGTATATGTGGAGAAGGTGAAATCCTGGTTTTGATTCCTTGGGACTGGGTAAATGTGCCAAAAGAGAAATAACTCAAGAAATGGAAAATGGGGATTTCCTTCCAACTTTCCATGCCATTTGCTTTTGCTACATTAATATATACAGTTTGTGTACAAAATGCTTGTTAAAATCCCAAGTTTTAAGGAAATAATGTGATTGACATCCACCTTTTTTTAAATGCTCTTAAAAGATGCTTAAAGAGTATTTCTCTAGTTGCTCCTCTGAAATGGATATGGGCATAGACATCTATGTGAGGGCATGCACACTAAGCAGAGTCCTAAGAAAGTCAAGGATTTACATTGGGGCTAGATGAAGGATTTGGTATCAATCAAAAAATGTATAGTCAGATCTCAGTTGTCTAATAAGTGTGCAGATGAACTAGGATAAAAAAATTAATGCATTTGTGAAAAAAGTTAAAATCGCCATCAATCTGAAGAATCCTTTTTTATGAGGCATGCTTTTTTTTTTTTTTTTTTTTTTTAAGCTGCCTGGACACCGCCTTATTTTATCTGCTTGAGTACAGACCTCTCACTAGTTATCCTTCCCTGAGTGATGAATTGGATGTCTCTTCCTCCTTATGACAATAGCCCTCTCAGGGCAAAGCAGTAGCCACATAGCTTGGGGAAAGTGGGAGCAGATAGAGAAGCCTGTGGATTTACTTCTCCTAGGAGCCGGGCTAGGAAGATGGAGCTGTTATTTGAGGATGGGAAGGAAGAAGAGAAAACAAACCCTAGGTTTGTATCGCTGGCCAGTTCTGATAGTTGTAATATTTTCAGAGACTCAGGTAGAAAATAGAAAATACTTACAGAATCTTTTGGTAATTAAAATTTTTAATTGTATTCATCAAGTATTTTATGTATTGATTAGCATTTATAAGCTATGACAGCTTTTATTTTTTCTTTTGAGGTAATATGTGTGTGGTAAATGTATATCTAGAAGTTAGAGAATTTGTGTGTGTGTGTGTAATGGAAAATAATACATACAGGAAAGCACATAAACATGACTTACAGTTTTTTAATTATTAAAATGTTAACACACACGTTAGTGGCATCCAGGTCAAGAAATAGAATATTGCCAGCATCTTGAGAGCCCTTCATGTATACCTTCCCCATAGTACTTCTTCTCTTCTTCTAAAGGTAATAGGTTTCCTGACTTTTCAGAGTAATCACTACAGTTTAGTTTTACCTGATTTTAAACTTTATGTAAATGAATCACATCTTATATATTCTTATGGGTTGGTTTCTTTTTCTCAACATTATGATTGAAAATTCATCTCTATGCCTGTGGTAGGTTCTGCATTGTCATTGCTGCATAGAGTTCCCTTATATGAATATATCACATTTAGTTTATTCATTCTACTCTTGACTGGCATATGGGTTCTTTTCAATTTGGGTCTGTTATGAATAATGCCGCAGTGAACATTCTGCTAGTGTTCATAAACACTTAACAAGCTTGGAGTGTTCTTTGAGGGAGAGTTTGTAATTTGTGGATTTTTGTATGATTATGATTTACTGAGAGAGATGTGTGAAAATTCCCAGTATGAATGGAATACTTTATTTTTATAGTTACATCAATTTCTGTGTTATATTTTGAGCTTTATAGTTTGTTTTGTATTTCCATATTACTGGAGCATACAGATTTACAATTGTTTAATCTTCCTGGTGAATTGAACACTTTATCATTATGAAGTGACCCTCTTTACCTCTGGTAATTCTTTTTGCCCCAAAGTGTATTTGAATTGATACTGTTTTTTTATTTGATTCCTTTGGTTAGGTTTGTATGTTGTTGTTGTTGTTGTTTTCCTATTTTCCTTTTAGCCCCTCTGAATTACTATATTCTTATGTTTTAGATGTGTGTTTTATAACATGTAGTTGTTTCTTTTTTTAATTCAAAACTGATATCGTTGTCTGTAATGGCCCAGTTATGGAAACAGCCCAAGTGTCCATCAATTGATGAATGGATAAAGAAGATGTGATACACACACTGGAATATTACTCAGCCATGAAAAAGAATGAACTCTTGCCATTTGCAGGCTAGAGAGTATTATGCTAAGCAAAATAAGTCAGAGAAAGATAAATACCATATGATTTCACTCATATGTGGAATCTCAGAAACAAAACAAATGAGCAAAGGGGAAAAAAACAGAGACACAAACTGAGAAACATACTCTTAACTACAGGGAACAAACGGATGGTTACTAGAGGGGAGGTGGGTTGGGGATGGGTTAAATAGGTGACGGTGATTAAGGAGTACACTTAATGCTGAGCACCAGCTGATGTACAGAAGTGTTGAATCACTGTATTGGACACCTGAAACTAATTATTACCCTGTATGTTAACTGACTGGAATTTAAATAAAATCTTAAATAAAATAAAAAATAAAAAATAAATAAAAAATAAATTTAAAAAGTGAAAAACCTGATAATCTTTGGGATGTACTTGGGAGTTTAAGTCATTGGCATATTGTATAATTACTGATATATTTTAGTTTAAATCAACCATCTTACTGTGCGCTTTTTTAAAATTCTTTTTAAAGTTTATTTACTTATTTTTTCAGAGAACACGCGAGTGGGGAGGGGCAGAGACAAAGTGAGAGAGAGAATCCCAAGCAGGCTCTGCACAGACAGCCCCAGTGTGGGTCTCTAACCCACCAACTGTGAGATCATGACCTGAGCCAAAATCAGGAGTCAGATGCTTAACCAACTGAGCCACCCAGGCACCCCTGTGGTTTTTTAAATCTTGTCCATTCTGTATTCCTTTTTCTCTCCAATCTTGCCATTTTTTTATTATAAATTTTTCTCCTTTGATAATTTGGAAATTATATACTACCTGTTGATATTCTATTAGTGGATATCCTAGAAATTACAGTATGCATACTTGAATTATTTAACACTTTTATCTTCCTTTTCCTGGAAAATGCAGGGACTTTAGAACTCTGACTCTATTTTTCTCCAGGTATGCTATTGTTTTTATATATTTTAATTTCTGTATATATTTAAAAACCCCAATGACACTATTCTTATTTTATATCATAAATGTTAATTTAAATTTTTTCATGTATCTACCATTTTTGTTGTTTTTCATTTGTTCTTATGCCTGCAGAATTCTGTCTGGGATCATTTTCCATTTTTCTGAAGAGCATCCTTTAGTTAGATTAGGCTTACTGGCATCAGACTCTCTCAATGTGTCAAAAGATTTTATTTCACTTTATCTTGAAGAATATTTTAGTTAGGTATAGTATTCTAGGTTGGCCATTTTTTTTTCCCCTTTGACTGTATTGAAGGTATGTTTTCTGGTCATCTTGCTGTGTTTTTATGTATCTTACCCATTCTTCTGTGTTTTCCATTGTTTTTACTTTCCATGTGAATTCTGGGTAGTTTCTTCTGATGTATGTTCCAAGTTCACTAATTCTATTTCCAATTGGGTCTGATCAGCTATTAAACCCATGTGTTGAATTTTTTTTTTAAAGTTTATTCATCTATTTTTAAGAGAAAGAGTGAGCGGGAGAGGGGCAGAGAGAGAGGGAAAGAGAGAATCCCAAGCAGGCTCCATGCTGTCAGTGTGGAAACTGATGTGGAGCTCAAACCCATGAACCATGAGATCATGACCTGAGCTGAAATCAAGAGTCAGTCTCTTAACCGACCAAGCCACCCAGGTGCCTCTTCATCTGTTGAATTCTTAATTTCAGTTCCTTTTTTCTTTTCTTCCGGTTTTAGAATTTCTACTGTATTCTTTGTTTTGTTTTGTTATCCTCCATTGGGGTTCTTTCTTGTGTGTTCTTTTCTTCCTGTGTGCTTGATTGTCTTTCATTATATAATTTTTGTTGTATTTGAAACATTATTTTTGGGGAGCACCTGGGTGGCTCAGTGGGTTATGCATCTGACTCTTGGTTTCAGCTCAGGTCATGATCTCAAGGTTTTGTGGGTTTGAGCCCTGCATAGGACTCTGTGCTGGCAGCATGGAACCTGCTTGAGATTCTCTGTCTCCTCTCTCTGACGCTCCCCCACATCTGCCGTTTCTGTCTCTCTCAAAACAAGTAAATAAAACTTGAAAAATTATTTTTAGAAATAGTTAGAAACCTTGAAGTTATTTTCCTTCAGAGAGGATTTTTGTTTGCATCTTCCAGGCACCTGGCAGCAGACCTAGAAACCAGGGACCACCTTAGTTTAGCTTTAGTTTCATAGTTAGACTGTAGTATATGCAGGTTGGTTCATTTCTGGTTTCACCTATCCTCCCAGGGTGTACCCTCATAGGCACCAACTCTAAGTGTGGGGTGGTTCACCAGGACCTCACTTTGGTAGGCCTGGGCTCCTACTTTTACTTTCTGGCAAGGCTGCAAAAAAAGCTTTTTAACTTTTGCCTTTAACCACCTCTTCAGGATCAGAAATGCCTTCCTAGGCCTGTATAACCCCATGTGTCAAGATCTTTCTCAAATAATTTAACACTGTCTTTCTGATTCTTTGTTGATCTTTTAAAATTTTTTTAAATGTTTATTAATTTTTGAGAGAGAGAGAGAGAGATGCAGAATCTGAAGCAGGCTCCAGGCTGTGAGTTGTCAGCATAGAGCCCGACGTGGAGCTTGAACTCATGAATTGTGAGATTATGACCTGAGCCGAAGTCAGATGCTTAACTGACTGAGCCACCTAGGTGCCTCTTGATGATTTTTTTATTACACTTCCATACTTCATGTAACCATATAAAATAGTGTTCATCAGGAAGGTTGGTTTCAATTACAGAGTCTACCATTATCTGAAGTAGAACTGAAATTGGATGCAATTTTACTAAGTGTGTTTACACTTAAACATATTCTCTACTTTTGTTTACCTCATCCATCCTGGTTAATCAAGAAAACTTACATAGACTTTTACTTCCAGCTTTTTAGAGTGGCTAGAAGAACCAGATAAAACATCTTTTGAAGCCATGGGAAAACTGCAGAGATGCCCAGTACTCAAGGGGTTAAGACCCTGGCAGTGAAGGGAAGTGCAGAGCACTGAGTAGACATTCTTTAGCAGCTTTTCACCCTTAGGGCAATTTGCCATTTCTGGAGAAGCTAGGGGAGACCCAAGAACCTGCAAGAGGGCCTATGCTACTGAGTCAGTGAAGTTAGCAACTCTTTTGGCAGTTTCACGGGGTTGGGCAGACATACATTGGATTTCCATAGGAAAAGATTGTTATTCTTACTACCTACAACTGTAAGGGTTCTATACATCTAGAAATATCATAAAAATAAGCCAATGGATAAAATTAGAAAATCACTATTTTTTAACCCCTAATGGATCTAAAATGATCATCAGTGGATCCTAAGACCATTCAGGAAAGAGTTGATAGTGAAAGGAAAGTATAATCCATTCAACCTAATGGATTAGGTTGACAGTACCTGAAACAGCTGATCTGTTTAATTCAAAGGACACACCACTACAAATGAAGTATTCTTGGAAAAAGATTGACCCTGAATCTAAAAAAACCTCTAAATTGTGCTCTCAGTTTGTACGCAGTGTAGGGGAGAGCAAAACAAGCTAACACCACAGGAATGCAATCAGCCAAATACACAAGTATGAAACGTTCTATTAGTCAATACAATGGATTCTATTAGCCTTTTCGATTGTTTTTTTTTTTTTCAGGGGATAAATAATATGAAAAGATTAAAAAATAAAAGAGGGGCAATTGTTACAGATTAAGGGAGACTTATTTTTACATTATTTTGTTACAGATTAAAGGAGAAATATCAATATTGGCCATATGTAATGTGTGGATCTCATTTGGATTGTAATATAAACAACCCATTATGAAGGAAAATTTTAAAGAAATTTGAACATAGATGGGCCATTAGATGATATTTATTGTGCTTATTTGGCTGGATTTATTAGGTGTGAAAGAGTGTACTCAGGTTTCTTTTTTTTTTTTTTAAATCCTTAGAAAAAAAGAGAAATCAAAATATTTTGGATAAAGTGGTGTGATGTCTGTGATGTGCTTTAAAATGGAAATTTTTGATAATTGTTTGGACTCGTTAATGGATACATAGGAGTTCATTTGGCTGTTTTGTCTACTTTTTTGGTAAATTTAAAAATACTCATTAAATAGTTATGAGAAAGAAACATCATAAACAAAATTCGCTTATAACATAGCCTGTGCTTTAAGTGAGACCATCATAAGCTGTTCTCTCTATTGGGTAAAAGTCTGTTGTGTGTGAGTGGTGTCAGAAAAAGAGACAAACTTCATTTTATTTGCACAGCATTCTTTCCTGTTAGTCTTATCTGTTAGACCTGTGTGGACACCTTGATCCATAGTCTCAGATTATATGGAAAGGAAGAAGGAAAAGGAAGAAGCAAAAGTAGGGTGAGCTCATATTGAAGGAACAGGAAAAGGGTGCTAGGTGGGCAAAAACCACAGAACTCCACTACCTTTCACTTGTTGGTTACTCAGTACACTCAGACCTACTGCTTTCTACACAAAGAATTTTTAAAACACTTCCAACTAACATAATTTAGCTTTTCCTTCGAAAAGGGAGATAATCTGAAGTAATGCCTGGTTGATGCTTCTGACTTCAGGTCCAGGAATTCTGGATAATGTCAGTTCCTCTTCCTATCTCTGTTATAGTCTGTCAATTATAGACTTTGGAAAATTTATCTACTAATGATATACTCCCTAGGTTCACTAGTAGCAGAGGGAAAAATGAAAGGGAAGGGAATTTTAAAAAAAGTATTTGACATAGAAAGCAAGACATACACACAGATAGCATCCAAAAACCTCACTTGTGCATTTTGCCCAAGCAGGCATAATTTGCACATTATGATGGAGTGCTGCTGGGCACACCCGGCTTTGTGGCTTGAGCGATCAGTCCAAGTCACTGAAGCCTGCTGTAGGCTCTTCACAGAATCCAGATCTTCACACACACTTGAAGCAGCATTGGATCTGCCGGGTCATATGTGCTTAGTGGCAGAGCGCTTCAGCATGGACCAGCTATACAGTGATTCTTGCTCTGGGCCCTTCCCATATTTTCTCATTGCCTGACAAGTAGGTAAAAGCAGATAAACAGTCTAAAGCCCAGACAGTTTATGTTCAGAATCCCAAATATATCAGCCAAATGTTTTGCCTCTTAGCAGGTATGAGGTATAGCAATTATTCACTTTCTTTTTTGTTTGCTCATTGTTACAATTTTGAGTCAGTAATCAGTATACATAGAATTAAATTGAAAAGGTGCAAAAAGGTGTATGGTAAAACCCAAGTTTCTTTTCTGCACCTGTCTTTCAGCTACCTAGGTCTCCACATCGGAGGCAACCACTGGCACTAGTCTGTTGTTTATCATTATTTTAAAGGGCATATCCTGACTTGGCACGGACCATTGGATCACAGGAGACTTCCTGAAATGGCAGGCCCTGTATGTTTATGGGATTTATATCCCACCATCTGGAATACATGCAAGGTACCTATGTCTCGTTAGTTTCCAGGTTCTGTTAGCAGCTAACTTCACTGTGGTAGACCAGTGTAGTAACACCATGTCCTGAGTTGATACCTCCAAGGGAGGTAAAAGTGAACTGCTTTCTCATATCTTCTGGTTATCTTTATGGAGAAATACATTTACTGCCAGCTTCATAACTACATTCTAGGTGACTAGGGTGGTTTTAATTTGATCCAGTTGGGATCCATATCTGAAAGTGCAGTTTGAGCTGGAGTCACCATTTGAGTATGTTTATGATAGCCTAATATCATTGACTAAGACTCACTGGTCCCTTGGTCGGAGAAGTGGGGTTTTCTGCAAACCACCAGACATTGTTTTTTGATAATCCAGTGGCTTTCGCTTGGCTTCACTTTATACTAGAAGAGTATAATGAGGTAGTGGCCCTGATCATAGGCAATACCTCATTGATCTACATTACCTTCTTGTTCCATGGACTTCTGGTTTCCAATACCCTAATATGAACAGAAGTTTCCCTGCCATTTTCCATGATTTGGGCCGGTAACCAGTACTAAATTCTTCTTTCTTCAAAGTTTTGCTGCCTGCATCCCGCTATCTGGTTTGTATTAGATATTGTATCAGTATATATTAGACGATATTAGTTTGTGAGTTTTTTTTTAAATCACAGAAGTCAATGGTGGTTAATTTAAGAAAAAATAAAAAAAGGATTTTGTGGCAAGCCCCTGGGTAGTGGACAGAATTAAAGAGAGAGCTGAAGGGTGCCTGGCTGGTTCAGTTGGTGGAGCAGGTGACTCTTGATCTCGGGGTCATGAGTTGGAGCCCCCTGTTGGGTGTAGAGATTACTTAAAAATAAAATCTCAAAAAAAAAAAAAGAGCTTAAAACTATACCTTGTTAAGGACGTGATGTAGGGTAGCCTTAGGGATCTAGACTAAGAGAGTCTTTGGAATGACTTAGTTCCATCCTTATGTCCATATATTCAAGACTCAGATTCCCAGCACAGAGTCTGGTTTGCCTAACTTGAATCACTGCCTCACCTCTTAGCTGATGCCACAACGTGCCTTGATTAATAGACTCACCAAGACTTGTAGAAGGGAGGAGAGGTTCTTTCCTCAAGGGAAAGAAGGGAGGAGGAATACGCAACCAGCCAATCAACAGATGCCCCATTCCAGAGTGTTCAGATTAGGTCAGCAGCAGTAGGGTTGTCATTGGCCTTTGGGGGAAGACCATTTCTCTTCGTGAGCTGCTGTCCCAGAGTATTGCAGTATGTTCAGCATCCCTGGCTTCTGGGCACTAAATGTCAGCAGCACCCCCACTGCTAGCCTTCACAATCAGGGCACCACTTGTTTCCCAGCTATCACCATCTCCCCCCTAGACATGCTGTGGAACAGCCCATCAGGACCACTGCACTACATGATCCCTAAAACTGTTTGCATTTAAAACAACCAGATGCATCCCCATTGCTAGGCAAAATGTTGTTTGTAATTTGGCTATAATAAAATAATGTTTCCTGTCACCTCTACCAAAAAGGTCTTCAGTTTAGTGTCCCCAAATATCTAAACAGACCTGCATCTAGAACTGTATGAAATATATAAGAAATTCATTAATTTTCTTCAGTTTATTTCTTTGATTAAGGGCACAGACTTTAGAGCCAGATTCTTTAAATTCAAATCCCACAAACTGTAGCTCTGCTATTTACTAGCAGTTACTTCCTTTGGGCTTTTACATAATCTTACTTTGAGCAATTACATAATCTCTCTGTGCCTCTGTAAAATGAGGACAATAATAGTACCCATTTCATAGGGTTGCTATGAGGATTAACATAGCTAATGTGCATAAAGCATTTAATATATTGTCAAGAGCATAGTAAGTGTATGTATGTATAAGCTATTACTATATTTATAAAATGGGATATTAGTAACTAAGTTTCCCGTAGATATGCCTTTAAAATTTTTTTTCTGGGGAAGTTATCTTTTAAAAAGTTAATTGCTCTATCGGGAAAAGCATTTTGTTATTTTGTTACAGCAGTTTAGAACTATACTTTGAAAAATATCCGTGAATTATTCATTTCTTTACTCATTGTTTGCCAGGCATGTGTTAAATCTTTTTTTTTTTTTTGTAAGTTTGTTTATTTTGAGGTGGGGGGGGGTGAGGGAGAGAAGGGAGAGAAGAGGGAGAAGGGAGAGAAGATCCCAATCAAGCTCCGAGCTGGATGCGAGGCTTGAACTCATGAACTGTGAGATCATGACTAGAGCTGAAACTAAGAGTTGGACGCTTAATTGACTGAGCCACCCAGGTGCCCCAGGCCTGTGTTAAATTCTAAGAGACAGGGAATTTATATACTGGTGGAAGAAGCAGTAACTAAATGAGCAAATAAATGTCCAGGATACTTACTGATGTGATAAGAGCTGTGGAGGAATCAACAGAAAGCCCCGGAAACAGGGAAGGATTCCCTGTGTTGGTGGAACAGAGGAGAGGCCTGGACTGGACAGTGAGCAGCAGAGGAGAGGCAGCATGGGAAATGGGAGGGTGTGGGCCATGTTTTTGCAGGACTTTAGAGACTCCAACAGGGAGCTGGGGTCTTTTCTACAGGGAGTTGGGATTTCTTTCAAGGAGCTATTGAAGTGGGGTGGGAAGGTTTTAAGCAGGAGCGTGCTGGGTCTGATTTCCTTTTGGGAAAGTTGGTTTTGTTGACTGTAGACAATAAATTACAGAGGGCCAGGTGGGACCAGGTAGAAGCCTCTAGGGAAGAAATGAATGGGGATGGAGATGGGGATGGGATGGGATAGGATAGGATGGCAGCAGTGGAGCTGGAAAGAAGTGGATGAAGCTGAGTGAGATCATGTATTTATTTTGGAGGTAGAATTGACAGGTGTTGATGGCTTAGATCAGGAAGTCAGTGAGAGAAAGGGAGGAATCAGGGAGAAGGCCTAGATTCATGGCTATTATGTGCCGTTTGTCACTATTGCTAAACCTTTTTTTTTTTTTTTACCTCATGGTCCTTTATAAAACTAAATTTTTAGTACCATTTAGTACAATTTTTAGTACCTGGTCTCAAATTTTTTGCACTGCAACCAAATTTTATGATCTCTTTAAATTTTTTTGTTTTCTTATTTAGTAATGAAACTCCCTTTGTTGATGTTTTTGGCACTTAATTGGGACCATTTTATCTGTTAATTACTGCTGCTGAGAATTTGAACTCACTCACCATTTGCAGAGCTGTCTTTTGAAATCAGATAACTGAGTATCACCCCTGCCTCTGGAAAGTAGGAGAACTTGCAAAAGCCTGCACCTGATGAGAAGCAGCCCTCCCTTCTCTGCCGGGTGTGGTTCTTATAGGTGAGGACGGTGAGAAGCTGGGATGGTGGTGGGGCACCTGCGGTTTATTTACCTAGCTCTGCCTGAGGTGCCTGCTCACTTCACAACTCCACTCTTCTTTTTAACATGTACTTCCCATGTGGTAGGTCAAGTTTATGAGCTATTTTCTGTCATGTAGGACTAGTACACCTCCTCAATAATTGCAGTTTTTCATATTTCACTAAAGTATTTCTTCTCGTGAAAGAATTGAGATCAAGCATAAACACTAGTCTTTAATGAAATAGATTGTTCAAATTGATCCATATGGAATGAATTATTTTACTCTTTTCTAAAAAATGAAGAGAAACTGGGAAGAAATGTCAGTGGACAGTAATGCATAGAGATTTTCTTTAACACGTAAATGAGAAGCCAGAAATGCATATAAAACATGGGAACTTCAAAAACATTTTTTAGACATAGACTATTATTAACACACATGGATGTTTTTGATTTCCCATTACATTAAAATATCCAAATGAACTTCGTGTTCAGAACACTTAAAAATAGCTCTATCTTGAAAAGTGGATATAAAGTATTATCAGCTGTGCTTTTTGTGCATAATTAGCATGTGTCTGTGAAAGTATAATGACTTCTAGTGTAATATTACTCTGATAAAAAATTCAGATGGTAAAAATTGGAGCTACAGCTGGGTGACACATTTTAAAATAATTCAAAGGTGACTCCATAAAATCACGCTACTTTAGTCCCTTGTACTCCCCCTTTCACTTGTCAGTAGAACATGAAGTCACCAATAAAAATCCCTTAAATAATTTTCATTTTTCCCCTCTCTTATAGATTTGATGTGTGCCCACTGTTTCCTTCAGTGCTTGGCGGGCTGCTGTGAAGATACATCACCTTTTCCCTTTTTCCAAGATGGCTCAAGATTCAGTAGGCTTTTCTTCTGATTACCAATTTTGGATGCAGAAACTTTCATTGTGGGACCAGGCCTTCACTTTGGAAACCCAGAAAGACACCTGCCTTCATCTGCCTCGATTTCAGGAATTCCTGAGGCAGATGTATGAAGTCTTGAAAGAGATGGTAGGTAGTAGACCAAAATAATGAATCTCTACTACATTTCACCAAGCTTGAATGTTATCTAGGGTCAGGAACTTGTGGTATTGACCTGATGGATTAGAAAGACAAATTACCTGTAAGTGATATGGACGGGATGGTTTCCTTATCTCTGATTTCTTATGATTTCAGTCTTTTCTTCTTGATTAATTACATTGTCACATGAGACTTCCTGACCAGTAAAGTTTTTTTTTTTTTTATAAAAAACAAGACTGTGACAATCGTCAGGTAAGAATTGGGATTCTTTTAAAGACCTTTGCATCTATTAAATATTGAAAAGTTTTCTGAAATGCTTCTTTATGTTGTTCTTTAATGCTGTCCTAGATAAGGTTCTACTAAGAGGTAATAGGTATTAAGATCTCTTCTTATGAATATTTTAAGTGGTCTTTTCTGGTGAATATTAAGATTTTGAGTATCTTCACTATTGTTGTATAATGTATTGTTCAAAATTTGATATATTTTCATTTTGACATGATTTCTTATTTTTACTTCAGTGGATATTTTTATGAATTAACATGCTTTCATATTATGAAAATATTATTTGTTTTACACCTACTTTGTAATTTCAAAATGAGAAGCAAAATTGTCATTTAATGTAAGTGTTCTTGTGTTATGTTTTTCTTCTCTTAATCTAAGAAGCAAGTCAGAAATTTGGAGAATTATTCATGTTGATGATATGAGTTCATATGTCTTTAGCAACTAGAAGGAAAGATATGGTCTGTGTGATCAACCAAAGCTAACTTTTAAAATTGTTTCTCTATAATTCGACTTCTGCAGCTTGGCTTTAAATTGGTCCCAGAAAGTCTAGGGCTGGCCTTGATGCTAAGACAAATGTGAAGAATTTATTCGTACAGCAGCTTACATTTCAGCTTATGTACATGTTACCTCATTTAGGTCTTATTTTTGAACTTTCTTGAGAGGTAAAGAAGTGGGGAGAGGGCCAGTTGTATAACAGCATGTACATTTTTTAATCTTAAGCTGTTTTCTATTTGGTTGATCTTTTTCATCTCAGGTTTTAGGTTGTTGTAGATTAAGTATGATGTCATTAAGCATGTAGCAACTGAAATAGTAATGAACAGAGATATATATCTTTATGCTTGGGCTGCTTTTATTTCTTTTTACAAGTTCCAGAGTTCTTGTCCTCCCAAACCTTCTTTGAAATAGCCCTAGTGAAGCTGAGTTAGGAATCTCTCTTATGTTAGAGTGAAAAACCAGGTTGAAAACATGGGATCATAGAACTATTAATTGCTCACAATATTTTGTTCACTGTTATGCAGTCTTTGTTATTTTTAAACAAATTGACCTTTCCTAAGTATTAGTAAAATAAAGTTAATTTGTATCAAGATTTTACATAAATGTGCTGTACATTTTAGTTTCGGTGATGTGGTTTAAGGATGAAATAAGATGGTTACTTGTTAAATTTTATTTGAATCTCCTACTTCTCTGAAATACATACTAAACATTCAAACTCCCTCAACCTGTAGTGTCAGTTCAACCTTTCTAAGTTGCATATTGTCTTTTTATTGACCAAAACGTAACTTTCTTTTACAGGATTCAAATATGATCATTGAAAGATTTCCCACAATAGGTCAACTGTTGGCAAAAACTTGTTGGAATCCTTTTATTTTAGCATTTGGTAAGAATCCAAAGCCTGTCCTCTCAAAATATAAACTTCTAATGATAATTTTAATCTTTGCATTGTTTAACAAAATACAGAGTTTCAAATTATAAATTTTCTCCTATTTTTATGAAACAGCTATTCAAATGTATTCATTGTTCCATTAGAAAGATAGCATCCTTTTCTTGTCCATATATGTTTGGATAGATAATCACACACACACACACACACACACACACACACACAGATCTGTAAGAAAATAGGACTCCTTATATTATAGAGTAGACTCTTCGAGATGATTATCATAACTTCATTTTTAATTCAGTATAAAATGGTTATAATAATGAAATAATTTCTTGTTTCACAATTTCACATTAACTTGCACACTACTGTTTTCCATGTGTAAAGTCATTCTTTAGTATCTGAATCCTCCTATGGCCCTGACATTATTTAGGGGTAACATTTTGGTTTTACCTAAGGTGAAGAGGAACCTGGGGACACATTGGGGGAGGTGTTCTTTCCCTGACCTCCTGTCTACCTGTCCAGCCTCATTTCCTATATAATCCTCTGCAACCACACCACACACATGGTAGCCAGGTCAAGTTACTAACAGTGCCTTGAAAGCACATGATATCAGGGCCTGCAACATGTGATTCCTTTGTTTGGAGCTCTGTTCTCATCTCCTGTCCTCTTAAACTTGCTTTGAAATAGTTTTGCTTGGGGCTGCTTTAGGAGCTTCTTTAAGTCTCTTCGTAGCTGATAGCATCCCCCTTAACCATAAAACTTACTATACTGTTTTGTAATTATTGGTTTGCCTGTCTGATGTCCTGGAAGACTGAATGCCTCTCAAGAGCAGGAACTGTGGTTTTAGTTCTTTTTGTCATCCTAGGGCCTAGAATAGGGTGGAGGAGGCACATCTGAAGGTGTACAGTTGAGGTTTATTGCCTTGACTTGGCTAGTTTAATATTTACTTTTCATATTGTTTAAAGTCAAAGACTAATTGCATAATATAATGAGATGAGAATAAAAAAACAAAGTTAGTATTACCCTATGATATTTTAAAGAATTGTACAATTTCTCTTTCCTAGCCTATCATAAATAATTGTAAGAAACATGAACTCAGGGGGGAAGAGACAGGGCTGCATTAGGTCCTGGGAGCATACATACATGGATGCACTACACAGACAAACTCACTCACTCTGTCCCAACCCTCATCTGTCCCTCTTCCTCTCCACTTAGTCCTCTTGCTTCCCTTCCCCTTTGAGTGGACTCTTCCTCCCCTACCCTTCCCCAGCTTGTTGAAGTTCTTGATCTAATATGGCCAAGTCATCACTGTATTTGCCCACCAGGGCCATACCTACCTGCCCTAAGTTCATATATTTTAACTAGGCCAGTGTTTCTCAAATATCCTTGACCAGAAATACATTTTCTGTACATGTATACATGTATATACGCATACATACATACACACAGACATGTATACACACACACATTTCATGAAAGGATGCTTGTTTTGATTTTGTGTAGCCACATTCACTATACTATTTTAAAAATAGTTTTCATGACCCCAAATTATTTTTACAACCCCCCAGATGGGTCATGACCAAAAATGTGAAAAACACTGAGCTAGACCAATGATACTAATGGCAGGAGAAAGGAAAAGAAGTTGTTGACTTTCCTCCATTTAAAGGCACCATCCATTGTGAGATACTTCACACATTGAATAGCCACTTTTTAGAAAAATAAATACTACATCCTTTAAGTGTATATGGTGAATGTAGAATACAACTCTAATTCAGAAATGTTAAGATGTGGGAAAGTTTGTGCTATACAATAAAGAAGTGGAATGAGAGGCCTTGCTGATGTTGTGCTAGGCACTGTTCTCTGTGGATTGCAGAGTGGATCTGAGTCCTTGATAGTTTTGTGTATTTATTTTGAGACAGAGTGTGAGGTGGGGAGTGGCAGAGAAAGACAGACAGACAGACAGACACAGAGAATTCCTGCAGAGTCAGCGCAGAGCTGAATGTGGCTCTCGAACTCAGGAAACCATGGGATCATGACCTGCACCGAAATCAAGAGTCAGACGCTTAACCGACTGAGCCACCCAGGTGCCCTGAGTCCTTGATAGTTTTGCAGGATAAGCAGTTATGGATTAGAGTAAGTAAATCACTTTCCCCATAATGTAAAACTGATAAAAGCCAGGATCCCACCCTTCTTTTTTTTTTAATTTTTTTTTTCAACGTTTTTATTTATTTTTGGGACAGAGAGAGACAGAGCATGAACGGGGGAGGGGCAGAGAGAGAGGGAGACACAGAAATCGGAAACAGGCTCCAGGCTCTGAGCCATCAGCCCAGAGCCCAACGCGGGGCTTGAACCCACGGACCGCGAGATCGTGACCTGGCTGAAGTCGGACGCTTAACCGACTGCGCCACCCAGGCGCCCCAGGATCCCACCCTTCTAAAGCCTGCATTGTTGTGATGATCTGGCCTGTGGATCACACCATTGTGGTTGAAGTAGTCTAGTTCTGGCTTTAACACTAGCCAGCCTCACATGAAGTATATATTCACTGGGCAGATATTTGCTAAGCTTTTTTTTTTTTTTTGTTCCCCAATATGCCAGGCCTAGGAAAACATGGCTCGTAATTTCTGCCCACTGGAAGCATCCAGTCAGAAAAGAGACCTCAGCGAATCAGCCTGACTCAGGCATGGCTTGTGTTGTGGAGCCATGAACAAAGAGCTAAAAGAAAAAGGAGTTTGAGTTGGGGCCAACTCTTAGGGGACAGTAAATGAGATGGGATTTTTCTGAGACAAGCTGCCAGACTTGCTAGGTTTCAGATTCCTTATTTGTAAAAGTGAGAGGCTAGACTGATTTATCCCTATGGCCTTAAACTTGTAAGTGTCTGTGGTCTTTCCTTAGCACCTATCCTCATTACATTGGGCCCCTCTGACAACCAGAAACAAATTCTCCATCTCTTTTTGTTTCAAAGCTTGTGTTACGTTTTGAACTTTGAGCTTCCTGTTTGAGGTGTGCCTTTGGTTCTGAGCTTAGTGGAGACTGACAGGCAACAGAACTCCATGATGAATCAAGTCTTGCCTATGTTGCTACTTTTGTTTTGCTAGTTGGACATTGTCCAGGAAAGGATCTTTTCTTATGGTTTTAAATTTTATCAAAATCACTTTTTAAATACAGGAAATGTGACAGTTTCTATCAAAGAAAGAAGTAAACCTCTGGTAATGTTAAATGAGAATTGGATCAGAGATAAAGACAATAAGGAAGGAGGAAATTTGGAAATGTAAAGACACCACAAAGAGACCAGAAAAAACATAATAGAAAGGGAGGGTACACCTTTTATTCAGGGTTGTTCTCTGCATAAAATTACAGATTTCACCTTCTTGGAATTCTGGCCGGTTGTTTCTAGTTCTGCCCTCAGGATTAAGCATGTAACAGTTATAACCTCACTATTTGCTATTTATTGCTATATAACAATTTGCACCCAAGCTTGGCAGCTTAAAATAATAAATATTTATTGTCTTAAAAATGCTACCTTCACACTTTTAAATTACAGATATAAAGTTTACAGAATTAATTTAGCTTTTCATTTGGAATTTTAATTCAAGATATCAAAAAATAGGGGTGCCTGGGTGGCTCAGTCGGGATAAGCATCCAACTCTGTGTTTTGGCTCAGGTCATGATCAGGTCACGGTTTTGTGAGGTCAAGCCCTGCATGGGCTCTGTGCTGAGAGCATGGAGCCTACTTGGGATTCTCTCTCTGCCCCTCCCCAACTCATGCTGTCTCTGTCTCTCTCAAAATAAATAAACTTAAGTAAAATAAAATATTAGGTGGCAAATGTATGTTGGTATATTGTTTTCCCTTCCACTCATTTTTAGAATCCAAATTTGCATGAAGATCTGCTGTCAGTGACTGCTTGTATGATGAATCCCAGGCATTTTCCCATCTCATTTAACTGCCCTGCAGGATGTCCACTCTGGATCTAGGGGAGGAGCCTGACAGATGCCTTCTCCCCTGTAGTTGAGTGTTGGAGGCGCTCAGGAATAGCAAGTGATGGCTTGCACCTACCTGTAAATACCTAAAGCAAAGTAAACTCATTAGCAGTACATTTCAGTGAATTTCAGTACTTTGAGCAAAGTAAGACACCTCCTAAAGATTGGGTGAACATTTCTCTGGCTGCTGTCTCTCTCTTTTTTGTTTTTGTGTTTTTTTGAGAGAAAAATTAAAAAATGATACATTTGTTGAACTAAATGTGCAGACTCACTCAACACCTAGGGAAAACTTCCATTTTTAGATTCCATTAGATTTAAGGTCCATAAAATAACATTTTCTTTCTTTGTCTTCTCCTTCTCCTCTCCCTCCTCCTCCTCCTCTCTTAGAGGTGAGTGTCTGCTTTTTGGAAATGCTCCGCATTGGGTTGCATTTTTTTCTAACAGGGGAAGCCTTATGTAGTAAGCATATCATGGGATCTACCCAATACCCTGTGACATGAAGATAATTAGAATTTATTCTAATATTTTTTAAAATTTTTTTTTTCAACGTTTATTTATTTTTGGGACAGAGAGAGACAGAGCATGAACGGGGGAGGGGCAGAGAGAGAGGGAGACACAGAATCGGAAACAGGCTCCAGGCTCTGAGCCATCAGCCCAGAGCCCGACGCGGGGCTCGAGCTCACGGACCGCGAGATCGTGACCTGGCTGAAGTCGGACGCTTAACCGACTGCGCCACCCAGGCGCCCCAAGAATTTATTCTAATATTTAAAGCATTGGAAGTACAACAGTCACAGTTTTAATCAGTGACATTGGTTCAACCTCAAGAATCCTAGGACCTTCAAAAGTTAAATTACATGATTTGTGAGATAAAATAGGCAAGCCAGTGATGTATTTGAGCTAATAAAAACTAGGAAAAAGAAAAATGAATGTCCCTCAGAATAATGCCTGATAAAGTTTGTTCAGAGGTATTACCAGGAGAGCACAAACTTATGATGTTTATGGCGAAAAAAATGGGTTTAAAAATTACTATTAGTGTCCTTTGGTGTGTGGTTGAAAGTGGAGAGGTAGCTTGCTGTAGTTTGTATTTTCCTTATTTCTTGTTAATGTAACCCTTAGAAATGCTGTGTTTATGAGATTGCAGAAGGTAAGAAGGTCAAGGGCAGCAGGTGATTCTGCAGCGGATTGAGTCCAGGTGCTTGGTTTCCTCAGCTTCTTCTACTCAGTGGCTGTCCAATAAAGGCCATAGTTTCTTGGCTCTAGTTTAGGTACTGACATCTTCCATTTGAGGCATCATTCTTGCTTCCCAGTTGTGTTGTGAAATCTCCAATTGGAATGGACTCAGTTACCAAAAGAGGAAAAAGAAAATGGCTCACTGAGTAGATATTCTTGCCAAGTATAAGATTTCCAAGTTCAGTGTTTTCAATACATATTTGGTAAAGTTTTCAATTTTAGAGTAAAGAATGAGGAACATGTAAGAGGCTTCTATTTTATCCAAGCCATTTAGTGCTAAACAGAATATATTTTAAAATGATCATTTTGTTAAATTTTTTTCTAACAAGTGAGGGTATTTTGGGAAATTAGAAAATTAAAAGAGTAAGACAGAAATGTAGACTACTATCTGTAACAGTTGTATTGCCTTAAAAAGGTTGAAATTACTAATGGTTTGAAATATGCTTTGAAAGAAATGATCTTGAGAAAAGCCCAGTTCTTTTAGTTATTTCCATCATTCTTTTCTGGCTTTATCAGAAAGGGATTGACCACACAAGGGCTAAGCATAAGTGATCCCCAAACCACAAGAATAAAAAACCCCTGCAAAGTAAAGTTTCACACATGGTCCTGGATGCTTGTTCAGTAACTTTAGTAGTTTGATATTTTCATAAAATATGATAAATATATTTCCTTTAGTATAACGTTTAAAAATTTTTTATACTGATTATCTTTTTGTATTTGCTAAAACCTAATTTTAGTTTTTCTTTTTTGCAGACGAAAGCCAAAAAATTCTACTATGGTGCTTATGTTGTCTGATTAATAAAGAACCACAGAATTCTGAAGAACTGAAACTGAACTCCTGGACACGGGTAAGAGTAAATCTTGTCCTGCACTGCTTTGCATTAAATTGATTGTTTAAATGTGCTGCTTTAGTAGTGCAGTTCTGTGACATTTTAGAAAATTTTTCAAATACAGGCTTCACTGTCCCATTATCTTGCTGGGTGTAAAGTTATTCAAGAGATTTCATTTTTGCTTGATTGTTAATTCCAGAAGATAGTGGACTTTAAGGTGAACTTTCCCTTGCCTGGAAGACCTAACTAATGTGTAATTTTGTAAAGTTACTTTCAGGTAATTAAAAGAATGTTCTCTCTTTCCTTTAAGCAACTGGTATACTTCAAAAATTGTTTTTCCCTACTAACCTAGTTTATTTATTTATTTATTTTTTCTACTAACCTAGTTTAAATACTTACATAATTTCTAAGTACTTCTCTGCGTCTCTTGGAATCTAATCTGTAGTAAAACAAAAATTCAGAAAATTCAGTTGCTGCCTTTATTTTATGTCCTGAAGTTGGTATCCAGGCCAGGGTGCTCAGACTAGCACCTGGTGCTTGTTGGCTACCGCTGCTTACACCGTCAAATCGGTCAGTCAAATGTGCTAGTGCATGTAGCTGACAGCTTCCTGCACCCCCCTGTCTGTTTCTGCTGTCTCTTGAAGGGCAAGCACAAGTTGGCGAATGTTGTAGGGCTAGGCTGTGGCTGCCCTCACCACTAGCAAGTTGCCTGATTTTTTTCTCATGCCCCCCACTGTCATGCTGTAACAACCCTAAGGACTTGCTGATGCCTGTCAGACTCCACTTAGTATGCATATGGTTTAGATTAACTGCTTAGTATTATGAAATCACCCACCCAGGTGCATATGGTTTTGTCTATCAGTCTGACTGGTGATATCATTCCATTCACTGCTTTTTACTATTCCTTTGTTTTATACAAAATTGCCGACTGAGCTGACAAAGACAGTGTTTGTATTTTACTGTTAGATTGAAAGAAGAATTGAAGGGACAGTAGAAGTGAAAAGGTTTGTATCAGGGAAGGAAAGGGTGCAGACTTTAACTGGAAGGTAAGTTACTGTAAAGAACTGAAGAAAGGTGATTTAAGTAGAATTAGAGAAGAAAAGCTATGAAAAACAAGGCTGTATCAACAGAATAACGTATTTAGTCTTTAATCTTTTTAATTGTTGCTTTTATAGTTGATGTTTCAATGATTATTTAGAATATATGTTTGTATTCGCTAGCTTATGAAGTTCTGAAGTAGGCCATCTAATAAAGTGTTTTTAGGGTGATCGGACTTTCTTAATTTAAACTCATGACTTTATTAGCCTATTTTAAAATTTTTACCTTATATTTTATTCTGTGGATTTCCTTTAATACTGCATCCATTTATCAATAGGTACATATCAAAGTATAGCAGAGGAAGGTTAAATGAGACTTAATTCCTGCTGCATCAGGGAATTCATAGACTGGTAGCCAGAGTTATATATAGGTGTGATGGTGACACAGAGGACACTTGCTCAGACTTGGGGGTTTGGAGATGTGTCCTGAAGGACGTAATATATCAACTGAATTTTGAAGGATGACTAGGAGAGCAGGAATAGAGCTTTAGGAAAGGATATTCTTGTCAGCAGAAAGAGCATGCACAAAGATGGTGGCAAGAAAGCCAATGTCATATTCAGGGAACTACAGGTACTTAGATGTGCTTGAGCTTGGGATTTTGTAAGGCTGGTGATGAAGCATGAAACCTTATGTATAATAATAAGTTTTTCTTTTATTTTGAGTCAGTGGGGAAACCAAAGTATTTTAAACAGAGAAATCATCTGGCCAGGTGTGAATTTTAGAAGCTTAACAGCAAAGGGAAGTTGATTTGGAAGGAGCAGGGATAGCATTTTGGAAGCTATAGTAGTGATCAAGTGAGAAATCATGCAGCCCTGAATGAAATGGAGAAGAGGGGCCAGATTTATAATATGAATGAGGTAAATATTCAAAAGGTGTAATGGCAGGCTAAGTGCAGATTGCTTAAGTGTAGGTGGAGTTGAGCATACCCTTCTTAGGAGAAGAGCTGATTTATACTTAGAGGGTTGACAGTCTTCAGGGTATGGGAACAGTGGAGCCTTGGGTGAGGGTGAGGTTGCCCAGGGCAATGGGAAAGGGAAAAGGCCTGGGACAACCCTGGGAGACACTGGCATTCAGGGAGTGAGTGGAAGAATAAGCTACCCTGTAGGTTAAAAACAGGGAGTCAAAGAAGTAGAGGAGAGAAGCAGCAGTGTTTTGAGAAGGAATGAGTGGTCATTCATATCTGATGCTATGGTGCAGCAATGTCCAATGCAAATAAAATACATACTACATGGATAATTTAAATTTTCCAGTAGCTGCTTTAAGAAACAAAAAGAAATAAATGAAATTAATTTTAATAATATTTTATGCAACTCAGTATTTCCAAAATACTATCATTTCAACATATAATCTATAAAAATTATTAACGAGATTATTTTATAATCTTTTTGCACTAAGTCATGGAAATCCAGTGTGTGTGTTACACTTATATTTTACATCTACATGTTACATCCTAATTTTCACTGGAAGTTTTTTTAATGTTTGTTTATTTATTTTGCAAGAGACAGTGTACCAGTATGAGTACTGGTACTCATGAGGGAGAGGCAGAGAGAGAGAGAGGGAGAGAGAGAATCCCATGCAGGCTCTGAGCTCTCAGCACAGAGCCCAACACGGGGCTCGATCCCACCACTGTGAGATCATGACCTGAGCTGAAATCAAGAGTTGGACACTTAACCTACTGAGCCACCAGGTGCCCCTCCCTGGAAATTCTTGATCTGTATTTCAGTTTCACAAAATTTACAGTTGAAAGAGTAGGTTCATATACCCAAATTGTTACAGAGAAACTTATGACTGAACCAAGTGTAAGTTTTTAAAGTTAAATTTAGGGGCGCCTGGGTGGCGCAGTCGGTTAAGCGTCCGACTTCAGCCAGGTCACGATCTCGCGGTCCGTGAGTTCGAGCCCCGCGTCGGGCTCTGGGCTGATGGCTCAGAGCCTGGAGCCTGGTTTCCGATTCTGTGTCTCCCTCTCTCTCTGCCCCTCCCCCGTTCATGCTCTGTCTCTCTCTGTCCCAAAAATAAATAAACGTTGAAAAAAAAAATTAAAAAAAAATTAAAAAAATAAAGTTAAATTTAATTAAAATTTTAAAAATTAAAAACTTCCTTCCTTCATCGTACTCACTACATTTGATGTGTTCAGTAGCTACGTGTGGCTAGTGGTCACTTTATTGGACAGAGCAGCTTAGAGCATAAAGCAAGGTAAGGATTGAAAAGCAGTGCTTGGATTTAGCCTCTAGGAGGAATGACCTGGGTGGGAATGGGTTGAGTGGGAGGTGCAAGGAAGTTGCCAGATTGCTATAGTCTGAGGAATGAAGGTAGTAAGGTAAGGAAGTGGAGATGATAAACTTTGGTTACTTTTTGAAGAAACTTAGCCCTGAAGGAGGGAGATAGGAGGTGGTAGCCAGACCAGATCATACAGTTGACTTTATTGAAATTGAGAAGTCCTGAATATGCTTTACCCTGAAGAGAAAATGCTAGTAGGGAGGGGTCGAGGGCATATGAAATTGGGAAAACAGTTTCCCTCCTCAATGTATTAGGCATGCCTGTAATATTATCTGATAAAAACATGTATAAGAATAATACTGTTTAACTTTTTTTTATATAAATTTTTTTTTTCAACGTTTATTTATTTTTTTTTGGGACAGAGAGAGACAGAGCATGAACGGGGGAGGGGCAGAGAGAGAGGGAGACACAGAATCTGAAACAGGCTCCAGGCTCTGAGCCATCAGCCCAGAGCCTGACGCGGGGCTCGAACTCACGGACCGCGAGATCGTGACCTGGCTGAAGTCGGACGCTCAACCGACTGTGCCACCCAGGTGCCCCTAATACTGTTTAACTTTTAACAGTCTAAAGCTAATTGCATATACCTATCACAAATCAGTACCCACACAGTTGTATATTTTTTGGCCATAATTGCAGTAAGACAGAAGATGTTTGTTGGTTTATGAATCAGTTGTATAATTTTCAGAAGGATATTGGCTGACAAGTTACATATACTTAATGTATAATATGTCCTTCTAAAACTTTTAGGAAGAAAATGTCACTTCTAAGATAAATGTATATCCAAGACAAGTACAAGTCATATATATTTTTTTGATTTTCTATACCTTTATTTGCTTTCTTTTTTTTAATATGAAATTTATTGTCAAATTGGTTTCCATACAACACCCAGTGCTCCTCCCAACAGGTGCCCTCCTCAGTGCCCATCACCCACCCCCCCCACTCCCCATCAACCCTCAGTTAATTCTCAGTTTTTAAGTCATATTTTAATAATATTTGTTAGTTCACTCAATGAGCATTTATTTATCTCGTGCCCACTACATGTGCTAAGCAGTTCTAATTGTGGTAATAAAATCTTGGGTCATTCTGTATTCCTGGAGCATCACAAGTGTGATTGAAACAGCCTAAGTCAAAAAGTAAGAATTTCTTCCGTAAACTCTAAACTTTAGTAAAATTCAGATTATTAAATTTGAAAATGTTAGATTGAGTTGTATAAGTTGTACTTTCAGAGCAGAGATGAAATAAGAGGCGCCTGGCTGGCTTAGCTGGTGGAGCGTGTGACTCTTATCTTGGGGTTGTCCTTTCAAGCCCCATATTGTACTTACAACAATAAAATCTTTAAAAAAAAAAGGAAAGATGATATTAAAATTACTTGCTGGCCATATGCTAGCATATGTTAACATGTTATGTTGGAAATACATTAATACAGTGTGGGGTGTTTTTTTTTGAAGTTTTACTGGTAACCTCAAATGTACCATCAAATAACTACCTCAGTGACTATTCTTAAAATTTAGAGATTTATTGAAGTCACAGGACTCTTTTACATCTTTTCAGAATACTTGATTCTTGTAAAACTTAGTTTTACTGGTGAATCAATTGAACAGATATTTTTTGAGCACCTACTGTTTGTCAGGCACTATAACAGAAGCTGAGGATACAGTAGTGGATTTAAAGATAGTCTGTTCTGAGAGTTTATAACCCAAGGGGCAGATCTCCAGACCAGCCACATTTAGGAGATACCTGTCCTTTCTGGGCAAAACCATACCTCTGTAATTTTTATTTTGAAGAGAAGAAAACAACAGAATACCAGGGGTAAGGTCAGTTAAAAGTGTTTTACTTTGTCTTTTTTCCCTTTCAAAATGTAATGCTAAGCAGTATCCAGATGCTACATGTATTGCTTTAGTCTTCTACTTCATCCCTCTTAAAAAAAAACAAAAAACAAAAAAACCCCACATAACTTTTTTTTTTTTAACATTTATTTATTTTTGAGAGACAGAGAGGGACAGAGCATGAGCAGGGGAGGGGCAGAAAGAGGGAGACACAGAATCTGAAGCAGGCTCCAGGCTCCAAGCTGTCAGCACAAAGCCCAGCGTGGGGCTCAAACTGACAAATGGGGAGATCATGACCCAGGCCGAAGTCGGACACTCAACCAACTGAGCCACCCAGGTGCCCCCACATAACTTTTAAATTTTAAAATCTAACACATGTGCAGAAAAGTGCATCAAGCATAAATGCCAAGCTTAAAAATCATTGCAAAATAAATACCTTTGTAACTACCGCCTAGGTCAGGAAATAGAACATTACCTGCCTCTTATAATCTCCCTGGCCCCAGGTGCTCCTTCCTTCTTCTGTGCTCCTCTCTCCCCCTCTGGTGGTAACCACTAGTCTAGCTTTTATTCACATTGCTTTATGGTTTTACCACTTAATTATGGAGTTTGGCTTAAGATTTTAACTTGATATAAATGAAATAATATGCAATATATTGTTCTGTGCTTAACTTACTTTGTTCAGTATGATGTTTGTAGGGTTCACCCATGATCTTGGATGTATTTGTCACTTGTTCATTTTCACTACTGTAGAGTATTCCATTTTATTAACGTACTATAGTGTGTTTATCCATTCTACCTTTGATGGGAATTTGTTTCTGGTTGGGGAGAATTAGGAACAGAGTTGCTGTAATATTCTCTCCTGTATATCCAAGTTTCAAAGCATGTATTTTTTTTTAATGTTTATTTATTTTTGAGAGAGAGACACACACACAGAGAGCACAAGCCTGGGGGGGGGGGGTGGTGGGGAAGCAGAGAGAGAAGGAGACACAGAATCTGAAGCAGGCTCCAGGCTCTGAGCTCTCAGCACAGAGCCTGATGCAGTGCTCAAACCCATGAACCGTGAAATCATGATCTGAGCCAAAGTCGGCGCTTACCCAAGTGAGCCACCCAGGTGCCCCTATTTTTTGTTTTGTTTTGTTTTTGAGAGAGAGAGAGAGAGAGAGAGAGAGAGCGAGCGCATGCACAAACAGGGGGAGGGGCAGAGGGACAGGCAGAGAGAGAGAATCTTAAGCAGACTCCACACTCAACATGGAGCCCAATGTGGACTTTGATCTCACAACTGTGAGATTATGATCATGAGATCATGACCTGAGCTGAAATCAAGAGCCAGATGTTTAACCGACTGAGCCTCCTAGGCACCCCACAAAGCATGTATTTTATAAAAAACTACAGAGGAAAAGAAGAGCAGCTGGAGAAGGAAAGGATGTGTTTTGTACATAACTTCAAACAAATACTGGTGAACATGCCTTGCACATGCCCTGTTGTGTCAAAATAAAGAGCATGCAAAAAAAAAAATGGAATTGTAGGTTATTTAATATGTATATCTTTAATTGTATTAGCTCATACTAAGTTGTTTTCCACAGTGGTGGTACCAGTTTAAATTCCTATGATGAATGTGTAAGAGTTCCGTAGCTTCCTGGTCACTTGGCATTGTCAGACTGTTAAAGTTCAGTTATTCTAGTAGATGCATGTGGTAGTGTCTATTATGGTTTTAATATTTCCCTGAAGTATTTCCCTGAAGTTGAGCACATGTTTGTGGAATTCCTGTTCAGATTTCTTAATAACTTTTCTACTTGGTTGTCTTTCTTACTGATTTGTAGAAATTCCTGTAGATGTACTGAATCTAAGCACTTTTTTAATTTATATATATTGTGGCTATTTTTTTCCACCTTGTGGTTTGTGTTTACATTTCTTTATTTTCTTTTAAGGAAGACATTTTAAATTTTATTGTAGTCAAATTTATCAATCTTTCCCTTTGTGGTTAATAATTTTGTATTTTGCTTAAGAAAATTTTCCCCACTGCAAGGTCATGAAGACCTTCTATATTATTTTCTAAAAGTGTATTGATTTGCCTTTCCCATTTAGGTCTGTGGTCCACCCGTAACTGTTCCTTTGTATGGTCTAAATAGGCATCCATTTTCACTTTGCTTCCACACAGATACCCACTGTCCTAACACCATTATTGAGTTCTTTCCTTGCCGGTAGATGGTGCTACCTTTGTCATAAGTGAAGCATCTTTGTATTTGCACATATTCTAAATCTCTCCATTGGTCTCATTGATCTGTGATGATTAATTTTGTGTCAACTTGACTGGGCCATGGGGTACCCAGATATTTCATCAGACATTATTCTGGGTTTTTCTGTGATGTATTTTTGAATGTGATTAACATTTAAATAGATTGAGTAAAGTAGATCATTCTCCCTAATGTGTGTGGGTATTTCATCCAATTAGCCAAAAAGGCTAAACCCTCCTCTGAGGGTTTTCTCTGTATTGGAATCTAATAAACAGTGGTTTTTGAGTGAACCCCAAATTGTATGTTTTGTTATTTTTGGTGTAACACATCATTGTCAAGGCATTCTACAGTCCTGACTTTTTAGAAAACTAGTGGTTTCAGAGATGTTGGTATTGTATATAGCAAGTTGCAAGACAGGTAAGGGGCTTAGAGGAGAAAGTAGGTTTGGAACAAGTGCACTTGGGACTGGCCAGCCAGGGGACAGACACTGGTACTTGGGAAACGTGATTGTGTCTACACTGTAGATAATTTCTATTATTATTCATTTTCATGTTTGGGATTTGAAAATACTAGCCTGGCTCAGTTCAGATGTTGAAACCTAGGAAAAGAATTATTGCCCAAGTTTTAAATGGTAATTTAAAAGGGAAAATATCATATTTCTTGAGGGCAGTTAGTAAGACAATAGAGGCAAGGTAAAATTCAGGGACAAGGCTGGAGATGCTGGAGATTTCTCTTCCACACCTCTACTCTGGAAAAACATTGGCAATCCTGTATGACTGTGATCTCTTTTGTTTTGGTTTTACTTTCAAAGTAACAAACACAGAACTAGTATCTTTTTCTTTGAATTTTTGTATTCACACATACAGTGGACAGTAATTAATTGCTTTCCCAGTATCTATCTCTGTCCTTTCTTACCTTCTTTTTTTTTTTTAATGTTTTTATTTATTTTTGAGACAGAGAGAGACAGAGCATGAGCAGGGGAAGGGCAGAGAGAGAGAGGGAGACACAGAATCTAAAACAGGCTCCAGGCTCCGAGCTGTCAGCACAGAGCCTGACGCGGGGCTTGAACTCACAGACTGTGAGATCATGACCTGAGCTAAAGTCGGACGCCCAACCAACTGAGCCACCCAGGCGCCCCTCCTTTCTTACCTTCTTATAGTACCCTGCATTTCTCAGCTGTGCACTGTGCATCTGAGGTGAGACTTACTGCACCAAGGTTTTAAGGTTAGTCTTACCTTGCTTAACCAAGACCACCCTTCCCCTTTCCCTGGCCACAGTGATTGATCAAGATGGACTTATAGCCCACATTGGAAAGTCAGTCCTACACCTTTTGTTTCAATGGTTGGGGAGGTAGACTTTATCTTTCCTGCTGAACGTGAATTAGGTAGCACATAGTCCCTGAAGTTGCTGTCAGTCATTGTGGGACCACGAGGACAGAGCCTGCCTAGGAAAAGAGTTAGTCCTGAGGAAACACAGCTGAAAAAAGGAGAAAGAGGGTCACGTTCGGGTTGGTTTTGTTTGGGCCCAGGACTCCTGGACTTCAGTGCTCTAATACATTCCCTTTCCTGTCGAAGCCAGTTTGGTTTAGAAGTTTGTTTTGTTTTGTTTTTCTCTAGCAGCCAACAACATCCTAATGTAGAAAACAGACTTGTTTGGGGTCTTCATAAACTATTTTTTTGAAGGTTTTGAAACTCAGGTATATGTGTACGCAGTTGTAAAAAAAAAAATCTTATTTCCTCAAAGGATACTATGAATAAATAGTGAATTTGACAAAATATTTACAGTTGCTTAGAAGTTGCTTTAATTCATACTTGGCTCAGAGTCGTTTCCCACCACCACTGATTATGAAGATGTGTGTTAAAGAAGTCATCCTGGGAGAAGATGGCAGCATCATGGCAGCATAAGATGTTCTCGTTTTTGTTCCTGCTAATCATTTAAAATTCGACATTTTTCCGTGAACAGAAATGCCTGTGTGGGAGCTGTGAGATCCAGTAGCATATGCCGAGGGACCCAAGTGGAGTCTCATCCACTTTTGTATCAGATAATAGGACAGACAGACCCCAGTTTGGGCTGTGGACCTGGCTGGAGCCTGTGAACTGGCTTCAGCCCCACAGCAGAGGCACCTGGAAAACGCTGACTTAAGCAGATACCCACAGATGCCAGAGCCTTGTACAAGTCCAGGTTTCTCTCCCAACTAGGTTACAAGGCCCATGTGAGTAGAGACTTTGTTCTAAAAGTGTAGAACAGTATCTGCCACATAGTAAATATTCAGTGATTATGTGCTGAATAAGTGAATAAATGAGTATGATTTTAGATGGTAAATGCTAGTGGTGGTGGGGTTCCACTTGGAAAGAAGATAGTGAACAGACAGAAGGTTGGGTATAGTCAAAAAAGAATGATTATTCCATGTAAGCTTGGGAAGAAAAAAAAGCTTAGGGAGAAAAGCAGAAATTAAGGTTAGAAAAAAAAAGTTTGGGAAAAATTTTGGAAGGCCATGAATGCCAGTTTGTGAGCTCGTTCATAAATTAGCATAGGGCAATGGAAGGAGCTACTGAAAGTATTTTAACTGTGGCATTGGGAGAGGGGCATTTGTTGTGATTCATATGCTTCCCTGTTTTCTCCCTTGCTCTCCTCTAGTCTTTTGCAATCCTTCATTCATTTATTCCATAAATATATCCTGAGTGCCTACTGTGTACAAGCAGATATTGGGGGATATGAAGGCCTTGCCTTGAAAGATCATGTGGTTTTGTTGTAATGTAACAAGTGAAGGAGGAGACGAACAGCATATAGAAGGTACTGTGGTAGCCCAAAGCAAAGGGGAAAAAGCCTTGTTGGGAGTTGGGGAGGTTTATAGGGCTGGCCAGGAAGGCTTTCAGAAGAAGACAGTTGAGGCCAGGGGCATACATGGAACTGGAAGAACTGAAAGTGATATGAGACGCATGTAGGAGAGGCGGCAAAGAAAAAGCTAGAAAAGGTCTTCCTGGTAATGATAATAAGAATGGGCTATCCCATGTGTCATATACTGACTAGGCATGAGAGTTAGGGCTAGATCCTGAGGGCTCAAGTGGCCCACAGTAAAGAATATCTGTCCTTAATCTGGGAAGCAAGGATTTTAATTGGAGGGGTTTAAATTGGGAGTGAGGGACACTTATATTATATGAATATGAATTAGATAGTGACTTAAATGCTGAAAATACATTTGAGAGTATAGGAGGGCAGGACTTGGTACTGATTGGTTGTTAAGGAATGGATAGAGGAGCAATTAAGGATAATGTTGAGATTTTAGGGGAGTAATAAATGACACTTCTATCTTCTGAGTTAGGAACTAGTTGAGATACATCAGAGTTAGGTAGTTGATTATGAAACATTAGTCCCTTAACTCTTAAAACAGATTTAAGAATGTAGCTTATGTCTATGGTTCAGTCGGGCCCATCTACCTATGGTAGGTAGCCAAGTCAGCTAGTCACAGCTAAGATGGACCACAATAGGCCTACCTGGCAGGGAATGAGCCTTCCTGGCTAAGCATGGTGCGGCAGTAGACCAGAACACATACTTTTTGCAGGTAAGGCAAGTTGGAAGGACAGAATCGGGAGAGGAATGTGTGGTGCTGGGCATTTTTAGTTTATTCTCCCAAATTGACCAAGTAGTTCAGTTCTTTTGGGGAGAAGAGAGTGACAGGACTGAGAGATGATGTCATAGGTTGGGCTTTCTGGAAATCTGGCCTTGAGATGGAGAGTGCAGGGGGTAATAGCTGTGGAGGGGAAAGGAGGGATGCAGGATTGTGCAGAGGAAAAAAATTCAGCTATAGTGCAGTCTCAGTGGAGACCTCTCCTGTGCCTTACAGGGACAGAGATAAGAGACCCTTCAGAGCTTGCCTGCTTTTGGGACAGGAGGGCTGGGCCTTAATGCTTCTGCTTCCATCAATCATTCGAATGTGGCCATTGTGGGAAGGAGGTGTGACCTTGGGCAAGGCAGAGATGGCTAAGAATGATATGGATGTGACATCACAACATCCTTCGCAGATACCCAAACTGTTCCTAAAGCTTTTTGCATCTAAGGAGTGAGGTGGACATTCTTTCTTCTCTGGAAACATGAGGATGGGCAATTTGTTTCCCTCTAATCTAACAGAGAACTCCTGGGTTTTTGACTTGAACATCATGGTGGATGGTATGACCATTCACTGAGAAATATAAGGGAAAGATGTGGCAGAATCCCTAAAATAAGCCAACTAAGAATGTACAAGAGGGAGGAGGAGGAGATCTGGTAGCCCAGCAGCTGTTGCATATTCCTGTCCTGCACCATCTTCCAGGACCATGGCATGCAGAGACCCTGTTTTCTCTCTTGCCTTCCTCACTGTCATTTGGTTTCCCTTTACCTCTTGGGACTTACATAATGCAGAGACTGTAATACAAATTGAGTCCTCTTCCTTTTCCTGTCTGTTATTCAATAGAACTGGCTGGGAACACGCAACTGAAAAAGGGAAAGCGTGGAAAATTTCTTTATAGCTTTGTAAATGTGTTTTCCCCAGGGCTTTTGGAAACCACTGAAGCTATCTGCCATACTGTGCTAGGGCAGTGATATCTAGTAGTAGGTACTAGCAGCAGGTACTTCAGTAACTCCATGAAATAGCATCTGCCTTATTAAATATCATGTTCTTATTTAGTCTGATAAAGTTTCCTCAGCATTCCATGGTTTTGCAATATAAATATGGTATTTAGCATCTTGCAGCATTCTGGAAAATGTGCAAACCCTGCTATTGTTATTCCCAAGTATTTTACATCCATTCGATGTGATCAGCTGTTCATTCCACACACACATGAAGTTGAATTGTCAATGTTTATCTTTCTCTGTTTTAGGGAGTGGTAACTGTCTCCTGAATCATTAATGTGAAGACACTGAACTTCCTGGAATAAAAATTTGCTTCCTCTGAGAGGGCAAAATGAGATACCATTTGTGTTTTTGGCTAGGTTTTTCTTTCTCATTTCATTTAGGTGGATTTCTAATTCTAAATTGTAGCAGATTGTTTTTTAGTAAGTTGCTGCTGGTCAAATAGGCCAGATCAAGACATTTATTGCCAATTAGGAACAGGATGTTTGAGATGTTTGGTGATGTTCTCCGGATGACCTGTTTTATGTTTTCTGTTTATTTTGTTTTATTTTTGTTTTATGATCATGTTGGCTTTTCCATTAAACTATAACTTTAATTGACTTGGCTTGGTTAATAGAACATTGACCAGATCCCCTTCTGTAACTCCCAGCCTTCTCCCTATTACAACCCCCTCACCCAGTTCTCCTGTTGTGCCCCAACCTCAGTCTGGAGTAAAAGGGGAATTTTTAGGTCTGTGTGTTACAGGTGTAACATATGTTTCTAAAACATAGGCTCACTGTGTTTCAATCTAAATTTTCTGGATAGCGCTCCTTGGACTGTTTTGGGATAAATCCCTATGAAAAGTAAATTTAAACAGTAATGTCTATAGTAGAGTTATTTCTTAGTGAATAGCCACCATTGAGGGCCATGTGGATGTCTGCACTACATGTGGCGACATGATCTGTACATCTGTTTTGAAGTTCAGTTGTTTCCCAGACCACATGTGCATTTCTTTAGGAGGCTGACATCTATCCCTCCCAAGATCCAGGCATTGTAAGCTGGTAACTATAACTGGCTTACTCTCTTTGACCTAGAGATTGTTACACTTTATCTTAGTTTGACTGTTGTTCCTATCAGATCTGGTTCTGTTTAATATTGACAGCATTGGAGTTTCTATAAATTAGCAGCATAGCAAAAGAACCAGGCATATTTAAATCCATAAATCTTGATTTCCAGGTATTTTAAAGGCTTTGTGGTTTAAGTAGTCCTTCACTCAATGGTAGACATAAGCAGTACTTATAAAAATACTGGCTATCAGGCAGCTTTTGTAGCTCAACTGGAACTAAAAAATAACCTCACATGAGTCACTCTTTTAAGAATCAGGAAATCCAGGGGCGCCTGGGTGGCGCAGTCGGTTAAGCGTCTGACTTCAGCCAGGTCACGATCTCGCGGTCCGTGAGTTCGAGCCCCGCGTCAGGCTCTGGGCTGATGGCTCAGAGCCTGGAGCCTGGTTTCCGATTCTGTGTCTCCCTCTCTCTCTGCCCCTCCCCCGTTCATGCTCTGTCTCTCTCTGTCCCAAAAATAAATAAACGTTGAAAAAAAAAATTTTTTTTTAAATAAAAAAAAAAAAAGAATCAGGAAATCCAGATCTCTTCTGGCTCTGCTAGTGAAATATTACATAAATTATATACCTTGTTTCCATATCTTAAAAAAGGAGAATACTACATGATTCTACTTACATGGGGATATATCTAAAGTAGTCAAATGGATGGAAACAGAGTAGAACATGGGAGTTTCTAACGTAGTCAAATTCATGGAAACGGGATGGAGGAAAAGGAAAAAGGGATTTGCTTAATGGGTATAGAATTTAGTTTTGCAAGAAGAAAAGTTCTGGAGATCTGTTGCACAATAATGTGAATATACTTAACACTGTTGAACTACATATTTGAAAATGGTTAAGATGGTAAATTTCATGTTACGTGTTTTTTATCACAATTTAAAAATTTTTTAAGAAACTTTAATGGATAGTGTTCCTGTTAATTGAGTGTTTAGTATGTGTTTTAGATGAATTATGTTACTAAATGTTCACAACTCCATGAAGACCGGTATCATTACCCTTTGTTATAGACAAGAGAGTTTAGATTTAGAGAAGTAACTTACTGGCTAATGAGTAGCAGACCATTTTGGAGCTAGGTCTGACTCTAAAGCAACTCAAAAAATATATTGCCGCCACCTAAACTTAAGCCAGCCTATCTCTAAGGCTTTTTAGCTCTGGAATCTATGATTCTATGGTTCTGAGATGTCTTAGGGACCCTGCAGAGATCCTTCAAGTGAGAAAAAAGAAAGTTCAAATGTTTAGGTGTTCAAAAATCACCCGTTTACCATTTATAGTGAACTAAAATTTCATGCTGGGGGGTGCCTGGGTGGGTCAGTCAGTTAAGTGTCTGACTTCAGCTCAGGTCATGATCTCACAGTTTGTGAGTTCAAGCCCCATGTCGGGCTCTGTGCTGATAGCTTGGAGCCTGAAGCCAGCTTCTGATTCTGTGTCTCTCTCTCTCCCTCTCTCCCCATCCATCCATTCGCGCTCTGTCTCTCTTAGAAATAAGTAAACATTAAAAAAAAATTTAAAAAAAATTCATGCTGGATTTAGTCTTTGGTACATCAGTAACACCAAATGCTGTTTATGAGAGGCCAAGTTGGTCTTCAAATGTTTGAATAGTTAAGGGGTTAATAGCGATTACTCGTGTGGGAAGTAGAGACTGAGAAGAGCCTTTACTGTTTTGTTATATTTTTTTCTACTTTTTGAGTTTTTAGTAACAAGTATAACTTCTGTTTTGGGTTGAATTGTGTTCCCCCAAAATTCATGTACATTCAAGTCTTAAATCTCAGAACCTTAGAATGTGATCTTTGTAAATAAGATCTTTGCAGGTGAATTGATTAGTTACGATGAAGTCAGCTGAAGTAGGGTGGGCCCCTAATCCAGTGTGACTGGTGTCCTTATAAGAAGGGAAAATTTGGACACAGACATGCACAAAGGCAGAATGCCATGTGATATGAAAACAGAGATTGGGGTGCCAGCCAAGGAATGCCAAAAATTGTCAGGAAACTACCAACATTGATGTCACCTTGATCTCAGAACTCTAGCATCCAGAACTGTGAGGCAATAAATTTCTGTGGTTTAAGCCACTCAGTTTGTGGTATTTTGTTACAGCAGCCCTAGCCAACTAATACAAAATTTGACAAGTGAAAAAGAAAAAGAAGTTAGCCATGACTCCTGGGAGTTTATCCCAAACAGTATGCAAATTAAGAAAAGAAGTTTATACATGATGTTCATTTTAATAATTTTTATATTTGGAAAAAAATGAGAAGCAATGTACATGTCTAAAGATTAGTGGATAACTAAATTATAGCATATCTTTTGAAGAAATACTATGTTGTCATTTTGTATAGCCTAAGAAATGTGAAAGATGTGTATTGTAAAATTAAATGTTGGATGTCAAATTATTTATACAAAACAATAATAGCTGTGCAAAATATATATGCATTGACTAAGATTACAAGCAGAAATGAAAAAGCTTTGTAAGGATAGTGGGATATGGGTGGATTTGTCCTTTTAATATTTCTTTTAATTTGTTGCTTTTATTTCATTGAATTATGATAATGTATTATTGTGGTTATAATATTATCTTAAAAATTGACGTTGTGGCAAACTTTACATACAATAAAATGTATCCTTTTAAAGTATACAGTTTGGTAGTTTTTATAAATGTATATACATCCCTCTGACCACCACCACAATCAAGAAATAAAACATTTCTGTCATCACAAAAAATTCTCTATTGCCCATTTACAATCAATCACTCTTCAGCCCTGGCCTTAGTCAATTAACTGATCTTTTTTCTACCACCACAGATTTGCTTTTTTCCTATTATTTCATATAAACAGAGTAATACAGTATTTATTCTTTTGTCTGGCTTCTTTCATTCAGCATAATGTTTTTCAGATTTTTTTCATGTTGTAGTTTATCTGAGTAGTTGATTCCTTTTTATTGTCTAGTATTCCCTCGTATCAGTACACCATTTTGTTTATCCATTTATGTGTTGATAGCAGTTTGGATTGTTTCTAATTTTTGGCTATTATGAATAAGGTGCTGTGAACATACTTGTATAAGTGTTGCATAGTCATGTTTTAATTTCTCATGGATAAATGCTTAGGATTGGAATTGCTGGATTGTGTGTGATACACATATACATAATGGCATAAGAAACTGCCACATGGTTCACATTCTTTTTCCAGCACTGCATGAGAGTTCCAATAGCTCCACATATTCAACATACACTTAGTATATGTATACTTAATATACTCAGCAACACAGTATACTCAATTTGTGTTTGTTTTAGTCATTGTCATGGTTGTATAGTGGTCTCCTTTTGTGCTTGTAATATGCATTTCCCTGATGACTTGATGTTAAAACATCTTTTCATGTGCACATGATTCTTTTGTGAAGCGTCTATTCAAATATTTTGCCTAAGAAAAAATTGCCTTAAGTGTAAGCATGCTTTAAAAAAATGTTTGTTTGTTTGTTTGTTTGTTTGTTTTGTTTGTTCATAGAAAATGAAACTCAAGCAGGCTCTACATTCAGTGTGGAGCCCAATGCGAGGCTCATCTCACAACCGCAAGATCATGACCTGAGCCGAAAAGAGTTGGTTGTTTAACTGACTGAGCCACCCAGGCACCTCAGCGTGCTTTTATTTATTTTTTTTTAATGTTTATTTTAATTTATTTTGAGAGAGAGAGAAAGAGTGAGAGAGAGAGAGTGCACCAGCATGGGGAGAGGCAGAGAAAGAGAGGGGGGAGAGAGAGAGAGAAAATCCCAAGCAGGCTGTGCAGCATCAGCATGAAGACCGACTCAGGGCTTGATCCCATGAACCTGTAAGATCATGATCTGAACCGAAATCAAAGAGCTGGGGGCCCAAATGACTGAGCTTTCGAAAAAATATTTTAGATACTGTTTCTTATATACTGTATCTAAATATTTTAGATACTGTTTCTTATATATATATATATACATATATATATATATAGACATAGCTATATGTGTGTGTATATATGTATAGACATATCTATGTGTATAAACATATACATATGTATATATATCTATATGTATAGACATATATATGTCTCATATATATATAGATATATACACGAGAGAAAAAGAATATTCACTTCATCTGTGGCTTGCCTTTTCATTTTCTTATTAATACACTACAAAGTCCATAAGTTTTAAATTTTGGTGAAATCTATATTTGTCTATTTTTTTTATGAATCTTAACTTTTTGCGTCCTCAGAAATTTTAGCCTGTACTAAGTTTGTAAAGATTTTTCTCTTGTTTTCTTCCAAAAGTTTTATAGTGTTAGCTTTTATTTATATTTAGATACATAATCTACTTTGAGTTAACTTAAAAAATTTTTTTTTAATGTTTTATTTATTTTTTTGAGAGAAACAGAGCATGAGCAAGGGAAAGGCAGAGAGAGAGTGAAACAGGATCTGAAGCAGGGTCCAGACTCTGAGCTGTCAGCATAGAGCCCAACGTGGGGCTCAAAGTCATGAACTGTGAGATCATGACCTGAACTGAAGTTGTATGCTTAATCAACTGAGCCACCCAGGTGCCCCAAGTTAACTTTTTCATATGGATGTGAGGTAGGGGTAGAGATTTGTTTTCTAAATTGATACCTAGTTATTCCAGATATATTTATTAACAAATTTTTCAAAAATGCTTCAGAAGATTCTGTTTGGAATCTATAAATCAATTTGAGGAGAATTGACATCTTAATATTAAGTGTTTCAACAGAGGAGCATACTATAGCTGTCTATTTGTCTTTCTTTAATTTCTCTCATCAGTATTTTATAGCTTATAGTATGTCTTTTTTAATTAAAAAATGTATTATTATTTTCTAATTTCAGTGTAGTTAACATACAGTGTTCTATTAGTGTCAAGTGTACAATATAGTGATTCAACAATTATATGCATTACTCAGTGCTCATCATAAGTATATTCTTTTTTTTTTTAAAGTGTTTATTTTGAGGGAAAAGGAGAGCCACCAGCATGGGGAGAGAGAGGGGAGAGAGAAGGGAGAGAGAATCCCAAGCAGGCCCATTGTCAGCATGGAGCCCAATGCAGGCTCGATCCCATGAAACTGTGAGATCGTGACCTGAGCCCAAATCAAGAGTCGGACGCTTAACTGACTGAGCCACCTAGGTGGCTATATATATTTTCTATCTCTATGTCTATCTCTATCTCTGTCTCTGTCTCTGTCTCTGTCTCTGTCTCTATCTCTATCTCTATATATCTTGTCTATCCCCTTGCTTTCAATCTGCATGTGTCTTTAAGTCTGAAAGGAGTCTCTTATAAAGACAGTGTAGAGGTGCCTGGGTGGCTCAGTTGATTAAGCGTCCAACTTCAGCTCAGATCATGATCTTGCAGTTTGTGAGTTCGAGCCCCGTGTTGGGCTCTGTGCTGACAGCTCAGCTGGAGCCTGCTTCGGATTCTTTGTCTCCCGCTCTCTCTGCCCTTCCCCCACTATACTCTCTCTGTCTCTATCAAAAATAAACATTAATTTTTTTTTTTTTGTATTAGAAGAAAATAAAGGGAGTATATAGACATGTCTTGATTTTTATCCATTCTGTCAGTCTGTGTCTTTTGATCGGAGCATTTAATCCATTTACATTCAAGTAATTATTGATAGGTATGTAGCTATTGACATTTTGTTACTGTTTAGGGTTTTTTTGTTTTTGTTTTTGTCTTTGTTTTGTAGTTCTTCTCTGTACCTTTCTTCTCTTGCTCTCTTCTCTCATGGTTTGCTGGCTATTACCAGTGTTTGATTTGTGGTTACCATTAAGTTTTTATATCAAAACCTCTTATGCAAATAACAGTTTATATTAAGTTGATGGTAGCTTAAGTTTGAATCTATTCTTTGCTCCTCCCACACTCCACGTTTTAGGTATATGGTGTCATATTTTACATCTTTTTATTATGTGAATCCTTTCACTGATTTTTATATACATACTTGATTTTACTGGTTTTGTGCCTTCTATTCTTCTTACTCCTTACTTATGGTCTTTTTTCCCCACTCAAAGAGTCCCTTTTAACATTTCTGTGAATTTCTTTAACAGTTTTTGTCCGGTGAACTCTTTATCACTCCTTTTCTGAATGATAGTCTTGCCGGATAGAGTATTCTTAGTTGCAGGGTTTTTTTTTCAGGATTTTGAATAAATCATGTCACTTTGTTCTGTCTTGCAACATTTCTGCTGAAGAACCAGCTGATGGTCTTATGGAGTTTCTCTTGTATGTAACTTTCTTATGCTTCTTTTAAAATTCTCTTTGTCACTACTTTTTGCCATTTTAATTACTGTGTGTCTTGATATGGACCTTCTTTGGTTGATTTTGTTAGGGGTTCTCTGTGCATCCATATCTAGATTTCTTTTTCTTTCCCCAGATTTGAGAAGTCTTTAGCTATTATTTCTTGAAATATATTTTATGCACCCTTTCTCTCTTTTCTCCTTTAAGGATCCCTGTAATTGAAATGTTAATACATTTGGTGGTATCTCTGAATTCTCCTTGTCTGTTGTTATTTATTATTATTTTTTTTCTAGCTCCTGTTCAGCTTGATTGCTTTCCAGTTTTCTGTCCTCCATGTAACAGATTTGTTCCTCTGCTTCATTTAGTCTACTATTTATTCTATCCAATCTATGTTTAATTTCAGTTATTTAGTTCTTCATTGAACATGATTGGTTCTTTTTCATGTTTTTAGTCTCTTTGTTAAAGGTCTTCCTTAGGTCCTCCACTCTTTTGTCAAATCCAGTGAGTATCTTTATGACTATTTGTTTAAATTCTCTATCAGGCCTATTACTTATTTCCATTTCATTTAGGTCTCTTATGATTTTTGTCTTTATGACCATTTGTTTAAATTCTCTATCAGGCATTTTTCCATTTCAGGCACTTATTTCCATTTCATTTAGGTTTCTTACGATTTTTGTCTTTTTTTTTTCATTTGTGACATATTCCTCTGTCTCCTCTTTCTGTTTAACTCTGTTTCTATGTCTTCTGTTCTTGAAAGTAGCAACCTTATGATGAAGAAGAGGTCCTGTAATGCCCTGCAATGCATTGTTCCCTGTTTACCAGAACCTGGCGTTTCAGGGGTATATGCTATGTGTGTTGCATGCACCCTATTGTTTTGGCTGAGCTGCATTTATTTGCCTTCATTCCAGTCATCTGCAGGAGCTCTCTTTGCCTGTTGTGGGCAGGGTTTGATCCTTGTGTTAATGGCCAGTCTGGGGTTGCCTTGGGCTTGAGTTTAATCATACTATGTATTTGTCAGAGATGCAAACTGCAGGGTGCTCTCCCTGTGTTGTCCTTATTTTCTTTTTTCAAATGTTTATTTATTTATTTTTGAGAAAGAGAGTGCAAGCAGGGGAGGGCAGAGAGAGGGGTGGGGGGGGAGACAGAGAAACCGAAGCAGACTCCAGGCTCTGATCTGTCAGCACAGAGCCCGATGCAGGGCTGGAACCCACGAACTGTCAGATCATGACGTGAGCTGGAGTCCGATGCTTAACTGAATGAACCACACAGGTGCCCCCCTGTGTTGTCCTTTGAAAAGCTTTCATTGGCAGGCAGAGCCTATAGTCAGATCTGATACCTGCCTCCAGCCCACTCCTGGACTGCAGTTGGACTGGTGTGTGTTATTATTTTCCCCTCTTCTTGGAACAGGAGTCACTTTGTGGTGGTGCTGGCCACTGCTTGATCACTGCCAGGCTTGTGGCACTGCCTTGGATAGGCTCTGGCCAAGGGTATATTGGTGCAGGTTCATAGGAAAACACAGGGACAGAATATTAGGTGCCAGCAAGGTCAGTCTGGTTTGTTGCGGGAGGGGACCTACAGCTGCCCGGGAAAGATCCTGCCAAGGCCTGGCAGGTTGGAGTGAGTGGGTTCATAGGAGAATGTGGTGGTGGGGGTGGGGGAGGGGGGGTGGTATCAACAAGGTCGTGATGGTCCACTGTGGGGGTAGGGGACCTGCAGTCACTAAGAAAAACTCTTGCTATGGCCACGATGGAAAAAGTCCAAAGAGGAGTATGGGGACTGGGCTCACTGTTAGCAAGCTAGGTAGAGAGTGTTGGTGCTGTGCTCGTTCTCACAGGTTTCCATATATCTAGACTGGGGGCAGGCCAGGGAAATGGTACCCACTAGCTCTTTTATTCTTGCACAGGTCTTTCAAAGATCCCTGCCCTCCGGTACACACTTCAAGATTGGTAAATAAATCTCCTTCCTGTATACTCCATGTATTTTTCAAACTGCTGCTTCTATGCCATATTTCAGTGGGGATGTTTGTTGTACTATCTCTTTAAGCAAGAGCTCTGCCCTCCTGGATCTCCCAGAGTCAAACCTAGTGAATTTTAAAGTTCAGCTGTTAAGTCCCACTGCTTGTTAAGCCCCTCTGGTTTTCAAAGCCAAATGATACAGGGATTCGTCTTTCCTGTGTGGGACCCCTTTGCCTGCTATTCTTGGCATGGGGATCTGCTCCTCTCCCCACTCTGTGCCCATTGTGTCCCTCCTGCAGACATCCCGTGTGTATCTTTGTCTCCTAACCTAACTGCTTCTCTGCTCTTCCTACCCTCTTCAATATGGCTTCTTCACTACATTTAGCTGTGGAGAGTGTTCTGCCAGTCTTTGGGTTGCCTTCTGGGTTAATTACGCAGACATGGGTGTTATCTAGTTGTGTACTTTGGACAAGGTGAGCTTAGGATCCTCCTATTCTGCCATCTTTCCTGGAAGTCTATACTGTAGATTTCTTGCACATATTTTGTTAAATTTATATCTAAGTGTTTTATATTTTTGGATGCTTATTTATTTTATTTTACAGTTTTCTGTGGCCAGTACATAGAAATATAGTTTTGTTTATTGATTTAGTATCCTGGGGCCTGGCTAAACTTACCAGCTTTTCATAGACTTTTCAAGATTTTGTATGTAGATAGTCATATTTTAATTTTTACTTCCCCGTCTATATGCCCTTAATTTTTTTTCTTATGTAATTGAACTTGAAAAATCCTTCGGTATAATGTTGAATACATACTTTGAGAGTGGACACTTGGCCTGTTTCCTGATCTTAGGGGGAAGCATTCAGCCTTTTAGCATTAACATGACCTTAACAGTGAGTTTTTCATAGATGTTCTTCATCAATTTGAGAGAATTCCCTTGTATTTATAACTTATTGAAAGTTTTATGATAAATGAATGTTGAATGTTTTTTCTTTTTTCTTTTACTTAATTTGCAAAAATTGTAGTAAAATACACATAACAAAGTTTACCATTTTAACAAGTGTACATTTCAGTTGCATAAATATGCTTACATTGTGCAACCATCACTACCATTCCTCTTCAGAAAATTTTTTATCTTGCAAAACTGAAACTTTATATCCGTTGAATAATAACAGCACGTTCCCCACCCACCCAGCTCCAGGTAACCACCATTCTACTTTCTGTCTTTATGAATTTGACTACTCTAGGTTTCTCATAGAAGTGGAATCATACAATGTTTTTTTGTGACTGGTTTATTTCATTCAGCATAATGTCTTTAAGGTTGTGTCATATGTTAGAATTTCCTTCCTTTTTAAGGGTGAATAATATTCCTTTGTATGTATATATCACATTTTGTTTATCCTCTGATCTGTCAAGAGGCATTTGGGTTGCTTTTACCTTTGTATTTTGTGAATAATGCTGCTGTGAACATGGGTGTAGAAATATTTGTGAATCTGATTTCAATTCTTTTGTATACATACCCAGAAATGGAACTGTTGGATCATGTAGTAACACTCTAATTTTTTTGAGGAACTGACATACTGTTTTTTATATTGACTGGAATAATTTATATTTGCATTGTATGAGGATTCCACTTTCTCTAGAGCCTCCCCAACACTTATTTTCTGTTTGCTTCTTTTTAACAATAACCATCCTAGTGGGTAAAATGTCATTTCTCATTGTGGTTTTGATTTTCAGTTCCCTAATAATTAGTGATGTTGAAGACCTTTTCATGTGCTTATTGGCCATCTATAAATCTTTAAACAAATGTCTGTTCAAATTCTTTGCACACGTTTTTAACTTGGTTGTTTGTATTGTTGTTACTGAGTTGTAAGAATTTTTTATATATTCTGAATGTTAACCCTTTTTCAGATATATGATTTCCAGATATTTTCTCCTATTATGTGGTTGCATTTTACTATATTGATAGTGTCATTTGACACACATAAGCTTTAAATTTTTTAGTGAGGTACACATCATGTATTTTGTTGTTGTCTGTGTTTTTAGTGTCATGTTAAGAAATCATTGCCAAATGCAATGTCATGAAACTTTTCCTCAGCGTTTTCTTCTAATAGTTTTGTAGTTTTGGTTCTTAAATTTAGAATTTTGATCATTTTCAGTAAACTTATGTTATGGTATAAGGGTCCAGCTTCAATTTTTGTGGGTTTTGTTTTGTTTTGTTTTGTTTTGTTTTGTTGTTTTTGCATGTGGATATCCAATTTTCCCAGCACCATTTGTGGAAAAGATTGCCCTTTCCCCATCGAATGTACTTCACACTCCTCTTGAAAATCATTTGAACATATATGTGAGAGTTTATTTCTGGGCTTTCTAGTCTGTGCCATTAGTCTGTTCCATAGCACCATAGTTTGATTAATGTATAGTTGTAGTAGCTTTTGTAATCAGGAAGCAGGAGACCTCTACTTTGTTCTTCATTTTCAAGATTATGTTGGATATTTAGAGACCTTTGAGAGTCCATTTGAATTGTGAGTAGATTTTCTAGTTTTGTGAAAACTAGATTGGGATTTTGATAGAGATTACATTGAATTTGTAGATTGCTCTGGGTAGTATTGACAATAATATTAAATCTTCCAACTCATGAATAAAGGATGCCTTTTCATTTATTGGAAGCTTTAATTTCTTCCAGCACTGTCTTGTAGTTTTCAGTTTAGAAGTCTTTCTTCTTTTTGGCTAAGGTTATTCCTAAATATTTTATTCTTTTTGATGCTATTGTAAATGGCATTGTTTTCTTAATTCCTTTTTGGGTGATTATTGTTCATGTCATGAGAAACACAATTGATTTTGTGTGTTGACTTTGTATCCTGCAACTTTGCTGAATTCATTTATTCTAACAGGGTTTGTTTTTCTTTCTTTTTTTCTTTTTCTTTCTTTCTATTTTTTTTTTTTTTTTGGTGGAATCTTTAGGGTTTTCTATATATTACATCATGTCATCTGTGAACAGAAATAATTTTACTACTCCAAGTTTAGATTGCTTTTATTTCTCTCTATTACCTAATTGCCCTGGCTACAGCTTTCAGTTCTATGTTGAATAGAGGTGGCAAAAGAGGACATTTTTGCTTTTTTCCTGAGGTTAGAGGGAAAGCTTTCAGTTTTTCATCTTTGAGTATGATACTAGTTGTGGACTTTTCACATATGGTCTTTATTATGAGATAGTATTCTTGTATTTCTAGTTTGTTGAGTGTTTTTATCATTCAGAGATACTGAATTTTATCATATAGGTTTCCTCTATCAATTGACATGATCATGGGTTTTTTTTTCCCCCCTTCATTCTGTTAATATGGTTTATTTCATTAATTGATTTTTGTATGATGAATCATCTTTGCATTTGAGGAGTAAATTCTACTTGGTCTTGGTGTGTAATCTTTTAATGTGTTGCAGTTTGGTTTGCTAGTATTTTGTTGAAGATCATTGCATCAGTGTTCGTCAGAGATGTTGATCTGTAGTTTTCAAATTTCTACTTTTTTTTTTTTCTTATTTAAAAAATGTTTTTTTTTTTTTTAACATTTATTGTTGAGAGACAGAGAGAGACAGAGCACGAGCAGGGGAGGGGCACAGAAAGAGGGAGACAGAATCAGAAGCAGACTCCAGGCTCTGAGCTGTGAACACAGATCCTGGCGAGGGGCTTGAACCCACGAACTGCAAGATCATGACCTGAGCTAAAGTTGGACACTTAACCGACTGAGCCACCCAGTCGCCCCATTTGTTTGCTTGTTTTTAAGTAGGCTTCATGGTTAGCACAGAGTGTAAGGTGGGGTTTAAACTCCTGACCCTGAGATCAAGACCTGAGCTGAGATCGAGTCAGACACGCAACTGACTAAGCCACCCAGGTGCCCCAAAGATTTTATTTATTTATTTTTTTAAGCAATTGCTACACCCAGCATGAGGCTAAGCTCACAACCCTAAGATCAAGAGTCACATGCTCTACTGACAGAGCCAGCCAGGCACCCCTATAGTTTGTTGTTGTTGTTGTTTTATAGTGTCTTTATCTGGATTTGGTGTCAAGATAATACTGGTCCTCATAGAATGAAGTTGATAGGTTTTGTTGCTGTAGGGATTTGTTTATATTATCGAAATGATCCAATTTGTTGGTATACAGTTGTTTAGAGCACTCTTTTATAATCCTATTTATATAAAATGTCTTCTATTTCATATCTGATTGTGTTGAGTCTTCTCTCCGTCTCTGTCTCTTTCTTATTCAAGCAGGGTAAACATTTGTCAGATGTTGTTCTTTTTGTGTTCTTTTCATAGAGCAAACTCTAGATTTCATTGATTTTTGTCTGTTGTTTTTCTATTTTTTGTTGATCTCTACTCTAATATTTATTGTTTACTTCCTTCTGGCAACTTTGAGTTAGTTCCTCTTTTTCTGGTTTCTTAAAGTTTAAAGTTAGGTTGTTAATATCCTTCCCTTTTTAAAATATAAACACATCTATAAATTTCCCTCTTACCACTTCTTTTGCTATATCCTGTACGTTTTCATATGTTTTGTTTTTATTTTCATCTGTCTCAAAATGTTTTCTAATTTCCTTGTGATTTCTTCTTTAAACTAATGATTGTATGAGAGTGTTGTTAAAAAAAAAGAGTATGTTGTTTAATTTCCACATTATTTGTGGATTTTCTAGTTTTTCTTCTACCATTATCATCTAATTTTGTCTCATTGTGATTGGAAAAAATAGTATGATCTCATCTTTTAAAACTTATTAAGATTTGTTTTGTAGTCTAACAGGTGGTCTATCCTGGAAAATATTGTATGAACATTTGAGAAAAAGTGTATTCTATTACTGGGAAGAATGTTTTGTATATGTCTCTTAGGTCCAATTAGTCTATAGTGTTTTTTTAAGTCCTGTGTTTCCTTATTGCTTTTCTGTTTGGTTATTCTGTACATTATTGGAAGTAGGATATTGGGGTCTCCTACTCTTATTTTAAGCTATTTTTCCCTTAAATTCTGTCAGTGTTTGCTTGCTTTATAATTTTAGGAGCTTTGATGTTTGGTGCATCAAACATCATATTTATAGTTGTTATATGTTTTTGGTGAATTGGCACATTCATCATTATATCATGTCCTTTGACTCTTGTATTAGTTTTTGACTTAAAGTCTTTATTGTCTAATGTGGTATTTCTACTTTTCCTTATTGTTTGCATGAAATTATTTTTTTCATTCTTTTGCTTTCAATCTATGCCTGTCCTTAGGTCTAAAGTGAGTCCCTTTAGACAGCATATAGTTGGATCCCATTGTTTTTGTTTCTGTTTTTTAACCCATTCTGCCAATCTATGTCTTTAGACATAGTTTAACCCATTTACATTTATAGTAATTACAGGAAGGACTTACTGTTGTCATTATGTTTTTGTTGTATGTCATAAGTTTTTGTTCCTTATTTCCTTCCTTACTTCCTCTTTTGTGTTTACTTGATTTTTTATAGTGATGTGTTTTGATTCCCCTCTTATCTCTTTGGTTCAGATTCTATATGTATTTTCTTTGTTGAGTCTTTTGTAAACTGATACCAGCTTAACTTCAGTCACATACAAAAATTCCTTTATAACTCTGCCTCTTCACTTTATGATATAGATATCACAAATTACATTTTTATACATTGTGTGCCCATTAACTTTGATTTATTTTCTATGCTTCTTTCAAATTTTCTGGAAGAATTAAAGTGGATATACATATCTAAATTTCAATAATACATGATTTCATGCTTGTCAATGTATTTAACTTTATTGTAGAACTTTGTATTTTCATATGGTTTCAGTTTCTGTCTAGCATCTTTTCGTTTTAACTTGAAGTACTCTCTGTAGCATTTCTTGTATGGTAGGTCTCGAAACGAATTCCCCTCACTTGTTTATCTGGAAAGGTCTTAATTTCTCCTTTGTTTTTGAAGGATATTTGTGCCAGATATAGTAATCTTTGTTAGCAGCTTTTTCTTCAGCACTTTGAATATATCACCCACTTCCTTCTGGCATATAATATTTCTGCTGAGTATCCCATTGATAATTTTATGGGAGCTTCCTTATTTGTGGTTAGTTCCTTTTTCCCCTGCTGCTGTCAAGATTCTCTGTGTTTAACTTTCAACAATTTGATTATATGTCTCACTGTGGACCTCTTTTGGTTCATCCTAGCTGGAGTCCTTTATGTTTCTTGAATTTGGATCTCCAATTCCTTCCGCTGGGAAATTTTTGACCTTTATATATATTATCTGTGCCTGTTTCTCTCTCTCATCTCCTTCTGGGACTCCCCTAACGCATATATTGGTTTACTTGATGGTATTCCATAGGCTTTCTTTACTTTCTTCATTCTTTTGTTGTTATTGTTCCTCTGACTCAATAATTTCAAATGACCTCTCCTTAAATTCGTGATTTTTTATTCTGCTTGTTTCATCTGCTATTGAATCCCTTCAGCAGATTTTTCAATTCTGTTCTGTTTTTCATGTCTAGAGCTTCTACTTTGTGGTTTTTAAAGAGATATTTATCTCTGTAGTGATATTCTCATTTTGTTCATTTGCAATTTTTCTGATTTTCTTTAGTTTTCTTGTTTTTCCTTAACTTCTTGAGCATATTGAACACAGCTTTTATGTCTTCTTTTAGGAAGTCCAAAGTCTGTGTTTTCTTAGGATCAGTCTGGAGATTTATATTGTTCCTTTAAATAGGCCATATTTCCCTTTTTCTTTGCATGCATGGTTATATTTGTTGGAATTTTGTCATTTCAAAAAGCCAATTTTCTTAATCTTAACAGATTTGCTGTACGTGAGAGAAAACCTTCACTAGTTAGCCTGGCATGAAGGCTTAAGGTTTTCTTAGGCCTTTTCTGGATGCATTTTTTCTGGGCCTGTACATTTCCTTTTTCCAAGTTTTCTGTATACATGGCTTCTTTAAAATGTCTTAGTATGTTTATGAGTCTCATTCCTGCTTCAGTATAGGATGTTGGGCATTCTACTGTTTTTCTTTTCCTACAATCTTACCTCTAGGTGTCTGTAGGTCTCCCATCTTCTGTAGTTTTTACAGGTTGTAGTAAAAACTGCCTTCTATGATTTTAAACCTGAAATCCAAACTGTACCACCATTTGCATCTGAGCTCTGAGTCAGGCAATAGAGAAAGCAGTCCCTTGGACAGGCCACAGGCAGGCCTTAATATTACGAACAAGTTTCACTCTTTTTCTGTTGTGAAGGAGGAAACTAGAAATTGGATCACTTCCTTGTCAGCTGCATCAGGGAGAGGGTGGGACAAGGGCAAGCAAAAACACCATGAAATTTCCTACTGTTTTGAGTGTGGCTTTTCCTTGATTGTGTATTTGTTTGGTGCTGCAAATCCTTGACTGCTTTTCAAGAGTTCCCACAAAGTTGTTTTAGTCAGTCGGTAACTATTTTCTTGATATTAACACTGGGGGAGATGAGGGCCTGGAACTTTCTAGTTTTGATGACATTACTCCATCAAATCTTGAATATTGTAAAAAATGCTTTTTATGTATCAATTGAGATAATCATATGACTTTTCTTCTTTATACTATCAATGCTAATATAGCGAATATTGCATTATTGCAATTTATATTTTTCTTGTTTTTTAAAGTTTATTTATTTTGAGAGTAAGTGGGGGAGGGGCAGAGAGAGAGGGAGACAAAATCCCAAGGAGGGTCCCTGCCATTAGCACAGAGCCCGAGGTGGGGCTTGAACCCAGGAGCCACAAGATCATGACCTGAGCCAAAACCAAGAGTTGGATGTTCAACTGACTGAACCACCCAGGCACCTCGCATCATTGCAGTTTAGATTAACTTCACCTCTCATTACTGGGATAAACCCCATTTAGTGATGTAATGTTTTCCTTTTTATATATTGTTGCTTTCTACTGCTAAAATTTTGCTAAAGATTTTTGCATCTATGTTCACGTGCATTATTCGTCTCTCATTTTCCAATAATGTGTTTATTGGCTTTGATATCACAGAAATTCACCTTTATTTTCTAAGTGAATGTAGAATTTTTTCTTAAATGTTTGCTTAATATCAGTATTGAAATTATCTGGTCCTGAGATATTTTTTTCTGGGAAGTTTTTATTTATCTTTTTAAAGTTTATTTATTTTGAGAGAGAGTGAGCGAGTGGGGGAGGGACAGAGAGAGAGGGAGAAAGACAATTCCAAGCAGGATCTATGCTGTCAGCACAGAGCCCAGCATGGAACTTGAACTTATGAACCATGAGATCATGACCTGAGCCAAAATCAAGAGTTGGAGACTTAACCAACTGAGCCACCCAGGCACCCCTTTTCTGGGTGGGAAGTTTTTAAATTTTGAGTTCAGTTTCTTTACTAGGTAAATTCTGTTAAGGTTTTCAATTTCATCTTGAGTCAGTAACTTTTGTCTTTTAAAGAATTTATCCATTGCACCTTTCTTGACATGATGTTTTTTTTTATATATAATGTTTTTTTAATATCTATAAGATATGCAGTGGTCTTCTCTCACTTTCACTTCTGACATTAGAACTTGCATCATCTTTTTTTGTTTGTATTGTTTTATAACTTGCAACCTCTCCCTTTTTTTCCCATGACTAGAGTTTAACAAATTTACTAAGTTTTTAAAAAGAACCAGTCTTAGGCCTCACTGATTTCTATCTCTTGTTTGTACATTTTTAAAATTTCTTTTATTTCTGCCTTTGTATTTCTTATTTCCTTTCTTCTTATTTTGGATTTACTTTGATCTTTTCTTTCTAACTGTTAAGCTGAAACTTAAATGGGACCTTTCTTCATTTGAAACCTAAATCTTAAAGCTATAAATTACCCTGTAATCACTGCTTTACATCTCTTGAGTTTGGGGACATTGTGTTTTCATTTTAATTTTCCTCAAAATATGTACTAATTTTCTCTCATAACTTTCCTTGACTCTGGTTATTTTGAAATGTTTTGTTTAATTTGCAAATATATGAGGATATTTCAGATTTCTTTCTTTTTAAAAAAGTTTCTTAAACTTTATTTAAGAGAGAGAGAGAGTGTGTGTTAGTAGGGCAGGGGCAGGGAGGAAGGGCGACACAGAATCTGAAGCAGGCTTCAGGCTCTGAGCTGTCAGCACAGAACCCATTGCGGGGCTCAAAGCCGTGAACCATGAGATCATGACCTGAGCTGAAGTTGAATGCTTAACTAACTGAGCCACACAGGCGCCCCCAGATTTCTTTCTTTTAGTAATATATAATTTAATTCTGTTGTGTCTGAGAAAATACTGGTATTATTTTAGTTATTTTTAATGCTCTGGGATGTGTTTTATGGTTCTGAATTTGGTGTGTTGTGGTTACTTCTATGTAAAGTTCATAGTAACATTGGATGGAGTATTCTGTAGATGTCAGTTGGGTCAAGGTGGTTGATAGTTGTTGAAGACTGTGAAAGTCTGAGATTTTTTTTCCTCCTTGAGTCCTAAGAAGTTAGTCTGTCACTTTTAAAAAAAAAATTTTTTTTAATGTGTTTATTCTTGAGAGATAGAGACAGCATGAGCAGAGGAGGGACAGAGAGAGAGGGAGGAGACACAGAATCAGAAGCAGGCTCCAGGCTCTGAACTGTCAGCACAGAGCTTCGACACGGGGCTCAAACCCACAAACTGCAAGATCATGACCTGAGCTGAAGTCAGATGCTCAATCGACTGAGCCACCCAGGCGCCCCAGTCTGTCACTTTTGAATGACTGTTGGTAGAAACAAAGGGCTATATTACTCCTAACAAAGAGTATGACTTTGATGTATGTGTCTTTTCTCTTTGTCCCCTGTGTTCTCTGATGGGGGGGATGCAGAGTTCCAGGTACATACTGTTCATATATATGGATATGAGTCACAGCTGAGAAACCTTCAGCTTGGAGTAGTGAAATCTTCTGTAATAGGCTGCACATAAACTTCCTTTTACCCTGGAGGGAGATATTATTTTAGAAGTAAACAAACCTGCCCTTTGCTTCTGATTAAGACCCTACCTCTTTTCTTCCAAAGCTGTTTGCTTCCTTGAAAAGATTGTATAGCACAAAGGCAGTCACTGCTTTGGCTTACAAAATGTGCAGAGATGCAAGAGACTTAAGGAGCATTGTCTCCCAATGACACTGTTATTCAAATCTTTTGTAGCCTTACTGATTTTCTGTTTTCTGCCAGTTACTAAGAGATGATGTTGAAGTCTCCAGTTACAGTTGTGAGTTATTTCTATTTTCAGTTTTGTCATTTTTTTGGTTTCATTTATTTTGAAGCTTTGTGATTGGGTGTAAGCACATTTAGAATTGTGACATCTTTGATGAATCAACCCTTTTATTATAATGAAATGTCTTTTTTCTGGTAATAATTTTTGTTCTGAAGTATACTTTGATTTTAGAGAGAAAAACAGAAAACACACTTTGTTTCTTTTGATTGGTGTTTGCATGGTATATCCTTTTCCATCATATTATTTTTAGCCTATTTGTGCCTTTATAAAGTGGGGTTTTTGTAGGTAACATATAGTTGGTTCTTGGTTTTTATCCAGTCTGACAATTGCTGCCTTTTCATGGAATGTGTAAATATTTCTCCTGATTATTGGTGTGCTGGGCTTAAATCTTTTGTATTTGTTGTTGTTGTTAAGTCCCAAACCATCCCAAAATTAATAGCAAAAAATAGTAATCATTTTAATTCCTTTTTGTTTTCTATCAGTCAGGAACTCAGAGAGGACACAATGGGGATGGCTTTCTCCACTTCTCAATGTCAGGGGCCTCAGGTGGGGAGATTTGAATGCTGCTGGTAACTGAATTGAATGACTTGGGGTGGAATCATCTCAAAGCTTACCCTGTTAATTAATGGTGGTTGATGATGGCTGTTAGCTAGTACTCAACTGGGGCTATTGGCTGGAAACCATCTACACACAGCCACTGTGTAGGGCGTCTTGGCTTCCGCACAGCATGGTGACTGGGTTTCAAGAAAATATCTCCAAAAGAACCATGTAGAAGCTGCCTGTTCTCTGTAACTTCCTCTCAAAAATCACAGAATGGCACTTTCACTTCAATCTCTTAGTAGCAGGTACAAGCCCCTACCAGATTCGAGGGAAGAAGACAGAAACCCCACTTCTCAATGTGAAGAGTATCAAAGATGTTTAGGGCTGTGTTTGAAGACTGCCATGTCTAGTATCTTGCTTCTTGTTTTCTCTTTTTCTCATTTGATCTTCATCACTTTTTCCTATACTCCTAACTTTAAAAAATATTATTTTTGCTATTCCATTTTATCTCTACTATTAGCTTAATGGCTATACCTTTTTATTTTATCTTGTAGTGGTTGCTCTAACACAGCACTGTTTATTAGAAATATAATGTGAATCACAATTATGTACTCTGTATGTAAATTTAATTTTTCAATAGCCACATTAAAAATTAATTAGAGACGAAATTAATTATAAAATATTATACTTAACATAATACAACCACATTATTTCAACATGCAATCAGTATTTACAAACAAGATATTTCATTTTTTTCTCTATACTAATTCATGAAAATTCAGAATGTAACTTATTTGTAACAAGTCTCAATTCAGACAAGTCATGTTTTAAGTTTCAATTTGCTACAGGTGGCTAGTAGCTACTGTATTGGGCAGCACAGCTCCAGGATTTATAATATTTTGTATCATATAAGTATTTATTTTATTTGAAAGCATAATATATACATATAGTATATATGTGTATATTAGAACCTTACAGCAATTTACATCCATTTCTTCTAGATTTTGTTGATCGTTATGGTAGATTTTACTTATGAAAATTTTATGAACCCAGAATACATTGTCATTAATTTTGCTTTAAGCAGTCAATTATTTTTTTAACAAAAGTGAAAAGTAAAGAAAAAATCTTTTAGGAGTGCCTGGGTGGTTCAGTCGGTTAAGCAACCTGACTCTTGATTTCCGCTTAGGTCATGATCTCACAGTTAGTGACTTTGAGCCCCACATTGGGCTCTACACTGACAGTGAGGAGCCTGCTTGGGATTCTCTCTCTCCCTCTCTCTCTGCCCCTCCTGTGTGTGTGCTCTGTCTCTCTCTCTCAAAATAAGTAAATAAACTTAAAAAAAAATCTTTTCTATTAATACACATATTTGCCGTTTTCAGCACTCTGTTTCTTTGTGTAGATGCTCATTTTCATTTGATAACATTTTTTTTTTTTTTTTGAAAAACTTAATGTTGCTTGGAGCATATGTCTGCTATTGAGAATTCTCTCCATTTTTGTTTGTCTGAAAAAGATGTCATTTCATCTTCATTCTTGAATGACATTTTCACTGAATATACAATTCTGTTTGGGTAGGTTGTTTGTCCTTTTATTTTAAAGATGTAATTTGATTGACTTCTGTCTTGCATAGTTTCTGAGAAAGCTATTGACATTCTTATCTTTTTGTTTATCTATGTCTTTTTCTCTCCTGGCTGCTTTTAAGATTTTTTTTTTTTTATCACAGGTTTTCAGAAAATTTATTATGATATATCGTGGTATGGTTTTCTTTGTGTTTATCCTAGTTGGGATGTTTTGAGCTTCCTGTATTTGTGCATTTATAGTTTTTATCAAATTTGAAAGAAGTTCAGCCATCATTTCTTTAAATGCTTACTGTATCTTTTCCTTCTTTTCTAGGACTCTAGATACATTATACATTAATGTAATTGATATTTTCCCAAAGGTCATTGAGATTCTTGTCATGAGTTATCCTATCTTCTCTCTGTGTCTGCTTCATTTTGGATAGTTCCAGTTGCTGTGTCTTTTAGTTTAGTGATCTCCCTTTTGCAATATTTAATCTGCTTTAATTCAGTTCAGTGTATTTTTCAGTTCAGGTATTGAAGCTCTAGAAGTTCAGTTTGGTTACAAGAATACCTCATTTTGCTTCATTTTGCTTTGTTATGCTTCACAGATACTGCATTTAAAAAAAAAAAACAAATTAAAGGTTTGTGGCAACTCTGCATCAAACAAGTCTATCAGCACCATTTTTTCAGTAATATTTGCTTACTTTATGGGGTTTTTTGGCCACATTTGGTAATTCTTGCAAGATTTTATACATTTTCATTGTTACTGTATTTGTTATGGAGATCTGTGATCATTAACCTTTGATGTTACTATTGTAATTGTTTGGGGGCTCCCTGAACCATGCCCATATAATATACTGAACTTCCACTGGTGCTGGTGCTCTGCTAACCAGCTGTTCCTCATCTTTCCTCCTCACCTTAGACCTCCCAACAACACAACAATATTGAAATTAGGCCAATTAATAACCCTACTTTCAGGCTTGTAAGTGCGCAAGTGAAGAGTCACAGGTCTTTCACTTTAAATCAAAACCCAGAAATGATTAAGCTTAGTGAGGAAAACATGTCAAAACCTGAGATAAACCAAGAGCTATGCCTTTTGCACCTGACAGTTAGTCAAGTTGTGAATGCCAGGTAAAAATTCTTGAAGGAAATTAAAAGTGCCAGTCCAGTGACCAACACACAAATGATAAGAAAGTGAAACATCCTTATTGTTGATATGGAGAAAGTTTTACTGGTCTGGATAGAAGATCAAACTAGCCACAACATTTCCTTAAGCCAAAGCCCAATACCGAGCAAGGAAGGCCCTAACTCTCTTTAATTCTATGAAGGCTGAAAGAGGTGAGGAAGCAAAAGGAGGAAAGTTTGAAACTAACAGAGGTTGGTTGGTTCGTGAGGTTTAAAGAAAGATGCCATAGCCATAACTTAAAAGTATAAGCTAAAGCAGCAAGGGCTGATATAGAAGCTGCAGCAAGTTATCTAGAAGATCCAGCAAAGATAAAATATCGAAGGTAGCTACATTTAACAGATTTTCAGTGTAGACAGAACGGCTTTCTGTTGGATGCAAATGTCATCTAGGACTTTCATAACTAGAGAGAAGTCCTGGCTTCAAAGGACAGGCTTGAAACTCTTGTTAAGGGCAGCTGGTGACTTGAAGTTGAAGCCAATGCTCATTTAGCATTCCAAAAAAGTCATAAGCCCTTAAGAATTATGCTAAATCTACTCTGTGCTCTAAATGGAACAACAAAGCCTGGTGATAGCACATCTGTTTATAGTATGGTTTACTAAATATTTTAAGCCCACTGTTGAGAACTACTCCTTAGGAAAAAAAATCCTTTCAAAATATTACTGATCATTAAAAATGCACCTGTTCACCCAAGAGCCCTGATGGAGATGTACAATGAGATTAATGTTTTTTTCTTAATGCCTGCTAACATGATATCCATTCTGTAGCCATGGATCAAGGAGTAATTCCAATTTTCAAGTCTTCCTCAGATGGATCTGGACAAAGTCCATTGAAAACCTTCTGGAAAGAATTCACCATTCTAGATGTCATTACGAATATTCATGATTTATGAGAAGAGATCAAAATATCAACATTAACAGGAATTTGGAAGAAGTTGATTCCAACCCTCATGGATGATTTTGAGGGGTTCAGGCCTTCAGTGGAGGAATTAACAACAGATGTGATAGAAATAGCAAGAGAACTAGAATTAGAAGTGGAGGTTGAAGGGGGGCCTGGGTGGCTCAGTTGGTTACGTGTGTGACTTTGGCTCAGGTCATGATCTCGCAGTTTGTGAGTTCAAGCCCTGCGTCAGGCTCTGTGCTGACAGCTCAGAGCCTGGAGCCTGCTTCAGATTCTGTGTCTCCCTCTCTCTCTGCCCCTCCCTCCCCACTTGGCTCTGTCTCTCTCTCTCAAAAACAAATAAACATCAAAAAAAATTTTTTTTTAAGTGGAGTCTGAAGATGTGACTGAATGGCTGCAATTTCATGATAAAATTTGAAGGGAAGAGGGGGTGCACCTTACAGAGGGGGAGCAAAGAAAGTCGTTTCTTGAGATCTAATCTGCTCCTGGTGAACATGCTGTGAAGATTGTTGAAGTGACCACAAAGGATTTTGAATATTATATAAACTTGCTTGATAAAGCAGAGGATTGACTCCAATTTTGAAAATTCTTCTGTGAGCAAAATGCTATCAAGCAGCATCACATGCTACAGAGAAATTGTTCATGAAAGCAATAGTCCGTTGATGCGACAAACTTTATTGCTGTCTCTTTTAAGAAATTGGAATAGCCACCCCTGCCTTCCGCATCTGCCACCCTGATCAGTCAGCAGCCGTCAACATCATCAAGGCAAAACCTTGCACTAGCAAAAAGATTCCAGCTTGGTGAAAACTCAGATGGTGGTTAGCATTTTTTGGCAATAAGGTGTTTTAAAATTAAGGTATGTACATTATTTTTTTAGACATAATGGTATTGCACATTTAATAGACTACAGCATAGTATAAACATAATTTTTATAGGCACTTGGAAATAAGAAAATTAATTTGACACACTATATTGTGGTAATTTCTTTATTGCACTGGTCTGGAACCAAACCCACAATATCTCCAAGATATGTCTGTGGTTTTGTTGTTGTTGTTTTTAAAGTAAGCTCTGTGCCCAATGTGGGGCTCAAACTCACTACCCCAACATCAAGAGTTGCATGCTCTACTTGACTGAGCCAGTCAGGCGTCCTGGTATGCTTGTGTTTTTTAACCACCCATTTCTCCCTTTATGATGTTCATAATTTTCTTTAACATCTATAATTGTAATATATGCAAATACCTGCTAAGGTCTTTGCTTGCTAATTGCATCATCTCTGTCATTTTCAACCTCTTTACTTAGACTGATTTTCTTCTTGGTTATGTGTCATACTTTGTTGCTTCTAGGCATATCTAGTAACCTCTTATTTGATGCCAGATATTGTGAATGTTACATTGTTGCATGTTTTGATTATGTTGTCTTCTTTTTAGTTTAGTTTTGTTTTGTTCTGACAGACATTTATGTTCCTTGAAGATTAGGTCAGTCCTTCCCAGGCTTCATTTTATTTAAACTGTATTGCAGCGGATCTGTAGTAGCCTTCCTCCAGGGCTAATTTTAGCCTACTATTAAGATGTGACCCTTTCTGAGTGTCTAATGATTGCCTGAACACAGAATTCCAATGTCTCCCAGTCTTGTGTGATATCTGGGAATTGTTTATCTTTTTGTTATGGAACCTGGTTTGGATCACCTGGTGGAAGAACCCAGGGGCACTCAGAGATCTTGGAAGGCAGGAGGTTTATTTCACACTGGCGGTCTCATAGGAGATCACTCTCCAAAGGTCTGAGTTCCGAACTCGAGCATGGGGAACAATTTATAGTCTGTGACTTCCATATTAGTAGTAGTTTGGCGTGCGCTGGGCAAGCGGGGTAGGAAGAAGAACCTGGAAGGGGGAGTCTTTGGGCAGGGACTGGAATCCCCTGATCAGTCCTGTCAGCCACCTTATAGCATAATTTTTCCCTATCATTATCACTCCCTGGCAGTTTTTTGTTTGCCCTATGGATTTTCACCTGTATATACATGAATTATTGTTCAACCAAAGGTACAACTTCCATGTTGATTTCTGGAGGTTTTTCTCTGTCTGGCTCCCTTCTTTGGAAACACAAAGGCAGCTGGAATTTTAGGGCAAAGTCCATTATCAGTCTCCTTAACTTAGTGAGGCTTCTGTGCTCTGCTTGAAATGGCTCTCCCTGCTCCATGCTTCAGAAAGTGCATCCAGGCAGAAAGCCAGCCAATCATAGGACTTACCTCATTGGTTTTTCTACTTTCAGGGATCAGGCAGCCTGGTGCTTCCTCTTGTCAAATGTCTGAAAACATTTTGTCCAGTTTCCTGTCCAGGAAGAGAATAAACGCAATAGCTGCCTAGGATTAGAAGTCCGGAAGATAACTGGAGTACTTTAAAAACCTTGAACAAATTTGTAAGAGTTTAGGAAATTGACAAGTCAGTTTTACAGATTAGCGTATGTATTAATATGCTACTTGCTGTCTGTGTAGTTGACATTTTCAGGTTACAAAGCTCTATTGTAACCTGTTCATTAGCATATGAATTGTTGGAGTTTACAGAATGTCCAGGAAATACTTTAAGAGTCTTTGTTTTTGTTCTGTAATCATTGTCCTTCCTTAAGGTTGTAAAATTAAAAAAAAAAAAATTGTTGGGCCTCTAGATCAGATCAAACAGGAATTACAACGTTTTGCGACTGTGTAATGCGGAATGATTATGCACAGGCACTCTGCAACAGACTCCCTGGGTTTAAATCCTGGATCTACCACTTAATAGTTTGGTATTACCTGAGACAAGTCACAGAACTTCTCAGAAATACAATTTCCCATCTGCATGCAAAAACAATTTTGCTACCTTATAATATTGTTAGGAGGATTAAATTATTATATATGGTGAGTGTATATGTGTAAAGTTTTAAGAGCAATGCTTGACGTTAAGTGCTCAACAAATGTGAGTTATTATTTCATTGTTGTAATTATCGTACTAAGTTTCTGATTAGATTAAGATTTATTCCTTTAAAGCTCAGAATTTTTTTCACCATTTTAATTGGAACATCCCTTGTTTTTTTTTAACATGTACATTGTAGAATTTAAAGAATAATGAATACTTGTCTCTGCCATTCAGCATTAGCAAAAGAATATTATTATGTTCAAAGTCATCCATACAATTCAACTCCCATTATCTCTTACCTTGAATTTTCTTTTTATGATTGCCTTGCTTTATAAAACATAATTTGACTACATATTGAGTCATAAAGAACATATAATTTTTCATGCTTTTTTAATTTTATGTAAATATAATGACATGTATTCTTCCACTAGTTTTGCTCAGTGTTTTTTCATTTTTGTTTTTTGAGATTCATCTGTACTGGTGTACATCAAGCTATAGTGCCTTCATTTTCACTGCTGTATAGTATTTTCCTTATTTCTAGGTGTTTGCTGTAACCCGCAGTTAGCTCTGAGTATGTCTGTACAGGCCTCCTGAGTTAGAGTTTCTTTAAGTACATGTCTAGAAACAGAAATTTCAGGTTGTAATCTTCAGCTGGCTGCCTGTGGGAGCAGATCAGAGTGGAAGTAAGTTGTTGCAGTTTTCTAGGCAAAGGATTATAGGGGCTTGAACCAGAATGGTTGTTAAGTGATGGAGGAAAGCAGGTGTATTTCAGATTCATTTTGGAAATATAATCAACAGGTGTTGACATTTCATTTCACAAAAGTGGGAGTAGGGTGAGGAAGAGGGAACATCAAGGATGACTCCCAGAATTTTTTAAAAAGTTTTATTTATTTGAGAGAGAGAGAGAGAGATAGTGGGAGTGGGGGGAGGGGCAGAGAGCAGAAGAGAGAGAATCCCAAGCAGAGGTTGGGAGAGAGAGTATCCCAAGCAGGCTCTGCACCGCCAGCACAGAGCCAGACTTGGGGCTCAAACTCACAAGACTGTGAGATCATGACCTGAGCCAAAACCAAGAGTTGGATGCTTAACTCACTGAGCCACCCAGGTGCCCCGACTCCCAAAATTTTAAGTGGAGGTGCATTTACTGAAATGGGTACTGCTCCCAACAGATAAGGCATTTTATTTTGTTTTAATTCATACATGGGTATTTCTTTTTTCCTTTTTTTATGGTTATCTCATTAGCTGCCATTCCTAATGTCATGGTGCTTGCCTGTAGAATGCATTATTCTGTTTCCAATATGCTGCTTTAGATCTGATCTAAACATAGTAAGAACTAAGTAGTTTGCAGTTATATGTAATGACACTGAATAAAGACTCAAAAGGCTCTCAGGAATATCCTAACATTTGGACTTGTTATCTCTTGAATACATCTAGTACTGAGCTGTGTTGGTGGAAGTTGTTAATAGTTAGCTAGCTAAGTTTCAGATAGGTGAAGTATGATCCCATTAAGGTCTTTTATTCATACTTAAGTAATTTTAAATGCATTGACACTTAGCGGTGCCTGGGTGGCTCAGTAAGTCAAGTGTCTGACTTTGGCTCAGGTCATAATCTCATGGTTTGTGGGTTCGAGCCCCATGTCCAGCTCTGCACTGACAGGTCAGAGCCTGGAGCCTGCTTCGGATTCTGTGTCTCCTCTCTCTCTCTGCCCCTCCCCGTCTCATACTCTGTCTCTCAAAAATAAATAAACATAAATTTTTTTTTTTTAAGTTTTAAATGCATTGACATTTAGAGGTAGAAAACAATAATTTATATGCCAAGGGACATGGTAAGTACCAAGTCTGAAGCTGTGGACTTGAATCTTGGCCCTGGTGCAGATGAGCTACATAGTAGTTTCCTATTGCTTCTTTAGCAAATTACTGCAGATTTAGTGGCTTAAATGATACATTTTCATCTTGCAGTTCAGAAATCCAGGTAAGTCTCGCTGGACTAAATTCAGGTGTGGGCAGAGCTATGTTTCTTTTGCAGGCTCTAGGAAAGACTCCATTTCCTTGCCTTTTCTACCTTCTAAAGGCTACCCCACTTTCTTTGGCTTATGGCCCCTTCTTCCACCTTCAGAGCCAACAAGTCCTTCTCAGACTGCCGTCTCTCTGATTCTCCCGCTTCTGCCTCCTATTTCTACTTTTAAGGACCCTTATGATTATACAGAGCCCATCTGGTAATTCAGGATAATCTTATATTAGCACCTTAAATTCCATCTGCAACCTCAGTTCCCTTTTGCCTTGTAAAGAAACGTATTATAGGGGCGCCTGGGTGGCTCAGTCGGTTGAGCGTCCGACTTCAGCCCGGGTCACGATCTCGCGGTCCGTGAGTTCGAGCCCCGCGTCAGGCTCTGGGCTGATGGCTCAGAGCTTGGAGGCTGCTTCTGATTCTGTGTCTCCCTCTCTCTCTGCCCCTCCCCCGTTCATGCTCTGTCTCTCTCTGTCTCAAGAATAAATAAACGTTAAAAAAAAAATTAAAAAAAAAAAAAGAAACGTATTATAGACTCCAGGGAATAGGACACATGTGTGCATGTACACTCATACCTGCCACAAACTTGGTGCTCACAGGTCAGTCACACGGGCAACTTGAGTAGCTTTCTTATCCATGAAACAACAACAACAGTAATGATGATGAGATGATGATGATAATGATGATAATGCCACCAGTATCACCTCCAGATTTAAGTGTACAGGTGGGGTTTTTTGGGGGGGCAGTACTTGTTTAAAAAGTAAACAATTTGCAAATGTAGCAGGTATTATTTATGTTATAGTTTATACTGAAGCCAGTATATAATTCAAGAAAACACTTAAAGGCTCATAATACACTTTAATCTTTTATCTCTGTGTCCGTAAATCAAGGCACTTTAAAATTCAGGAGATATGTATGGATTTTAGTGTATTCTGTATAATGTGTATAAATGACATATTTAAAGTATGCATAAGCTCTAATCCCCATTTTATTTATTTAAAAAAAATTTTTTTAAGTTTATTTATTTTGAGAGACAGAGTGCAAGTGGGGGAGGGGCAGAGAAAGAGGGAGAATCTCAAGCAGGCTCCACACTGTCAGCACAGAGTCCATGCAGGGCTTGAACTCCTGAAACTATAAGATCATGTCCTGAGCTGAAATCAAGAGTCAGATGCTTAACAGACAGAGCCATCCAGGTGCCCCCCCCCCCATTTTATTTTTATTTTTTAAGCTAAGTAGGTGGGAACAATAACTTTATAAGCCCAAGACCAGTGGCTCTATTGCAAACTTCTTAAATTTGAAATTGTATCAGATTTATCAAAAGGAAAGAAAACAGCTTCCATATTAGAAGGCATGTAGTAAAGAATATATATGGATGATTTTTATCTTAAAATGCTTGTGGGTTAGCACGAGTCATTTAAAGAGTTTAATGCTTTACTCCTCTCTGAATCCCTTCCCTCTTCCCTGAAAAGTTTAGTAGAAGGTGGAGACGAAGAGCCTGACTGCAATCAGAGCTGTTTGTGTCCTACTTATAAATGTAGTCTAATCTATTAGTAAAGTTCTAAAATAACATTGCAAAGGAACTGTGAATCAGCCTGAGACATTTAACTCAAGTGCATAATTTTATGAACATATATATGTATATTTTTTTCTCCATTCATTGGAACAGGGTAAATTTTGTTACATTAAGCCTCTAAACATAAACTGCTTTATGGTTGTTAAGGTCAATGCATAGCTCACACAGCTTTGTGTCATTTTTTACTTTGTAGCATTTTGCCAAAGATAAAGCATATAATGAAGTAAGTAGGGGAAGGTTGTAACACTGTGAAAGAGATACTTGGGACCATCCCTTCTTGTCCCTGCCCCAGCACTGAGTAATGGAGCCATCTGCAATCCACGGGAGCATACGTCCAGGAGAGAGATGGAAATGTTAAGGCTCCTGGAGGCCAGCACAGTTCAAAGTTGGTTTTCTCAGTCTCGGGCTTGTGGTTTTGGGAGATTTTATGGCTTTCTGAGGTATGTTTGGGAAAGAAGGATCCTCATTCCTTGCTTAACCTATGCAAATAATCTTCAAGGACTTTGATCACTAGGAAGAGGGAGACTGTCATCTGTCTTCCAGATGAAAGGCTTGTCTTGGCAGGAACGTTACAGAGATGGGTCACAATTTTTTGGTTGTTTTGATTTTATGCTTCTAGAAAGGATCTTTAAAAAAATTCTTATGGTTGTTTTGTTTTCTTTAATTCTTCTTGGTTTCTTTCCTTTTTAGTGATGGAAGCCACCGCTAGCTCTCTGTGTGAGCTCACTCACACACCCCTTCCTTCCAAGGGCCAGGGCCCTGATGTAGATGAGTTTAGGTGGAGGTTTGGAGGTCTTACCCGCCTTTGGGGCAGGCCTACCTGCCAGTTTCTGGTGGAGCCGACTTGTCCTTTTTAAAAAAAGACTTTTAGGAAAAACTTTGTATTGCCTTACTCCTACAGAGAAGACCTGCCATTCCTAGGTGACAGCTCCTTCAGCGAGGGTGGGAGGGTGGGGTCAGGTAGGTTGGTGAGCCAGGATTTGGGTGTGCTCCCATCCTTTTCTGAATGCCTGTTCTTGGGTGTCCTGACTGATATTTAAGCACCACCTGGGAATAACACTCCTCGAAAAGCATGTGTTTAAAGCCATATTACTGTCGTAAACACAGTTACACAGAAAGGAAAGCAAATTTTTGATAGAAAACAAAAGTTTGGGGTAAATAGAGTTTTATACCTGTATCCCTTAGTATTCTTTTGTGTGTTTAATCATTGGACAGAAGTAAGGATAAGTTGTTCCTTAGTATATGTTTAACCTACATCTTAGCTACTTATTAAGGAATTTAACTTGGGCTGTTTATCTTCTTTAAGAGGATTGAAAGGGAATTTGGCGTGGCATATCTGTTTTCATGGTAGTGTTAGATGTATGGTTAGTTGAACCATTTTTGTGAAAGTTGAAATTGTAATATTAAAAGTATCCAGTTTTCTAGCCGTTTGTGCACATTAAAAATAGCTTGCTATTCATGTTCAGTGGCTTTCTTGTTAGACAATGTAGGGGACTTGCCACAACACATGCAACAGATTATAAAAAGACTGCAAATTTAATAATTACAACATGGCGCAGACTGTTCTGGCAGATACTGGAGTACCGCACTCTCTTTAATCACGGTGCTTCCCATAGTGTGGGTGGTCACGGTCCGCAGACCTTTCAGGCAGCCCAGTCCCCTTTCGAGAGGGATTGTGAGGCAGAGCTCAAGTAAACAGCATTCCACAGGCTTTTCAGGATTTTCGTTTTGAGAAAGGATAACATTTCTTTTTAGCTTGCTTTTTCCTCTCTCTTCTCCTTTTCTAGACTCCTCCTCTAAATGTTTGTTGCTTAAATTGTTTGCTTTTATCAGAGGAAGCAGATGCTATTGCTTTCCTTGTCCAGTGACTTAAATTTTTTTTTCAAAATTATGTTTTACACTTCAAAATTTTCTTTCAGCACAAAAGCTGAAAATGGCCTGTAGGATATGGTGATCATTACAAGTTAGCAACTTCTACTAGAAAGCCTTGGTAAATGAATTTAATCAGTTTATTTCCTTATTTTATTTTTAAAACATTCAGTGTCTCTCCCTTGTTTCCTTTGATGTTTGAATGAAAATCGGAATCATTTGCAAAGTTTTTTCTTCCTTATTAAAACATGTTGTCCTTGCTGGCCTGTTTTGATATTTAGTAATCCATTTTCCCCTTTTATAAGCTTTTATTACCCTAGCCTTTAGTGTTTATGAATTATTAACAAAAGAAGCAAGTGATGGAAATGCAAAGTCATTAGTTTTTGTCCATGAGAATTAGGAGTTTATTAAAGCTTTGGTCAGTTTTCCTGGGGAAGAGTTATTTTTAATGATAAAGTGTATAAATGGTAATGTATTATACGAAGCTTTAACATTTTCTTCCTAAAAGAGTGATTTTTAAAAGAAAGCCTTGGAAAAATAGATATGTTAATAGGAGACCAGTTAATATTACAAATGTATACCCTTACCTCCTCACCCCTATTGATTTCCTTAAGGGGATAATGTCTTATGGCTTAAAATTATAAACAGCTGTTCCTAGTCTTCAATTTGTTTTTTATAAAACAATACTTTATACTATTTTATATTAGCATACATAATTAAGTAATATAAAGGAGATTTTTAAAAAACCAGAAAATAGTTTGCAATTGTATTTCATAAGATACAGTCCCTAATAAAGTCATATTATACTGTACTTTTTTCCATAAACTGATTATAAATAAATTGCCTACAATTACAATTGTTAATGACATTGTCAAAACCAGCTTAAAGAGAAAGCAGAATGATTATACACTTTAGAAGGAATATCTTCCTTTTAAAGTCATACCTGTAAAAAATCCATTGCTATAGTAGTTTTTTGGAGAATTTAATTGTTTTTCATGAAAGCACTTACAAAATACTTCAGTCATTTTCATTTATGATAAAGCTAATCTAATTCTCTGTTCTGATGCTACTAGCCAAGCTTTAGATCACCACGGCTTAATTTAAGAAAAAAATTGCTGGCTAATCCCCTTTGGTATTTTGAAGCTATTTTGGGCACCCTTTGTTCTGTGGTACGTTACAGTCTGTATATGGGGAGCCATCCTGTGTTTGATGTGGGACCCTCTGGCAGAGGGGATTGGAACTTGAGAGTCTGGGTGCAACTGGGACAAGTTAACGATGCTGAATTTAACTTTCTTTTGGAATTGTCTTTCATCTATAAATTGAAGGATTACGTTTAATTTTAAATGGAGTACGGGTGAGGCAGGTTGGTTTTGGTTTGAGAAATTACCATTTGGAGCTTAGTAACCATATCAAAAGCAGGGATGTTGACATTTTTTATTTTAATAGTACTGGTTAACATATACTTAAGACTGAGTGTTCAGTCTCCCTTTCCCTGAGCTTCCTGATGGGTCTCAGAATTTGCCTTAGGACACCAGGGTAAACCCTCCAACACAGAAAATGTGCTGTAGAGTTCTTAATGCCTCATTTCAGGCACATGTTGTGGTTCCCACGGAGTGGCCTGTTTGAGACCCAATGAAGGTTCAGCAGGTTTCTATTCATAGATGTGCTTTCAGAACATTTCCCTAGTTACCAGTATGTAATTAAGCTGTTAATGTCCTCATAGCAGAGATTCATGGGTATATATGGATGTACCCCTTGAATGCCTTTCATAAAAAAGATGCTTAGCAATATGAGAGACAGAAGTAATATGAAGACTAAAAGACTGGATGTACTATATACTTTTTGGGGTTTCTTGAATGAAATTAAAGTGAATATATTACATGAATTTAGATTACTATTCTTGAAATTAATTTCCTTTCCTGGTCTTTGGTCTATAAAGAACATACTGACATAGTACAACATGGTGTATAATATGCTCCCAGTGATGTTTGCAGTTCTGTATTACCCTTACTCCATCATAAGTGTAAGTATTCATCATTGTGTTTTGTGTTATTGATTGGTGTCTCTCAAAGTGTGGTCCAATGATGCTTTGGTCTCTAAGAGATCTGCCATATCAGTCCTTTTCTAGCTATGTATCTTTGTGATGCTGAATTTTTTTCAAATATTGAGCCAAAGGAACGTATCACAACAGATTGAATGCGGCAGCAGATATGAGAATACAGGTGTTGTCTTTAAGCTAGACATTAAAAAGATTTGCAAAAAATGTGAAACTGTGTCACTCTACTCAGAATTATTTTGTTTTGGAAAATATAGTATTTTCATAAACAATATTGTTACATGTAAAGGGTTTTATTATCTAATGAATAGATAACATTGTAAATATTTCTGAGATTTATTTTCCAATAGGGTAAATATTAATAGATAAAACCCATGTAAACAAAATCTCTTTGGGGATCATAGGACCAAAAAATTTAAGAACTGCTATTATAGATATTGGGACTATTGGTGTGGTTCTCAAATTAATACTCTGTTGGTTTTTCTGAGAGTCTGATCCAAGTGAGCCTGTAAAGCATATGAAATTAGCCCATAGCCATGAGGTATTAACTGTCCACTTTACACTTTCAGGACATTTTCATGATGTGTCTTTTTATAAATGAAATATCTATCAAGTAAAACTTCCAGCATCCTCTTATAAATTTAAGAAGGAGCTATAGGTAACATAGTTATGATCCCTTTCACTTATTAAACGGATAATTCATTCTAGTTTGACGTCATCTGTACCCATTTGTATTTTAATACATGGCTTTTATTTTAACAAACATAGATTGCCATCTTTCATGACAATTCTTTGGCAATCATAGAATCTATAGCAATTGAAATAAGTGTAGAATACATCAGTCTTAGATGTAGTTGGGATATTTCTAACCACATTTGTCTCAGTTACCTAAATTTTTAAAAATTTTTCTATTGATTTCCAGTTTAGGGATGTAAAAGAAAAAGAAAGTAACTGGCAAAATAGCCATTATTTTTGCTTTTTTTTTTTTTTTTTTTTTTTTTTTTTTTTTTTTAAATTTTTTTTTAACGTTTATTTATTTTTGAGACAGAGAGAGACACAGCATGAACGGGGGAGGGGCAGGGAGAGAGGGAGACACAGAATCGGAAGCAGGCTCCAGGCTCTGAGCCATCAGCCCAGAGCCCGACGCGGGGCTCGAACTCGCGGACCGCGAGATCGCGACCTGAGCTGAAGTCGGACGCTTAACCGACTGAGCCACCCAGGCGCCCTATTTTTGCTTTTATTCTTATTTTAAACCTTCTATTTTTAGGGGCGCCTGGGTGGCGCAGTCGGTTAAGCGTCCGACTTCAGCCAGCTCACGATCTCGCGGTCCGTGAGTTCGAGCCCCGCGTCGGGCTCTGGGCTGATGGCTCAGAGCCTGGAGCCTGTTTCCGATTCTGTGTCTCCCTCTCTCTCTGCCCCTCCCCCGTTCATGCTCTGTCTCTCTCTGTCCCAAAAATAAATAAACGTTGAAAAAAAAAATTAAAAAAAAAAAAATAAACCTTCTATTTTTAGTTTATCTTGCTTTGTAAATGAATCCTCTAGAATGTGATTACTTTTAACTTGGGAGGGGCTAACTGCCCCATGGAGCAAACTTCTGTGTTGAAAATGGAGATAGATAAGATTTCGCATGGTTCCATTGCCTCTATTTAGAATTGCCATAAATCTTTAGAACAAGTGATTGCTTATCTTCCAAGTATCTTCCAGAAACAGACTATGCCTTGGAAAATTATGGCAGGGTGGATTCACTATTTGTGTAGGAAGTTGTGAAGCTTCTGACCCATACCGGGAGAGCTGGCTCTTTCTCAGACCAGCCTTTCTCCAATTAACCCCCTGTCCTCTGTGCTCAGAAATCCCCACTTCTGCTGGGTAGATTTCCCCAATTCTCCTCATAGCCAGCAGCACCCCTGAAGTCTTCCATTGAGTCTCCAGTCACATGGTTGGGGAGGAAGTTTTCCTCTTTCTCTGAGCTTAATACAGCAATTTTGTATATGTGGCATTTTAGGTGATTTGCATGATAATGAGCTTACTATGCTGTTTATTGAGTTCTGCCAAATATCTAATTAATTTTTTCAGTTTTCTTCCAAGATTATAGTAGTCAAGAGCCATCTGTCTTCTGTATTACATAGTGCAGCTGCAAATGCTTCTTTAAGCAGAATGTAGGTGTGTATCTTATAGAAAGCAATGTAACATCGCTAATCTGAGGTTTGGAGTATATTAAGGGACTTGGTTTCTGGAAATCTTTTTAAACTTGGAAACCTTTAAACCTTCTATTACCTATCATTTAAAAAGGAATCTACAACTGTCTAAGCAGGTGGCCTTCTGTGTCTTGGCTGGTATTAGAGTGTGGTGTTTCTTAGGCAAAGGGAACAAATTTAAATCACTAGGTGCTAAACCAACAGATTTCAGTGTGGATTAGTTAAGAACTATTGTAGTTCTTGTTATGTGGTGGCATAAATGTGGTTTTGTTCCACATTTAATTTATATAGAATCTGTCTTTGTTCCTTCTTCCTTCCTCCTTTCCTTTCCTTTCCTCCTTTTTTTTTTTTTTTAAACTGAAAACAGAAATAGCAATTTTGTTAGTGGATTGCTTTGAAGGAAAATGCAGAAGGAAGGACAGAACTGACTGGGCCTGTGATTACATTTTGTGAGTGTGGATAAGCACAGGCTTTAGGGCTTGCCAGGCCTCCAGTTATTTGGCTTGGTTTTTTTTTTTTTTCCTTAACATTTCCAAAGGTTTTGTTAGTGACTTTCAAATGGAACTTCAAGCCTTGGAACAGTTCCATTAAAAAGTTGTGTGGTCTCAGCCACAGTAGCAGCACAGTTTATTTTTCCTGTACTAGTTTCACAGAGGTTAACTGAGCTGGAATTGATGAGATACTAGCAGCGCAGGGGGGACGAATGTGTTATATGTAGCTTTTTCCCTCTTGACTTATTTAAAAAAATGCATTAGCAGAGTTAACATTTGCCTCTTTCTGAAAAAGGAAACAAATTAAACAATTCTAAAATGCTTAATACTATACTTATACTACTAAAGTTTAAAGCTTTCAAAAATGACCTCTCTTTTGCTAATTGTATTTAAAAATTTTTTTTTAACGTTTATTTATTTTTGAGACAGAGAGAGACAGAGCTGAATGGGGGAGGGTCAGAGAGAGAGGGAGACACAGAATCTGAAACAGGCTCCAGGCTCTGAGCTGTCAGCACAGAGCCTGACACAGGGCTTGAACTCATGGACTGTGAGATCATGACCTGAGCCGAAGTTGGACACTTCCCCGACTGAGCCATCCAGGCGCCCCAACTAATTTTATTTTTATATTACAGAGTACTAAATTGCATTATATGGATTTGCTTTCTTGTTGGGAGAAGTACTATGCTTTACAATTTGGCATCATCTCAGGTGACTTGTTCTAGAGAGTACATTTTGATTGTCTAAATCCAGAAGAACACTTGACTATTACATTCATGATTGAAGCAGGCTTATTCTTCAGGTGTTTTTTATTTTTATTCCTTAGATTGTTATATGTTTTAAGAAAAAGATATCTTGGGGCACCTGGGTGGCTCACTTAAGCATCTGACTCTTGATTTCGGCTCAGGTCATGATCTCACGGTTTGTGGGATTGAGCCCTGAATTGGGTTCTGTGCTGACAGCATGGAGCCTGCTTGGGATTCTCTCACTCCATCTCTCTGCACCTTCCCCACTTGTGCACTTGCTCTGTTTCTCAAAATAAATAAGTAAAAACTTATAAAAATGACACAATAATCTGCTATTTATATGTGATCTGCTTATTATACATGTATGTTACTTGAGAAATCACTAGATTCTAATAAAAATAACAATTATATTAATACTTTAGATTTTGATGCTGTTTTGTAGATTTCAAAGCAAATCCACATCTCATTTAATTCTCAGGACGACCCTATGATACCTGCAGGACATGTAAAATTATCTCCATATTTTAGATGAGATGAGACATGTAAGGAATTTGCCTGAACTCCTCCCCTTCCCCCCATTTGGTATGTGAAAGTACTCCACTAAACATCTTACTGTGCTTCTATGAAAGTGAAACAGCCAGTCTGGCTTCTGGGTACACCTCCTTTGTGTTTTATAAGATGTCATGTGGATGAACAACAGGGCTATTTTTTATAATGCACATTTTTTGACTGTTTACAAAGTGACACACACTTTGAGATAATGTCTAAGATTCAGGATTCCTAACCGCTGTACTACATTAGCTCTCAATAGTGACTCATTTGCACAGGTATTCAAATACCAAATATTCACTGATATTTCTGATAGCATCTGTTTGCATTTGTCTGTAATTTTGAAGATTTGACAATGAAAATTTAGAAATAAGAGATTTTATCCTTTAGATTTATACCAAAATAAAGAAAGACAGTTTTAAATGCTATTATCAGTAGCTATACTACATGGAGTAGATAGATGGATGGCAACTAGTATAAACCATCCTAAAAATAAAACAGGTGTTTCCTAAGGAAAAAAGAAAGCTCATATGAGCTGTGAGAACTTTTCACCTAATAGATGACCATTTTCTTGTATAGAAGGTTCTTATAATATAAAACTTTGCAGGGAAAGTAAAATATGGAAAGATCTCATCTAAACAAGAGTCACTGTACCAAGGTGAATGTGCACCTTTCAAAACCTGGAAGTAAATGCTCATTCTTTTTTTCTTGTTCTTTTTTCTTTAAGTAGGCTACATGCCCAATGTGGGGCTCAAACTCATGACCCTGAGATCAAAAGTCAGACGCTCTACCCACTGAGCCATAGCAAGGCACCCCTATAAATGCTCATTCTTAGAATGGAAACCAGGGACCAGTGTTTTTCCCCTCCTTCATTCTCCAAATGGTATGCCTATGGACACTAGGCCCTACCTGTGCTATGCTGAACACACAGTGGCACTCAAACTGACCCAGGCACTGCCCTGTGGAGCATATTGTCCAGGGCACAGATTGCCATCAGTTAGTGCTGACTCAGACCCAGTGACCCTGTAATCTACCATAGTAGCAAGCAAAGGAAGGGGTGGCGCCCGGCTGGCCCAGTAGATGAAGTATGTGACTCTTGATCTCAGGGTTGTAGGTTCAAGCCCCATGTTGGGTGTAGAGATTACTTAAAAAATAAAATCTTTTGGAGAGCCTGGGTGGCTCAGTCAGTTGAGTGTCCAACTTTGGATCAGGTCATGATCTCACACTTTATGAGTTCAAGCCCTGCGTTGGCCTCTGTGCTGACAGCTTAGAGCCTGGAGCCTGCTTCAGATTCTGTGTCTCCCTCCCTCTCTGCCCCTCCCCTGCTCACATTCTGTCTCTCTCTCTCTCTCTCTCTCTCTCTTTCTCAAAAATAAGCATTAAAAAACATAAAATATTTTAAGAAAAAAGGAAAAATCATATTATCATATGATAAATCATTATTATGTCCATTAACACAACAAAAAGCAGTTGATTAAATCTAACACCCATTCATTACAAAAATTTCTCAATGAGTTAAAAATAGAGGGGAATTACCTTAACTTGATAAAGAGCATCTACCAGATATCTAAACTAAGAGCGTCATATTTAATGGTGGAAAGTTGAATGTTTTCCCCCTTTTTTCTCATAGCACTGGAAGTTCTAGCCACTGTTATCAGGCAAGAAAAAGAAATAAAAACCCTACATACTGGAAAGGATATATTTTTTTTTAATGTTTATTTTATTTTTGAGAGAGGGAGAGAGCACGTGCTAGCGGGGGAGGGGTAGAGAGAGAGGGAGACAGAGGATCCGAAGCTGCTCTGCTCTGACAGCAGAGAGCCTGATGCCAGGCTCGAACCCATGAACTGTGAGATCATGATCAGAGAGGAAGTCAGACGCTTAACTTACTAAGCCAACCAGGCACCCCACTGGAAAGGGATCTTAAGGACTGTGGGGACTTTGAAAGTGTGGCCTGAATGAAGTATTGTTTTAAGGACGGTGGTATATAGCAGAATTCTCAACACTTTTAGACTCAATGCCAGTTTTTTAGAAGACATTTTATAATGTCTCCTTAGCTATCCTGAAGTGAAATTCATACTCTTCCAAAACAAAGCAAAACAAAACAAAAACAAAAAAAACCCACACAGTATGTCACCTTTACTATAAAATGTATGAAATAACATACATTTCAAAATGTAAGTGCTTTGACATGATCTTAGAAGACATAATAAATAATCTGAGGTATGTATCTACACACACACATATGAGAATGTAACCACCACAAACGTAGACTGATATAAGAGAGTGATGTGGCAGTGGGGAAAATAGAACGAGTGGTCTTGCCTTCTGCAGGGTGATTTTCCAAAATGACAGACAACTCCTGACAAAGCTCTGACTAAAATGCACTAAAACCTCCCCTGATAGACATTGGAAGTTACATTTTTTGAGAAGTAAGAGGATGTCAAAACATGCAAAAAATGCTTTGTGTTTATATGTAAAATAAATTTAGGCTCTAAGGGTAGGTATTACATACCTGAAAGTACAGTGGGACATATGAAAGTTGTGTCTGACAGTTCACTGTTACAAAACATATTTCTAATCCTCCTTAACTAGTAAATACCAGTAGAGCCACAAATTTGGGAGGGGAAAAAAGGTGGGTTTTGATTGGCCCCATTGAGAACCACTGTTCTGGTCTACAGCCCTTTTCTGCCTAATATCTACAGTATTTAATGCCAGTCAAGTGTGGTAGCGTTTTAGAAATTCCATCATCCCTAGCTCCTGCTGGGTCATGAAGCATGTCTTACTGCTGTGAGTGCTGGCTTTGGGTGCCTTTAGTCCATCTCTAGACCTACAAAGCTATGGCTATTGCATCTGGCCTGAAGCCTTGTGCCCATTCTAGGGGTCTGAGTCTCAAACCTCTGATTATGTTTTTGCTTGTAGGCCATCTACCTTCCTGAGGTTGGCCTCTCCTTTAGGGACTCCGGAAATTGGTCATTGTTGCCCACTTCACTATAATTTTGGGATCCTATGGCAACCTCTGCTATTTTGTTCCACCTACCAGGAAGGTCTCTTTGGATGGCTCCAATCAGTTTATTTATTTATTTTTTTTAATGTTTATTTTTGAGAGAGAGAGAGTCAGAGAGCAAGTGGGAGAAGGAACAGAAAGAGAGGGAGGCACAGAACCTGAAGCAGGTTCCAGGTTCTGAGCTGTTAGCACAGAGCGCAACGAGGGACTTGAATTCATGAACCGTGAGATCATGACCTGAGCTGAAGTCGGACACTTAACCGACTGAGCCACCCAGGCGCCCCATGGATGGCTCCATCAGTTTAAAATGTGCCCAGATTTTACACATTGTTTTCTGGCCTCTGCATAGTAGCTCCTTTATGTTGACTCAGGGTTCAGCGTTACAGCAGCAGTGGTAGCAGTAGAAAGTTCTCCTGTCCATGCACCACTGGTTTTCCTAAGGAGCCAGCCCAGCACTTTCAGTACCAACAAGCCATGCTTCCTGCAGAGACTATGAGTGTGTGCAAAAATAAGCACGATTGTAGGGCTGTTAGCATAATGCCTAACACAAAATGGTCAGTACCTGTGGACTCTGATTAGCATGCAGTTCCTTTTTCTTTTTACTATATTTGGCTTTTTAACTTGAGAACTTTGAACCTGGGAGTTCATAGATGGGCTTCAGAGGGTCAGCAAATTCCATGAAATTGTATTAAAAGGTTATTGGTATGGATAGCTTTCCTGGAAGTGTGTTCACAACTTTCATCAGATATTCAGAATAGGTCATATGGAACTTCTGTTTCTAGCTATTGCAAACTCAAAAACTCTCCTCCTGAGAATGAGAAAGCCTGGACAATATATTAAAAACATGCCTGAAGGCATGGAAAAGCCCATAAAATAGTAAAGGCTTACCATATCAGGATCCAAGTAAGGACAGAGGCCAAGGGAGGTGAACCCATTGTTTGGGGCTGAAGGTGTCCACAAATTCCAGAGGAATCAACTTAATAAGGAGCAAGGTGCTTTTAACAGCATTGTGGGGCGAGGAGGATACGAATTAGAGTCCATGGGCTACCAGTGAGGAAGCCCTGTGGAGCCCTTCACTTTAGGTTGGAACCTTGAGAGTAAGTATGAACTGAAGTAGACGGGTCCTCACAAGGAGTGCAGCTTTGCTTCAGATCATCTTAGTTTGCTGAAATTGGATTAAGATGGTCCTGAATTGCTCGTGCTTCAGGTCTAGTAGAAGCCTCCTTGGAAGAAGCTCATATCATCTTGGTACCTCAAATTATTTCTACCAAGATTTAGTAAATGTAATATTGGCACAAAATAAAAATAACTAGGCACACAAAGAGTCACAACAGCAAAATTGAATCCATAGATACAACAAGACAGCAACACGGACACATAGGAATTTTAGATACTGGCATTATAAGTCTCAGACTTTAAAATACCTATACTAGGGGTATCTGGGTGGCTCAGTTGGTTGAGCATCCGACTTCAGCTCAGATCATGATCTCACTTATGTGTTTGAGCCCCACATCAGGCCCTGTGCTGACAGCTCAGAGCTTGGAGCCTGCTTTGGATTCTGTGTCTCCCTCTCTCTCTGCCCCTCCCCTACTCACACTCTGTCTCTCTCTCAAAAATAAATAAACATTAAAAAAATTTTTTTAAATGCTTATACTAAATCAATGTGCTATACCATTTTAATAAGCAAAAGAAGACAAATCATGTTTTCATATCAATTGATGCAAGTTAAAAACATTTGAGGAGATCTAGTACCCTTTTATGACAGAAATCTCTCAGTGAGTTAGGAATAGAGGGGAATTAACTTAATACAGAGCATCTACCAGACACCTACAACTAATAACATCATACTTGATGGTGAAAAATTGAATGCTTTCCCCCTCTGATCAGTGTTATTTTCATAGCACTGGAAGTTTTAACCACTATTATAAGGCAAGAGAAAGAAATAAAAGGCCTATATTGAAAAGGAGAAATAAAACTATCCCTATTTGCAAATGATATTACTGTCAATATAGAAAATCCCAAGGAACCTACCAAACAAAAAAAAGGAAAAGAAAAAAGGAAACAACTCTTAGAACTGATAAGTAAGTTCAGCAGAATTGCCAAATAAAAGATCAACACACAAAAGTCAACTACATATCCATATACTAACAATGAACATGTGGGAACTGAAATTAAAAACAATATCACTTATAGTCACCCCTAAAGAAAATGAAATGCTTAGTTATATACTTAACAAAAACAGGGCTGTATAATCTAAAAATGATAAAAATAATACAATGCTGATTAAATTAATTTAAAAAGACCTAAATCCACAGAAAGACATATAGTATTCATGCAGTGAAAGACTCAACATAAGAAAGATGTCAGTTTTCTTCAAATTGTTCTGTAAGTTTAAAGCACTTCCCAGCAAGGTTTTTTGTACACATAGACTTATTCTAAAACTTATATGGAAAGGCCCAGGCCCTAGAATAGGTATAACCATCTTGAAAAAGAAGAATAAAGTGGGAGTAATCACTCTTTTCAATCATAAGGCTTCCTATAATAGCTACAGTAATTATATCAGGTGTTATTGGCAGAGGCATAAACACATAGATGATTGAAAGAGGATAGACTCCAGAAATACAGCCGCGCAAATAGGCTCAACTGATTTTTGACAAGTACAGAAGCAACTCAGTGGAGGAATTTCAACAAGTGGTGCTGGTGTACTTGGACATCAGCCTAAACATTACAACTTACACAAAAATTAATTCAAAATGGATCAGGAACCTAAACATAAAATGTAAAATCATAAAACTTTTGGGAAAAAATAGAAGATCCTTAGAAACTGGAGCTAGGCAAGGAGTTCTTAGACTTACTACCAAAAGTACAGTACATGAAGGGAACAAAAGTCTCAAAACTCAACAGTAAAACCACAAGCAATTCAATTAGAAAATGGGCAGAAGACATGAACAGACGTTTTACAAAAAGGAAGTACAGATGGTAAATTAAACACATGAAAAGATGTTCAAATCATTAGCCATCAGAGAAATGCAAAAAATAAAATCACAATGAGATATCACCACACACCTGTCAAAATGACTCCAAAATAGAGCAGTTAATGCTCGTGAGGATGACGAGGAAGTGGATCACTCATATGTTGCTGGGTAGGAACATGGCAGTGGATCCAGTTTCACACTAAAAGCAAGTGCCTTACCTCTGTCACTGTGGTACCGGCTTTGACAATTAGACTGACTACTGACTTCTCAGAGAAGTCATGAAGGCTAGAAGACGGTGTAATGAGATCTTCAAATGCTGAGGGGTGGGGGTGAAAAGGCTGTCATTCTTTTCAGAATTAGATATTTTCAGACAAAAAGCAAGAGAATTTATCACCAGCTGACCCACAGTAAAGGAAATGCTAGCGTTGTTCTTCCAGAAGGAACATGACCAAAATAATCTTCCACCCAAAAAACAAACAAAATCAATTCTGGTTTTATACTCTGTTTGGGCCAGTGAGTTTCAGCCTTGGCTGCACATCAGAATCACTGGTGGGATTTTTAAAAAATAACTTCCGTGTCCTTCTTCAGGGGGTTTGATGTGTGGCCTGGGGTCTGATCATACTGATGCCCAGCCTTGGGTAAGAAACAACTAGAGTGTTGTTGGGCTGGAATAATACAGTGGGGTAGCAGAGTGGTAACTGTAGAATGAGAAGCAAGTGGTATCATGGCTAAAATTGAATCTTTCCTTTGCCTGGGCCTCTGCCTTTATACTTCGTGTGTCTTGGTTGAAAACTTCCCCACAGTTCCTCCTCTTCTCTTTCATTCAAACCAAGTCCTGTGCATCCCACCTGTGTGGTATGTCTCCCTTTCATCCTTTCTTTTCAGTCCTTTGTTATCAGGGCACTTCAGGCACTTGCTGCCTTTTGACTTTACGTGATAGTTGGCTGTTAATGGCAACCTCCAATGTCTTCTTCCTCTTCTAGTATGCCTTGCACAGTGTTGCCAACCCAGTCTTCGTAAAGCATTGCTTATGCCAATACCCGCCTCAGAAACATTTTCATTGCTCTTCATTAGCTGCAAAATAAAGCTTAAATTTAATAGTTTTAAAAATATAAATCAGATCATTTTCATTCTAAATACCCTTTAGTTTCATCCTGTTATGCTTGAAATGACATCCCCAGTTCCTGTTACCACAGCCTTCAGGATCCTATGTGATTGGAACCCTGTTTTACCTCCATCCTGTAGCATCCCATTCTACTCCCTGCTCACACAGCCTAGCAACACTGGCCTTCTTGGGGGTTCTGCAGTGTACTTTCTTATTTGCCGTTGATCTGAACTTGCTGATTACTGGCCTGAAATGCTATTTCTTCCTTTTCTTTAAGGCCTTGGTCTCATACTCAGCCTTCAGAGTTGCCTCCCTTCCTTATATACAGTAAGCCTACTCTTTCTCCCCTTTTTTCTAGTCACAGCATCCTGATCATCATCTCTTATCATTGTGTATTTTATTTATCCATCCCTTCCTACTTCTCTCCTCACTGGAAGGTAAACTCCATGAGTGCAGCAACTTCAACTGGCTTGTTGACTGTTACATCTCCAAAGTGAGGTACATATTAGGTGCTCAGTGCCCTCTAACTTATTTTGAATATGGATACATTATGGTAGAGTTTTAATGGTAAAGCAACTCTCTCACAAGAGACTCTTGTTTTTCCACTGGTGTTAACAATATATGAATTTATGGTTACTGACTGAAATCCATTCTCACATGTAACCTTTGGATGAAGGGAGGCCAGGGAATGTGGTGGAAAATGAAACTGTGTAGGAAAAGACTGACAATCTGGGGGGAAACAAGCTGGGAATAGAATTCTGTATTTAGGCCAGTTCCAAGAATCTTCACTTTGTGTGCATAGTTGTGTATCTCTGAAATTTCCATAATGATCTTTACTCTGTCGCTTCTATAATTGTTAGTAATAAAAAGTTCAGTTGCATCAAAAGTATTTTTTGCTTAAAGGGCATGTCAAAGGGGGTTATGTTAAAAACTCAAATTTGTGTGGTGTTCTACAGTTTGTTCATACATAAATGCATTTAACAATCCCTTGTGAAAAATATATCTTCATTTTGAAAATGAGAAAGCAAGGCTCTAAATGTTAAGAAACATTTAGAAAGCTGACTGGGTTGGAAACCAGGACTTGGGTCTTTGGACGTGTAGTTTACTTTCTGTTTTATTACTGGGTTTCCCATTATTGGGTGTCAAGTTTCAACTGAAAATATCTATGGCAGGAACTAGAGAGTGAACAGACTTTCTTGTCCTTGAATCCTGGAGTAAGTGAAGGTGACTACTGCCAGGTCAATGCTCTGAACCACGTGATGGCTACCTAGTGATTTCCTCCTGTTGTTAGCTCCAGGAAACGAACTGTTTACCTAGGTTTAGCTGAACCACAGTGGTAACTGAGCTTCTGATTTTCACATTCTGGGGGCTGATCTCATTGTTCCCTGGATCTCCATTCCATTAGGAAACCAGTCTCATCAAAACTGCTGGGGCGCCTGGGTGGCGCAGTCGGTTTAAGCGTCCGACTTCAGCCAGGTCACGATCTCGCGGTCCGTGAGTTCGAGCCCCGCGTCGGGCTCTGGGCTGATGGCTCGGAGCCTGGAGCCTGTTTCCGATTCTGTGTCTCCCTCTCTCTCTGCCCCTCGCCCGTTCATGCTCTGTCTCTCTCTGTCCCAAAAATAAATAAAAACGTTGGAAAAAAAAATTAAAAAAAAAAAACTGTTACTGCACTCAAAACTCACAGAATTTCTCGCTATAATATTGTTTTGCCCCTGAGAAGACTATATCCTGACACCCCTTCTTGTTGCCTTATGGAAAATGGATCTGGGTGGAGGAGGCAAGAATAAAAAGAGGGAAAGCAGGTAGCAGGCTATGACAGCATCTAGGTGAGAGATCATAGTGGAAGGGATCAGAGTGAAAGCAGTGGTACTAGATGGGGCGCCTGGGTGGCTCAGTCAGTTGAGGTCTGACTCTGAGTTTCAGCTCAGGTCGTGATTCTACGGTTTTTGTGAGTCTGAGCCCCACATCAGGCTCCATGCTGACAGTGTGGAGTCTGCTTGGGATTCTCTCTTTCTTCCTCTGTGTCTCGCTGTCCCTCCCTGGCTTGTGTTCTCTCTCTCTCTCTCTCTCTCTCTTTCTCTCTCTGTATCTTGAAAAATAAATAAACATTAAAAGGAAGGAAGGAAGGAAGGAAGGAAGGAAGGAAGGAATGGTACTAGAGAGAAGGACACCAGGACAGCTGATAGATCAGATATGGAGGATGAGGGAAAGGGTATGAAGGATGAATCAAAGGTAACAGCTAAAATTTTGACTTGAACAACCATGTGGATGGTGAAATTTACTCAGATGACAAAGACGAAAAAGTGGTTTGGGAAGGTTGGAATAATAGTAGTCTTAGACTTGTTAAATTTGAGAGATCTGTTCCACATTCAAAGACATCAAGTAAGCCAGTTGCATATATGAATCTGGAGCATAGGAGAGGGAGCAGGGCTGGAGCTAGAATTTTGGAATGTGTTGCAGTCATCCAACAAGAATGAGATGGACCTCCTGACGCCCTCCCTAAATTTGGTTCTGATATAGAGATCAGTGGCTCACACTTAAACCAAGAGGGCACTGCACACATACTAAGAGGGTATGAAAAGATTTAGTACTCATATAATGGGGCTTTCTAAGGAGATGAGAGCTGGCTCCCCAGCTGTTCCAGAAATGACTTGAGAGAGGAAGAAAGGAGACTGGTTTGACTTTTATGGTGGTTAGAGGATGGACTTGGGCAGGAGTTGCCATGTGTAAGCCACAGGAAAGAGCACCGAGGCTTTCTTATCAGCTTCCTTGTTAGCTGTTGAGATATAGAGCAGAAGGGGAAGGGAGCAGTGGGACTTGAAAGCTCATAGCAATCTGATATCAAAAGTGGATTTAAACTCTTTATAACAGAAGACTTCAGTAGTAAACGGTGTCTAAAATGATAGAACTAGAAAAGATCTCCTGGAGGTTCACAATGAGCTCTGAGGGCTCCAAAACTTAAAAATCAGGTTGAGGAAAAAGTACCAGCATATTAGACTGGATGAAGAGAGAAACGTGTATAGTGTAGTATGCCACCAGCTAAAACAAAAATGTTTCAAGCGAATGGAAGCCGGGGACACAGTGTGCCCACACTGGCTGTGTGCCCCACCCCACTGTGGCATGTGCTGGGTGTGTGTAGAAGGTGGTGGCTCTGGGAGAAGAGCCAACACCTAGGATGCTGCTGAGGAGGTGAGCAGTCTAAGGATAGAGGCGGGTCCGTTGGTTTGCATCATGGAGTTTGGATAAGTGAAATGGTGGAAGCCAGATTAGAGAAGACCGGGGAATGAATGTGAGGTGGGGAAATAGAGAAGGCAAGTTTAGACAGCTTCCTCAGGAGACTGCTAAACAAGGAGCAAGAAATAGGCAGTAATTAGGAGGGAGATGTTGGATTAAGGAGAACTTTTTTTTTTAAGTTAGATCTTAGAGCATGTTATGAACTGATGTGAACAGTCCAGTGATGATTCCAGAGAGCATGAGGATCACAGCTATAGAGAGTCCTGGCGAAGAAGGTAGTAGGGGGTCAGAGCCCACTTGGACACCTGTACTTTGTAGGAGCAGAGACACACTTCTCCCCTTCAGAATAGGGGGAAAGACAGAAAACGGGGCTGTTCGTATAGGTAAGTTTATGAACTGGTTGGTGACGATATGAGAGAGTTCCAGGCTAATTGCTGTTTTCTCAACTATGAGACGAGGTCCTTAGCCAGGAGTTGTGGGAAGGGGGCAGTGGTGTGATGAGAGAGGAGGAGATATGAAATAATTGCTCAGAAAGTTGTGGAGCAAATTGACCACAAGCATAGGAGGGTTGTGAGGCAATGCTGAGCCCATTCATGGGGTGTGGTGATGAAATCAGAGCCAGAGCAGGCAGCTCAGGTGTCTGATGTTCTCACCAGTGTCAGGTGTGTGGGGTCTGGTGGAGACAAGGTAGAGATGGGTTCACAGGGTTGGGATTTTACAAGGCAAGTACTTCAGCACGTCAGGGTGAGGGTGGCAAGCAGGGAACTGAGGGTTCTTGCAAAGGAGTGATCATTTAAGCTTGGCAACATGGTTATTAAACACGTGACCTGCTTACAGTAAGTATAAAGCGTACATTTCTATGTCTCCCTACCTATGTCTTTCTATAGTATGTGACTATAGATATATTTCAATGCCATTGTTTGAATCATTCATACCGCTATTTTAGTTCAGGCTTATTTTCTAAAGCCTTTTGATTTTGGTTTTTGGAAAACCAACTGTATTTCTCGCCCTGCCTCCCCTCCCCCCGCAGTGAGCAAGCAAGAGGTTCTGTAAGCAAAAGTAAAAGTTGAAGACTTTGTTATGATTGGACCTGTGTTTGGAAATTCTGTGAATTGTGTTATGTCAGCATCCTGCTCATGGAATAGGCTATGTAAACAATGGGTGTTGGGCGGTTCTATGAATGAGCAGCCTTCCTTCTCACTTAACACACTTAACCACTGCAATTCTCCAGATTTCTGAGTGTTTATTTCATAGTAAAAAGGGCTCTAAAAATACCAGGCCAGTTAGGTTTTTATTGTAGATCATTTCATTGAAACTGCAGTGGGACGTATAAATTTTAAAAAGAAAAAAAAAAACAAAACCCTGAAAGCAGGATTTTGAAGGAAAAGCTACAGAAATCTGTCTGTAGTAATTTGTTTTGGCTATGGATGTGAAAGTGTAAAAGAGATGTGAGTAACTTTGCTTCATCTTATTGAGATCAATTGGTACGTTTAATTGATCTACAAAGGATTTGAATAATAGCACACCAGAATGTCCAAATACCATGCAATCATGACAGTGTTGCATATACCAAGTTTTAAATTAAAAGAAATTCTCTTTTAGAAGTTGATTTTCAGCTTATTTATAACATTATTTTTTTAATTGTAGAGGCATGTCAGACCATAATTTTGAGTGTTCAGAATGAAATGAGAAAAGGATTAGGGTGGATTAAGCATTAGGAAAGGGACCAGAACCACAAGTCATACCAGGAAAGATTATTAGTTGGGGTATGCAAGCTAGACATGAGACCCGGGAGCACCGCAGGGAGTAGAAGTTAGTAGGAAACAAAGAGATAACCTGTAGAGAAAACAGACTCAAACATTTCATTGTTTCAGACTGCCAGATAACAACAGGGATAATAAGTTGTATTGATTATGAAGATTAAAAGTATGGACAGGAATACAAAATACAAAGAAAACTAACATTTTCCTTTCACTGGGCAGGAATTTTTGCCTTCCAGGAACCCTGACCTTCTTCACTGGCCCTGTGGACTCTCTGACAATGTCCTCTCCCCAGAAACAAGGACAGCTGAGATGGGAGGGAGGGTATTTTGAAAATGAAGTCATGATAGGAGGGAGGTGGGACAAGAGCCAATGAGAATTTTTTATGGAGAGGCCTGCATGAAAAATACCAGCTTGCGTGCATCCTGAAGCTGTGGTCACAGTGACACCACACTTGCTTTCCTGGGAACCCCAGAAGACAGAACTTAGGGAGAGAGAGTGCAAATCATGTCTCTAATTTGGAGACATTGAAAATTTTTAAGTTCGATAGAAGCAATTGTTAATGTTTGATTTGTGGGCAGATTATGAAACAGAATGCATCAAAGACTCCTCTCTCTCTCAGTCTCTGTCTCTGTCTCTTCCTAAAATGGGCAACTTGTAGATATTCGGCCTGTCTCAAAGAAATTGGGTCAGCCCTGGCACTGAACCATGAGAATTAACATTTATTTAGCACCCACTGTGAGCCAGATCTCTAGCCGGGTGATTTTCCTACCTGATTTCTTTCAGTCCTCCTAACCTTGAGAGGTATTATTTTCTCCATTTCAAAGATATCTTAGAAACTGAAGCTTAGTGACAGTAAATGATTTTCTCCATTGAGCAACAGAGCTGCTAGGTGAACCTAAGTGTGTCTGACTCCAAGTTCCGCTCTGGGATATTTCCACTCTGAACGTATTCTCATTCAGCTGCTTGAGTAATCTTACTACATGGGATGGTGTAAGGCTTGTTTGGATCATTGTTAGAATAGATTTTGGATCAGAGAAGGATTAACTCCAGCAAAGGTAGGGAGGTGATAGGAAGATGTTGGCTTCTCTCTATTGTCTCAATTTTCCCGCCAGTGCATAAAAGATAAATACACAGGTGTTCAGGTTGTGGTCAGCTGCTAGAGTGGTGATCCTTAAACTTCACAGTGCAGTGAGGTGGGTGGTGGTCCTCTTGGAGAAGCTCTATACCCAGAGGTTTTGATTCAGTGGAATGTCTGCATGGTATTGAGAACCAGATGATTCTGATTGAAGTATCTCCACATCACACCAGGAGAAACACTGAGGTAGGCGACCTCATTTTCACTGGTTCTTCCTCGGTCTCTTCATCTGTTTCTTACTTGATTATGAGATGATAAACCTGAAGATGATAGCCCCACTGTCAGATGAATGTATGCAAGACCCAGCATTGTGATGATTCAGAGGGCAAAAGGTGGACCTTGACCATGATAATGAAGACAGAGAAGGTTAAAGATACCCCAAACCCAAGAACTGAGTTACTTGGCTGTCTGTTATATTCCATCCTAACTCAAACTGAGATTTACAACAGAGCAGCTACCAATGATCAGGGACGTGCTATGAGCCAACACTCTGTGCTGGCTACTTCCTGTGCATGTACCTATCTTAATTTTGTAACAAATGTATACAATCAACTTTATCATCTGCATTTAATAGAAATGGGAACTGGGGAGGCTATTTAAAAAAAAAATTACCCCAAGATCATATAGCTAGAATCAAAATCAAAGTCTTCCTTTTTCCTTCCTTTCCTTTTTAAATTATACAAATAATACATCAATATAAATGTCTCACAGACCAAAAACAAACAAACGAACAAACAGAAAACAATTCAAACATAGGAGCCTTCATATCCCTCCACAGAAGAAATATCTGGTATCAACTGACTGTACAGATAGTCCCCAACTTACAAGCGTTCAACTGACAATTTTTTGACTTTATGATGGTATAAAAATGACCACATTCAGGAGAGACCATACTTTGAATTTTGAACTTTAATCTTTTCCCAGGGTATCAGTGGGTGATCAATCCTCGTGATGCTGGGCAGTGGCAGCTCCCAGTCAGCCAGCGATTGTGAGGGTGAACAACCCCGTACACTGACCAACATTCTCTACCCACATGGACAACCATTCTGTTTTTTTCCTTTCAGTACAGCACTCCATAAATTATATAAGATAGTCAACTTTGTATTATAAAATAGGCTTTGAGTTAGGTGATTTACCCCAACTGTGGGCTAATGTAAGTGTTCTGAACACATTTAAGGTAGCTCTGGCTAAGCTGTGATGTTGGGTAGGTTAGGGGTATTACATGCGCTTTCCATCTTATGATATACTTAATGGGACATAATCCTATTGTAAGTCATGGAAGATCTATAGATCCTTCTAGTCTTTACATTTATATATGAAAATACATTATTTTTTTATGTTTCTTTTCATATAAATGGAAGTATGCTGCATGTGTTATTCTGCAACTTACTTTCTTCGCATAATACTAACTTCTGTAATTCTTCCATATCAATTACAGTGTCTTCTTTATATTGTCAATACTCATCTTTATACCCGAAACAACAGGAATATGCAAAACCTCTAATCCAAACTAATTTTAAAAAGCAGGTGTATGTTTAAACCAGAGCTTCTTAGCTGGGACTATTTTGCTCTTGAGGGGATTCAGCAGTATCTGGAGACAGTTTGGGTTGTCACAACTTGGAGCGGGCATGGCTACTGGTGTTTAGTGGGTAGAAGCTAGGAATACACAGGACAGCTCCCAACAACAAAGAATTAGGCCCAAAACGTCAATAGGGCAGAGACTGAGAAAAATCTAATCATCTTAAGGGTATTTCAATAGCCCCATGAAGGGGCTAGATCAGTACATAGTTTCTCAGCACTAACCTTTACTTAAAAAGAGTGCTGAGTAATAAATCCATTTGTTTTAAATGGTAGGATTTCAAGTTTTCTCAGGAAAAAAGCAATTGTACTCTGTCCTCATCCCTGATTTGGAGTCATATTTGAACTTTAATACCTCACAGTGTATGGTTTATGAGAATGGCAAAATAATCAATGACTAACTACTTATTGAATCTTGCTTCCTAGTTTCTTGAACCATACTTCCCCATGTAATAGGGAAAGGTGTTTCTCAGTACATGTTTTGTATGATTAATTTTCTTTCATAGTAAATTGCTCACTAAATTAGACTTTGTCCACTTTGGCTTAAGTAGATACTCATTCTAGAAAATTAAAAATCATTTAATAGTTTCAATATTGAATTGAAATAAAAGGAACTATGGTAATTGCAGATCTATTAGATTGAACCTATCATACCCAAATGAGACTAATAAGACTGTTAACTGTTGGAAACAAATTGTCGTGTTCCAAGTTGGATACTGGCATTGTTTAGGTTAATTTATTCAGACTAGTGTTTTGGGTTGAAAGAAATAATGTAGTAAGTTCTTTATTTTTAAAACTTTACTTTTATTCTAAAGGAATAGTTTTGTGTGTGTGTGTGTGTGTGTGTGTGCGCGTGCGTTGAAGTTTATTTATTTATTTTGAGAGAGAGAGAGAGTGCGCATGTGGAGGAGGGGCAGAAAGAAAGGAGTGAGAGAGAATCCCAAGCAGGCTCCACACTGTCAGCTGGGAGCCTGATATGGGGCTCAATCCCACGAACTGTGAGATCAGACCTGAGCCAAAACCAAGTCAGGAGCCTAACCAACTGAAGCACCCAGGTGCCCCTCAAAATTATGTTAAATTAAACATCTGATTTTTAGAAAGAACATACTAGAAATAAATCCATATCTTTAACTTAGGACTCATTTCTTCTTGATTTGGATTATAAATTATGCTAGTATCTGATGGTATGCCAGTTACATGTGCCAGCTGCATTTTGAAATATTTTTTAATTCTTAATTTATAGAAATAACAAAAAAATACTGTGGAAGCTTATAAAGTGTTTTTAATTTACAGAATTCTAAATAACTTCAAGCATTTGTATCTTATTTCTTTCTAGTTTTATCAACAACAGTGGGTATTGCATTATATCATAATATGAAAACAGTCTGCCTTATAATTTTAGATAAGGATTTCAGATTTTAGAAGAGTTAGCAGTGGAACTACATCACCACAATGATATTTTTTTCCCTGAGAAATCTCAGTATTATGGGTGCTTCAGACAAACAGGCACAGAATCATTGCGATGGTGTAAAATATTTAATTCGCTTTATCTCACTCTGTCTCTTAGAACCTTTATCCAGAAGTAATTTGCAGAATTTGTAGTTCTGCCCCTTGCGTATGTGTCCCTGAATAGCACCTTGTTTAGTGTACCTGCTTTTGAACTTCATGGAAATGGAGTCATGCTGTGTGTTTCTGTAATTTTATTCTTTTCCTTAGCATATGTTTGAGTACTTGCTTTTCTCTGTGAGTTTTAGACAAGCTTCAGAAGTCCCACCAAACAAAAACCTATTTAGGATTGTTAATGGTACTCCATTGAGTTTGTATGAGAATTTACTTCTTCGTGACATTGAATTTTTCTTGCTGAGGCTATAGTATATCTTTCCATTTAGGCAGGTCTTTAATATATGCTTTTTAAAGTTTTGTAACATTTATCTTCTTTGTTGTTTTGTCGTGTAGTACTATGCACAGAGCACTGCTGGTCCATTTTAACTTTATAGAGGATTTTTCTTCTTTTTCAGTGAAGTAATATATTTAGGTGGTGCTTAGATGTTAGTGTAGATTCTAGACTGTGTTTCTTGTCAGGGGGCAATGATAATTTAAGATTGTGTTATTAAGAAAATTAGCCAGTTTTCACTATGGTATCTAATTTAGGAAACTAAATCACTTGCAATGATATAATTAATTGTGAATTTTAATATTACTTAAGTATAACAAACAGGATAATAACATAAATGTTTTACTAGATATTTACATAAAATGCCATGGGAATATAAAAAAAGTGACTAATTCAGTATTTGGGCACATGTATTTTTATACAATAAAGGAACCTGCCAAGTATTCAAAATGGTAGCAGTTCTATTGGCCGACAACTGATAGACCAGATGCTTTGGTAAAGGCTTGAGAGAAGATAAGATTAAACATGTTGTGTTATACCTTGAGGATTAAATTTTTTGGTCAAAATTTATTATTGTATCCTGTAATGAGGTCACAGAGGAATCCTGCAGTGATTATATTGTTCAGTAACTGTAAATGAGCAATTCATTCTATTTATTTTTATTAAGCTAGTGTTTATTTTTATTTTTTTCCTAATTTTTTTTTTTATGTCTTTATTTTATTTTGAGAGAGAGACAAAGTGCAAGCAGAGAAGGGGCAGAAGGAGAGGGAGACAGAATCTGAAGCAGGCTCCAGGCTCTGAGCTGTCAGCACAGAGCCCAAGGTGGTGAACCCACAGAAGTCTGGCGCTTAACCTACCGAGCCACCCAGGCGCCCCAGGCTAGTGTTTATTGAATGCCTATTATGTGCAGTGTAGTGGGCTAGCTTTTGCTCTAAGGAATATAAAGATAGTAAGACTGTCCCTTTCTTGGGGAGCCGGTGGGCTAATGAGTAGAAGAGGAAACAGGTAACTACGGTGCAAGGCAGAACTTGGTAGGCACTGTCAGAGAACTACAAATAGGGTACCATGGAGATTTCAGGAGAGTACGATTTCATCCTGTCAGGCACTGGAACAGGAGTTTGGAGAAAGATGGATTTTTGAAAAATATGTGTAATTTTGGCAGCTAGAGATGTGTGGAGGTTGTTGGATTTCTCAGGATAAGGAAATGGTATGGAGGTGGGAAAGGGGAGGATGAATGTGGTGACCAGCAGGGAGCCTGCTGTCACCAGATTGCAGAGATCAAAGAGAAAGACCAGGAGAAGTAAGTTTGACCAGGTGGGCTGAAGCCCTGTGTGGTGCAGGGGTGGGAGAGGTAGGGGGTGAGCTGTGCTGAGGCATCCAGCAAGGGCTGGGAGCAGGAGGATTGACAGGAGTATTTGCCATGTGTCTTTGCTCTGCCTACTATGGCCTTTCCCATAGTTCTTTCCCACCAGTTCTCTCTCTCCTTCCCTAGTTGTTTTCTCTGTCCGTCCCATTACACAGCCTATCTTCTCTCTTTCCCTGCCTCCTTCCCCTCACTCTTGCTGTCCTTACCCAGCTATCAGAATCAGCTCAGAAGTCATCATCTCTGGGAGCACTCTGAAACCCTACAGTTGGAATTAATCATTACTTCCTGTGTTCTCACAGTGATTGTCTTACCCCCTCGTTGTAGCACTTACTGCATTCTGTCTTCTATTACGGCTGTTTCCATCTCCATCTCCCTTCCATGGGCTGCAGGGGCTTCATATCCCAATACCGTAGGAGAGTGGCTTGAATACAGATCACACTCAAAATGTTTGTTGAATGAATAAGGGATCTTTGTTTAAACAGTTTTTTATTTATAGTATATATAAAGAGCTAGATGCAATAGAGACCAAAGTGATGGAAATTCTAAAAGACTTTAATGATCAGATGAAGAAATTGTTTGGAGAAGCATGAAATATGTGCTCTGTCTCAGTTCAAGAAGATTGACCACAGTTTGGCTCTCCTAACCCTCTGCCTGAGCAGAAACCACAGCCCTTCTTCCACAACCCAACAGTGAGCCAAACCACAGCCTCATTGGTCCAACTTTCCTAACCCGCTTGTGAATGTGCTGCCTGTTCAAGATAGAGCAGATACAGTGAGGTGAGGACAAAAAGAGCACCTGAAAACAAGGGCAGTGGATTTTCCTCTGGTTTATTTAAAATGTCTCTCCTTAATGAAAGTTCACCATAAATGGTATAAGCATTTTTAAAATGGCTTTTTAAATACTAGCAGAGTTCTTAAAACTCCTGCATGAATCAAAATTGGACTTCAGATGTTTTGCCCACAGCTGTGTTCATTACTGCACCTTCCACCCTTGAAGGATCTTAGACCACAGCCAGGATGATTGAATGATTTGCACTTTTTCTTTAAGCCCTTCAAGTCAGAGCCTGTTTGTTTACATTCATGTCCTTTTTGTTGATATTGATTCCTGTATTCAGAAAACCAGTTCTTCATCAGTTCATTAGTAAAATGAGAAGATTGAAATAGACAATCTCCAAGACTGCTCTGTTGGCATTTACAAAAGAATCAATTATCATACGACTGTAGGAATGAATTTTTGTCCAGGCGTTAGATGCCTACAGAATCTTGAATGGTTTTGTGTTTAATGGTTTTCTGGTAGCCACTAGGTGGCAGTAAAAAAAAAATTCTTAACAATGAGAACTGCTTGTCAGTTTTTAAGTTTACTTTAAAAAAGAGATTTGAAGGTCTAAAGTTTGAGGTGTCTGGAAGTTATGTAACCATAGCCAGACCTCAGTATGCTGTTTCTCAGGACCTATGCTTATTTTATCCAGGAATAAAACTCTCTTGGCCCTCCATAGCAGTTTGTATTAGGGAATTATGGGAAAAACAGACATAAGTTAAAGCATGTAATTTTATTTTATTTTTTAAATTTTTTTTACATTTATTTATTTTTGAGAGACAGAGTGAGACAAAGTGAGAGTGGGGGAGAGGCAGAGAGAGAGGGAGACACAGAATCTGAAACAGGCTCCAGGCTCTGAGCTGTCAGCACAGAGCCCGACGCTGGCCTTGAACCCACAGACCTTGAGATCATGACCTGAGTCGAAGTTGGACGCTCAACAGACTGAGCCACCCAGGCGCCCCGCATGTAATTTTATTTTACAAAACATTTTTTTTTTAATGTTTATTTATTTCTGAGACAGAGAGAGACAGAGCATGAGTGGGGAGGGGCAGAGAGAGAGGGAGACACAGAATATGAAGCAGGCTCCAGGCTCTGAGCTGTCAGCACAGAGCCTGATGCAGGGCTTGAACCCACAAACCATGAGATCATGACCTGAGCCGAAGTCAGTTGCTCAACTGATTGAGCCACCCAGGCACCCCTACAAAACATTTTTTATGATAAAAAGTAAGCCGTAGAGGATCTTAAGCTGAAGACCAATCAGATTTGCATTGTTATGATAAAAAAAATTATTCAAGCTGCCTCATGTAGAGTGGATATAGGGAGGTTCCTTATAAGTTTTGGCCATAGAGTAAGTAACCCCAGCTTTGGTAATAGTAGAAACTTTGGAAATGCAGATAGTTTAAAGAAGAAATTTTAAATCACTACTAGAAAAAAATCCGTTTTAACTATTTGTTACATTTCTTCCTAGCATTTTTTTTCCATACAAAATTAAAATCACCTCAAACACAGTTTGACACCTTGCTTTTTAAATTGTTGCATTGTCATTAAATATCTTTTTACAACGTAATTCACACTGTTGGATAAACCATGATGAATTCAACCAGTTCAGTGCTGTGTGGAGTACTTTTGTTGCTTGCAGTTTTTCACTGTTATAAGTAATGCTGCTTATGAACCTAAAACATTCATTAAGATATATTCTTGGAAATTAAATAACTGGGTAAAAGGATATGAATTTTAAGGTTTTGGCTACATAACATCAAGTGACTTCCCAGAAAGGCTTTATAAATTTGTGCTCCCAACAACAGCAGAGTACCCCTCTCACCACATCCTTGCCAACACTGAATATTACAGTATGGGGTTTTTTGTTTGTTTTTGTTTTTTAAACAGGTCAAGAGGTGGGGTGGGGAACTAATATTTATAGCATTTGATTTTTTAAAAATCAGTTTCTACCCATATCATTTTGGGAATTTAGGCCAGGACAGGTCTGACAATTAGGTTGTTTTCATTTTTCCAAGACCTTAGGTGTTATAGTCAGCTTGCATAATACAGGCATTGTGAATACTGTCTAGGGAACTGTTTATGGCTACTTTAAATATTTCTCAGGAATTAGTTACAATCCCTGGTCACCCCCTCTGAATCTATTGAATGTCCTAGATTTTTTTTTTTTTAAACTTTCATTGGCTCAGCTACCAAAGTAACTCCTGCACTTTTGGGAAGCCAGCCTCCACTCACTGGTCCAAGGCCCAGGATGTGAGTGCTTCTGGGAGGCACTGGATTTATAGGGGAAAGCCTTGGCATGGTTTTCCTTAGGATCTACAGTCATAACTGATTCTTAACTGTTGCAGCCTTGAAATCAGTTTCCTTCTATTGTACATACACTGCATTACTTTTTATACCAACTAGGTCTGTAGTACTTTGTGCTTTAACTTTTTAAGGGTCAATCGTGTGAATTATAATGATAGTAGCCGCCTGTTTATAGGTGGCTTAATTGAAACTTGCTTAATTGAATTTTTATTAAAAATTTGATTAATGGGATTTTAACTGAGATGCCATACTTAGAGAACTTAGCACAACATTTCACACATGGAAAGCACTCAGTAAATTTTAGTTGTCTTAACTGTTAGAATTCCCTCAAGAAGTGACATTTAAACAGGTCTGGAAGGACCTTCATGGCAGAGAGAGTAGGACATCGTAAAGTCCTGAGGGGCCAAAGAGCCTACAGCCCCTATGTAGCTTCAAACAGGCCAGTGAGGGAGAGTCAGCCTTTGGTGTTTTTAATGCTTATTAAGTGTGATGGTAGGTGAAATTTATTATATTATTTTATTTCCCTAGGTTTAGTCCTATCTAAGTATGTGTATGGACTCACAAATTTAGATGCACATACACAAGTTTACTTTATCTTGTAATGTGTACTTACAGAATGCAGTGCAGGAGTTAAAAAAATAAAGTGGCTTATTTCCCTGTGAATATACAAAAAACCACTGAGTTGCATACTTTAAAGAGTAGACTTAATAGTATATGAATTATATCTCAATAAAGCTACTACTAAAAAACAAAATGTTTCCAAGTATAACACTTTTTCAAAAAGTAAATTTTTTTCCTGAGTATAAAAATAGTACACATACATGCATAGGAAACTGGAAAATATACCAAAGTAGAAAGAAGGAAAAATATAGGGGTGCCTGGGTGGCTCAGTCGGTTGAGCGACAGTCTCTTGGTTTTGGCTCAGACTATGATCCCAGGGTTGTGGGATCAAGCCCTGTGTCGGGCTCCGTGCTGACCGTGAAGCCTGCTTGAGATATTCTCTCTCTCTCTCTCTCTCTCTCTCTCTCTCTCTCTGTGTCTCTCTGTTTCCCTCCATCCCTCTGTCCCTCTTCCTGCTTGCACTCTCTCCCTCTCTTAAAGGAACAAAAAAAAAAAAAAAAGGAAAGAAAGAAAAAACATATATCCATAATAGCACCATCACAGAGACTATTAATATTTGGTGATAGTTTCTTCATTATTTTTTCATTTCCATGTATGGTGTGGATTATTTTTAAATTGATGAGATTGTTTCTGTGTATTAAAATTTGCATCTTCCTTTCTTCATTTAAAATTGTAATATAACCATTTAAAATGCTCTCATAAATTCTTTATAAACATTTTAATGGTTTACAATGAGCCACTGAGTGAGGGTATGATAAATTAGTCTCTGCTGTTAGACATTTTTCACTGAGAAAGAACATTGTAGTGAACATCTTTTGAGTATAATCCCCATCATCATTTTAGGTTTATTTCCTTAAATGTGTGCCAGGTACATTAAAACTTCTGAATGCTTTTAAAAAAACCTTTAATATATATTTTCAAGTTGATCTCTATAAGGCAGGCCTCTATTAATCTATAAGGCGCCTTTGTTCAGGTTATAAACCTCTGGGCAGACATAGCCCTGGCAGTCCAAGCTTGGGGTGGGTTATAGGCTGTGTTATACCCACTCACACTCTCTGGGGGTGCCTCAGTGTGGTTCACAGCAGCAGGATATATGGATACCCATTTATATTTTAATAGCTCATACAGAGTACCTGTTTCAGAGAACCCAGATGAGCATTTGGTATTTAGGTCTGTAAAAATCTTTAATTCATTAAGTGAAAAATGGTATGTTGATGCTTAAATTTACCCTTTGAGTTTATGAGGGTGAAGAATTTATCCATGTGTTTCTTGCACGTTTGTATTTTGTCTTATGAATTATCTGTTCATACTCATTTTTATGTATGTTCTTAGTGTTTGTCATATGATATTTTGCACAAGAATTTGACTACTTATGGTTATATGTTATTGTTAAAATTCTTCCTAGGTTTTGCTTATATTATTTTCTGAAGACACAAGATTTTATTTCTATTTAGAACAGCCAATGATTTGCTCTCTTAATTTTCAGTTTACAAAGTTCTTCCCCATTCATTAAAAAAAAATTTTTTTTTGATGTTTATTTATTTTTGAGACAGTGGGACACAGCATGAGCAGGGGAGGGGGCAGAGAGAGAGGGAGACACAGGATCTGAAGCAGGCTCCAGGCTCTGAGCTGTCAGCACAGAGCCTGACATGGGGCTCAAACTCACAAACCATGAGATCATGACCTGAGCCGAAGTCAGACCCTTAACCAGCTGAACCACCCAGGCACCCCTTACTTAATTTTTACATTGATCCCTTTAATTTACATTAAGTTCAGGTATATTTTAATGAATGACATAAGGTACAAATCTAATTTTTTAAAATATTTTTCCCAGAGCACCATTTATTAATTCATAATCTTTCCCTAGTAATTTGTGGTGTGTTCCTTGTCATGTGTTAAATTATTGTATCTACTTTGATAAAAATATTTTGCTGAGTTAAAAACAATAAAGATCACAATCTTAATATGGGTAAGCATTGTTCATTCATTATTTTTGCTTCACTGTTAACATTTGTTTAAAATGATGTATTTTGGGGACACCTGAGTGGCTCAGTTGGTTGATCATCCAACTCTTGATCTCTTGATCTTGAGCCCGTGTTGGGCTCTGCCCTGAGCATGGAGCCTGCTTGAGGTTCTCCCTCTCCCTCTCTGGCTCTCCCTCTCTCTGGCTGTCTCTCTCTCTCCTTCCATCCCCCCCTCTCCTTCTCTCTTTCTCTCCCTCTTTCCCCACCCCCCCAGATGTTCTCCCCCACCTGTGTGCTCTCTCTTGCTCTCTATAAAAATAAAGAGAAAAAATAGAATAGTAAAATAAATGACCTATTTTAATATGATAATTTTAAGGCCAACTTATTTCTTTATATCTTGAATCCACATGAACTGGGTATTTGGACAAACTAAGGTTACTCCTTTCATAGAGATCACCGCATTTACAGAGGACATGGGTTCTAGGCATTATATGTAATAGGCACATGCCACTTGCACTCACTTTTAATAACTTTTTCTGTTCATGTTTTTAAGGGCTTGCTATCTCATGTACTGTCAGCGTTCAAATTTGATACAAAAGAAGTTGATCTTTTTATTCAAGGTCTTGGATATGCACCTGCAGATTACTATCCTGGTTTGCTTAAAAATGTGAGTATTTTTAATGTATTGAAATTTTTGTTGTTTAATGTACCATCAGCAAAAAGGGTAAATGGAAATATTTCACTCTTCCAGGAGAGATGTTTAACTTTTCTCTGTTTATCTCTTCTTACCTTGGGCAGACTTATAGCCATATAAGGAAGAAACCTGAGGCGGGAGATTCTGAGAAAAAAGAGGGAAACCAGGAGAGGTTATTCTAAATCACCCAACCCCTTTCTTCTCTTAACAGATCTCATTTATTCTCTCAAAGATTTTTGGAAGAAGAGATTTCCTTAAACAATGTAAACACACCCGTTTACTGTTGGACGCATTTTGTATTTAAAATTCCTGATAGGAATTTATGTTAAAGCAAAAAATTCAATAAATGACAGTGTTGTAAATAGTGTTATATATTCTCATCTTATTATTAAAGCTATGTTTTCTTCTGCCTTGAATTTTAGCCAAATTCAAGAAATTTTAATTTATGATCTTAACATAACTCTTCTAAATAATGTTTGTTAACTTTTCTGGTCTTTTGGAAACTTTATACATAAATAGAATTTTTAAAAGATAAAGTACTAAATTAGGCAAGAAAAAATAAGCTAACTTTAATGTGGTTTTTTTTTTAACAGGTTTGGTTTTCTTAGGAAATTAATGATCTATTGTTCATTTGCTTACATTGGAATGCAGAATAACAGACATTAAAAATAAAATCCAAGTTATTTGTAAATGTGACTTGGCACTGCTTTCTTTTCATTTTGACAAAGTAAAACAAGGAGAGGACGGGTAGGGGAGAGTAGGGAATCTCAACGGAAATATCACTCACACCAAGAAAAATAGAACTGATGTAATCCTGTTTTGCAGTGTGAGTTAACCTGCAACTGATTTTGTTTTACAGATGGTTTTATCGTTAGTGTCTGAACTCCGAGAGAATCATCTTAATGGATTTAACACTCAAAGGCGGTAGGTGTTAAACTAAACATCCCCCTTCTCAAGTTTCAAAATGTATCAGTTTGGTTATGAGAGAAAAATTTTATAATTCTTAGGAAATTCATGTTCATAGTTACAGTTATATTCTGTGTGAAGAGATTATTTATACATGGCAAATTTGTGAATTTTATGAAACTTTCTTTTTAAATCACTATTCTTTCAGCTTTTTAGGGCAGTAAATCATGCAACGTCCCTTGTGACCCTGAGTAAAAATCCCTACACATACAGTAAGGGATACACAAACAAAGGAAGGACTCAGTTCAGAGAGTGTGTATGTGTTTGTGTTATACATACAGTATACATACACATACAAACAGTATTTCCAAGGCCACAGATAGTTGATGTGCATATATGACTTAATACAGCATCCTTTCTTAATAAAAACCCTTAAGAAAGTTGGGATAGAAGGAAAATACTTAAGCATCATAAAAGCCGTTTATGAAAAGCTGACAGCTAATATCATCCTCAATGGGGAAAAACTGAGAGCTTTGCCCCTGAGATCAGGAACAGGACAGGGATATCCTCTGTCATCACTGTTGTTTACCAGAGTGTTGGAAGTCCTAACATCAGCAATCAGCCAACAAAATGAAATAAAAGGGATCAAAATTGGCAAAGAAGAAGTCAAACTTTCACTTTTCACAGATGACATGATACTCTACATAGAAAACCCGACAGACTCCACCAAAAGTCTGCTAGAACTGATACATGAATTCAGCAAAGTCACAGGGTACAAATTCAATGTACAGAAATCAATTGCATTTTTATACACCAATAATGAAGCAACAGAGAAATAAAGAAACTGATCCCATTTACAATTACACCAAGAACCATAAAATACCTAGGAATAAACCTAACCAAAGATGTAAAAGATCTGTATTCTGAAAACTACAGAAAGCTTATGAAGGAAACTGAAGAAGACACAAATGGAAAAACATTCCATTCTCATGGATTGGAAGAATAAATACTGTTAAAATGTCAATACTACCCAAAGCAATCTACACATTCAATGCAATCCTCAAAATTGCACCAGCATTCTTCTCAAAGCTAGAACAAACAACCCTAAAATTTGTATGGAACCACAAAAGATCCTGAAAAGCCAAAGTAATATTGAAAAAGAAAACCAAAGTGGGAGGCATCACAATCCCAGACGTTAGCCTCTACTACAAAGCTGTAATCCTCAAGACAGTATGGTATTGGCACAAAACGGACACATAGACCAATGGAATAGAATAGAGAACCCAGAATTGAGCCCACAAATGTATGGCCAACTAATCTTTGACAAAACAGGAAAGAATACCCAGTGAAAAGAAGACAGTCTCTTTAACAAATGGTGCTGGGAGAACTGGACAGCAACATGCAGAAGAATGAAACTAGACCAGTTTCTTATAGCGTACACAAAAATAAACTCAAAATGGATGAAGGACCTGAATGTGAGATAGAAAATCATGAAAACCCTAGAGGAGAAAGGCAACAACCTCTTTCACCTCAGCCGTAGCAATTTCTTTACTCGACACATCTCCAAAGGCAAGGGAATTAAAAGCAAAAATGAACTGTTGGGACCTCATCAAGATAAAAACCTTCTGCACTGCAAAGGAAACAATCAACAAAACTAAAAGGCAACCGATGGAGTGGGAAAAGATATTTGCAAATGACATATTGGATAAAGGGCCAATATCCAAAATCTATAAAGAACTCACCAAACTCCACACCCGAAAAACAAATAATCCAGTGAAGAAATGGGCAGAAGACATGAATAGACACTTTTCCAGAGACGATATCCAGATGGCCAACAGGCACATGAAATGATGCGCAATGTCACTCATCAGCCAGGAAACAGAAATCAAAGCCACGCTGAGATATCACCTCACGCCTGCCAGAGTGGCTACAATGAACAAATCAGGAGACTATAGATGCTGGTGATGATGCGGAGAAATGGGAACCCTCTTGCACTGTTGGTGGGAATGCAAACTGGTGCAGCTGCTCTGGAAAACAGTGTGGAGGTTCTTCAAAAAATTAAAAATAGAACTACCCTGTGACCCAGCAATAGCACTGCTAGGAATTTACCCAAGGGATACAGGAGTGCTGATGCATAGGGGCACATGTACCCCAATGTTTATAGCAGCACTTTCAACAATAGCCAAATTATGGAAAGAGCCTAAATGTCCATCAACTGACAAATGGATAAAGAAGATGTGGTTTATATATACAATGGAATACTACTTGGCAATGAGAAAGAATGAAATCTGGCCATTTGCAGCAATGTGGATGGAACTAGAGGGTATTATGCTAAGTGAAATAAGCCAGGCAGAGAAAGACAGACACCATATGTTTTCATTCATATGTGGATCTTGAGAAACTTAACAGAAGACCATGGGGGGAGGGGAAGGGGAAAAAAAGTTACAAACAGAGAGGGAAGAAGGCAAGCCATAAGAGACTCATAAAACTGAGAACAAACTGAGGGTAGATAAGCGGTGGGGGAGAGGGGAAAGTGGGTGATGGGCATTGAGGAGGGCACTTGTTGGGATGAGCACTGGGTGTTGTATGGAAGCCAATTTGACAATAAATTATATTTAAAAAAAAGAAACATAGGGGCGCCTGGGTGGCGCAGTCGGTTGGGCGTCCGACTTCAGCCAGGTCACGATCTCGCGGTCCGGGAGTTCGAGCCCCGCATCAGGCTCTGGGCTGATGGCTCAGAGCCTGGAGCCTGTTTCCGATTCTGTGTCTCTCTCTCTCTCTGCCCCTCCCCCGTTCATGCTCTGTCTCTCTCTGTCCCAAAAATAAATAAACGTTGAAAAAAAAAAAAATTAAAAAAAAAAAAAAAAAGAAACATAATATTCCAAAATCTAGAGTAAACAAATCAAATAGATTCAAACAAATTAAAAGGCAACTAATCACATTACAAAATGTTCTTCACTGTGTAAGAGAATTCAAAGTTGTCTTCATTGGTGAGCATTTCATTTTTAACGAATTATTTAACTAAGAGAAGCTGGGAACAAGGGACTTTTGTCCCTTTTTGTTTTTGTAAAGCTATTGCCAATTAAAGCTATATCACAAATTGTCTTTGCCTTCAGCTTATAGGATCCTTTGGATCTGAACTTTAAAGTAAACTATAAAACTCTTAAACAAAAACACTGGAGAAAATCTTAATGACATTGGGTTTGGCAGTGATTTTTTTTTTTTTTTTGGATAATGACCCCATAAGCATAAGCAACCAAGAAAAAGTAGATAAATTGGACTTCATTAAAATTAAGAATTTTTATGAATTTACAGGATACTATCAAGAATGCAAAAAGGCAACCTAGTGAATGAGTGAAAACTTTTGTCATGTATCCAATAAAGGATTAAAATCTATAGTATATAAAGAACCGAAACTCAACAATAACAAAAAGCTCAATTCAAAAATGGGCAATAATTTGACAATAAAATATATTATAAAAAGCAAAACAAAACAAAAACCCCAAATGGTCAGTAGAGTTGTTTAAATATGTCTCAAAAGATGATATAGAGCTGGCCAATAAGCACATGAAATAATGTTCAACATAACTAGTTATTAGGGAAATGCAAATCAAAGGCACAATGGGTACCACATCACATGTACCAGAGTGGTCTGTCATTTAAAAAACAAACAAACAAAAAAGAAAAATAATAAATGTTGGCAAGTAAGTTAAAAATGTAGAGCCCTGTGCATTGTTGGTGAGAATGTAACAAACTATAAAGATGATTCCTGAAAGAATAGTCTTGCTGATGGGAATGTAAAATGGTACAGCCACTGTGGAAAAGCTTGGCAGTTCTTCAAAAAATTAAACATAGACTTAAAATAAGACCCAACAATTCCACTCTTAGGCATATATTCAAAAGAAATGGAAGAAGGGACTTGAACAGATATCTCTCCGTACACCAGTGTTCATGGAACCATTATTCACAATAGCCAAAAGGTGGGAACACTTCAAGTTCCCATCAATGAAACATGAAGTGGAGAAACAAAACAAGGTATATAAGTACAATAGAAAATACTGTTCAGCTATAAAAGGGAATAAAATTTTTATATATGCAAGAATATGGATGGACATTGAAAACACCATGCTTAGTGAAATAAGCCAGACACAGAGGGGCAAATATTGTGAAATTCTATTTATATGAAGTACCTAGAAGAGGCAAACTCAGTAGAGACAGAAAACAGAACAGAGGTTATCAGGGGCTGGAAGGAATGGAGTTACTGTTTAATGGCTCTATAGTTTATGTTAAGGATACTGAAAAGCTTTGGGTATGGATTGTGGTGACAGGTACACAGCATGTGAGTGTATTTAATGGCACTGAATGGTTACCAAATACAAATGATTAAAATGATAACAATTATGTATGTTTTACTACAATCAAATAATTAAGCAAGAAAAAAACCCAAAAATGATACCAAGTGTATCTCCCTCAAATGACTAAAATTGGGAACACTTACATCAATATGTGTTGGAGAAGATCTAGAACCACTGGATCTCTGATCTGCTGTCTGTGAGAATGTGAAGTGGTATGACCACTTGGTAAACAGTGTAGCAGTTTATTATAAAGTTAAATATATACTTGTCATATGACCCACCAACTCTATTCTTGAGTATTTACTCACTACAAATGAAAACATAGGTAGTCACAAATATTGCTATACAAATATTTCTTTAAAAAAATTTTTTTAATGTTTATTTATTTTTGAGGGAGCGAGAGAGAGTGCAAGCAGGGAAGGGGCAGAGAGAGAGGAAGACACAGAATCCCAAGCAGGCTCCAGGCTCTGAGCTGTCAGCACAGAGCCCGACACAGGGCTTGAACTCATGAATGGTGAGATCATGACCTGAGCTGAAGTCAGGCACTTAACCAACTGAGCCACCCAAGCACCCCTCTATACAAATGTTTGTATACAAATGTTCATACAAATATTAATTTTGTAATAGTTCAAAATCAGAAATGATCCAAAGGTCCACCTTAACTGGATGGATTAAACAAATAAGTATTGTCTGTTACCACCATTTAAAAAATGAAAAGGCAAGTCATAAACCGTGAGAAAATAATTTCAAATTATGCATCTGATAAAGGGTTCCTATCCGGAATATATGAAGAACTCAGTAATAAGACAACCCACTTAAAACAATAGGAAGGGGCACCTGGGTGTCTCAGTCAGTTGAGCATCTGACTTTGGCTCAGGTCATGATCTCCCTGTTTGTGAGTTCAAGCCCCGCACTGGGCTCTGTGCTGACAGCTCAGAGCCTGGAGCCTGCTTTAGATTCTGTGTCTCCCTCTTTCTCTGCCCCTCCCCGGCTCTCACTCTGCCTCTCTCTCTCTCTCAAAAATAAGTAAACATTAAAAAATTTTTTTAAATAGGCAAAAGTTTGGAATACATGTCATCAGAAAATATGTACAAATGGCTGATAAGCATGTGAACACTTGTATACAGATATTCATATCATTATTCATAATAAACAAAAAGTGGAAGCAACCCAAATACCCATCAACTCATGAATGGATAAACAAAATATGTTATGTCCACACAGTAGAATACCATTCCTCAGTAAGAAAGGAACAATCTACTGATTCACACTGCAACATGTGTGAACCTCAAAACATTATGCTTAGTGAAAGAAGTCGGTCACAGAAGACCATATATTGTATGATTTCATTTTTACCAAGTGTCCAGAATAGGCAAATCTATAGAGACAGAGTAGATTAGTTGCTGCCTGGGGCTAAAGATAGGAACAGAGATTTACTGCAGATGAGCCCAAAAGATCTTGAAGTGATGGAAAAGTCCTAAAAGTGGATGGATCATTAGTGGTAATAGTTGTCCATATATAAATTATACCTAAAAAGTAATAAGAAGAATTCCAAGAGGGACATAGAAAACATTTACAGTCATTTATTTGCATGTCGGGTGCAGACTTTGATTTTACCTTGAGATGAATGTTGAATAATAGAAGTTTATTAAGAGGGGTACCTAGGTGGCTCAGTCAGTTAAGCATCTGACTTCGGCTTAGATCATGGTCTCACAAGTGGGTTTGAGCCCCATGTCAGGCTCTGCACTGACAGAGCCTGGAGCCTGCTTTAGATTCTGTGTCTCCCTCTCTCTCTGTCCCTCCCCTGCTTGTGCTCTCTCTCTCTCTCTCTCTCAAAAATAAAATAAAATAAACATTGAAAAAAATAATTAAAAAATTGAAAAATTTTCTTTAAAAACAAATTTAGTAAGAGACTTAAAACATCAGTAAGAGGCAATGTGTATGTACTCTACACCATCCTCCCAAAATATGTCAAGTTGACGATTTTTTAAAAAACTCAACTAAGAATAAACAAACGATAAAACAAAAACACTGTTAAGTGGAAAACATCAGCCACAGAATTGGGAGATAATTTGCAACCTGTAAAACAGATAAAGTATTAGTATACAAAGTATAGTAATCCTCCTGCAAATTAGTCATAAAGAGGCAAACACTCCAGTATAGAGATAGACAAGAAGGATGCCGGAGTGGCTCAGTGAGTTAAGCATCTGACATGGTCATGATGTCAGTTCGTGAGTTCGAGCCCTTCATCTCTGTGCTGACAGCTCAGAGCTTGGAGCCTGCTTTTAAAATTTTTTTTTAATGTTTATTTTTGACAGAGAGAGAGACAGAGCATGAGGGGGGAGGGGGAGGGAGAGGGGGAGACACAGAATCCAAAGCAGGCTCCAGGCTCTGAGCTGTCAGCACAGAGCCCCAGACGGGGCCCAAACTCACGGACCACGAGATCATGACCTGAGCCAAAGTCGGACGCTCAACCGACTGAGCCACCCAGGTGCCCCAATAAAAAAATGTTTTTAAAGGAATGGACAAGAAATATAAGCAAGTTATTACCAAAAGAGGAAAACTAAACAAATAAACATTTAAAAAATTTAAGAGTGAGGTCAGCAAGACAGAATAGGAAGCTCCAGTCCTTGTTTCCCTATAGAAACACTGACTCAACAATAGTATATGACCCAAAGAGCCTTTATTTGAAAACTCCAGAAACAATTAAGAAGTTACAATACTCCAGGCAAGCTCAAAGTCAAAAATGGCCATATTGAAATGGGTAAGAAAGCCATTTTATACCAACCACTGTAGCCCTTCCCCTAAGCTGGCTCAGCTTGGTGGGACTGGGAGGAAAATTCTAGCTTTCAGCTTGTCCCTTGAGGGAGAAAGAAAAGAATGGAATATGTTCAGTGTTCTTGCTTTTGGGGGGGCTGCCTGAGGGACTGCCTCAGGTAGCTTACCTGACTCTGACCACTGATGGGGAATGAGCAGACTTTCAATACCTGGAGAGCATGAATGTTAGAGAGCCCTACGCTGCTTTTTGTAGCCCCAGGGAGCTGGCAGTGCTGCAGATGGAGGTTGGTGTAAGGAGAAAACACCCAACTCACAGCTTCTGTCTGGGTGGGTTGGGGGGTGGGAAAGAAGAGTAGAATGTGTATCTAATGTTCCAGCTTCTGAAGGGGCTACCCTAGGGATTGGTTTTTGTCTCCCCTGACTTGAAGCAGCCCACTTTGAAGGTCAGAGGGGCTGCAGAGAACAAAAACTTAGTGGCTTGTTGTAGCACCAGAGAACCTGCAGTACCACAGACAAACACCAGAGGGAGGAAGAGATTGCAAACTCCTGAAAAACTGGCAAGCTCTCTGGGAAATTACATAAGCCCAGAGAAGACACATCCCTAGAAAAGATTCAAAGGACCCCCAGATTCTCTCACCAGGTTGATTAGTGAAAGTTCCCCTGTACAAAGCCAGTGCATAAAGACTAGAAGAAGTGGCTTTCTTCAATTGCATAAAACACAACAAAAAATAAGGCACACAAAGAAACAGGTAAACATGGCCCAAAGGAACAAAATTAATTTGCACAAACCTACCCTAAAGAAATGAAGAGCTATGAATGAACCACCTGACAATTAAAAATAATCGTCCTAAAGGAACTCAATGCACTACAGTAGAATACAGATAAACAACTAAATGAAATCAGAAAAATGTGTAAACAAAATGAGAATATCAACAGATACAAATTATTAAAACCAACCAAACAGATACTCTGGAGCTGAAGAAAAAAATAACTGAATTGAAAAATTCACTAGAGAGGTTCAACAATAGACTGATCAAGCAGTTAACTTGAAGACATGTCACTTGAAATTATCAAATCAAGGAATAAAAAGAAAAAAGAATGAAACGTTAATTAAACCATAGAGCTTATGAAACATCATCAAGTGAACCAATTGTATGTTTTGTGGGAGTCACAGAGGAAGTGAGAGAGAAAAAGACAGAGAACTATCAAATCTGAAGAAGGAATTAGACATCCAAATTCAAGAAGCTCAAACTCCCAACTAAAATAAACCCCAAAAGACCCATGGCAAGTTATGTTGTAATTAAACTGTCAAGAGACAGAGAATGTTGACAGTAGCAAGAATACAAGGAATGTAACACATATAAGGAAACTCCAGATTGTCAGTGGATTACTCAGCAGAAACATTAAGGCCAGAAGGGAGTGAGATGATATAGCAAAGTGCTAAAACAAAAACCTGCCAATCAAGATTATTATATGCTGCAAAGTATCCTTCACAAATGAAGGAGAGGGGTGCCTGGGTGGCTAAGTCGGTTGGGTGTCTGACTTCAGCCCAGGTCATGATCTCACAGTTTGTGGGTTTGAGCCCCGCATCAGGCTCTGTGCTGACAGCTAAGAGCCAGGAGCCTACTTCAAATTCTGTTTCTCCCACTCTGCCCCTCCCGCTCTCACTCTGTCTCTCTCTCTGTGTCTCAAAAATGAATAAACATTAAAAAACTTGAAAAAAATAAAAGGAAAGTGGAAAATTCACAAATATGTGCAAATTATACAACACATTTTTGAACGAGTCAAAGAAGAAATCACAAGGGAAATTAGAAAATATGTTCAGACAAATGAAAACACAGTATACCAAAATGTATAAGATGAGGGAAAAGCAGTACTAAGAGGAAAGTACATAGCAGTAAACATCTTGTTTAAAAAAGATGATCTTGGGGCATCTGGGTGGCTCAGTTGGTTAAGTGCCTGACTTTGGCTCAGGTCACGATCTTAGGGTTTGTGAATTTGAGCCCCGCATCGGGCGGCTTCGGTTCCTCTGTCTTCCTCTCTCTCTGTCCCTCCCCCGCTTGTGCGTGTGTCCTCCCTCTCTCTCTCTCTGTCTCTCAAAAATAAACGTTTAAAAAAATAAAAATAAAAGATCTCAAATCAGCAACCTAACTTTATACTTCAAGGAAGTAGAAAAAGGAGAATAAACTAAACCCACAGATAGCAAAAACAATGAAATAGTAAAGGTTACAGGAGAAATAAACTAAAGAGAGAATGGGAAAAAAACAAAGAATTCGATTTTTTAAAAGATCGAGAAAACTGTCAAACCCTTAACTAGACTAAGAAAATCAGCAAGAAGACTAAAATAACAAATATCAAATGAAAGAGAAGACATTACAACTCATTGCAGAAAAATAAAAAGAGACTACTATGAACAATTATATTGCAACAAATTGGATAATCTAGAAGAAATGGATAAATTTTTTATAAACATACAGCCTACCAAGAGTGACTCATAAATTTAAAAATCTGAACAGATCTACAACAGGAAGGAGAAAGCCCAGAAAAGCCCAGAACTGGATGGTTTCACTAGAGAATTCTACCAAATATTTAAAAAATTAATACCAGTCCTTCTCAAACTCTTTCAAGAAATTGAAGAGGCGGGAACACTTCAAAACTCATTTTATGAGGCCAGCATTACCCTGATACCAAAATCAGATAAATACACTACAAGAAAAAAAAAAAACTGCAGCAATATTCATGATGAATATTCATGTGTAAAAATCCTCAGCAATATACAAGTCAACCAAAGTCAGCAATTAAAAAGATTCTGCATCATGGTCAAGTGGGATTTATTCCTAGCATGCAAAGTTGGTTCAACATTCAAAAACCAATTGGTGTAATACACCATATTAACAGAATGATGGACAAAACCAAATGATAATTTCAATTAAAGCAGAAAAAACTATTTGATAAAATTCAACATCCTTTGATGATAAGAACATTCAGTAGAGTAGGAATACAGGGAACATACTTCAACAAAATAAAGACAATGTGTGAAAAGCCCACAGCTAACATCACACTTCATGGTGAAAGACTGAAATTTATTCCTTCTAAAATCATGAACAAAGCAAGGATACCCTCTCTCACCACTTCTTTTTAACACAGTACTAGAAGCACTGGAGCCATTAGGCAAGACAAAGAAACAAAAAGCATCCAAATTTTAAAGGACCGCTTATTCTGCTTATACATGACATGATGTTATATGCAGAAGACCCTAAAGATTCCACAGAAAAACTATTAAAACTAGTAAATTAACTCAGTAAAGTTACAGGATACAAAATAAATACTCAAATATCAATTGTGTTTTATACACTAGCAGTGAGCAGTTTTACAAAGAGATTTTTTTTATATAAAAAACCCATTTACAGTAGCATCAAAAAGAATAAAATGTTGAGGAATAAACTTAAGGAAATGAAAGACTTACATACCGGAAGCTACAAAATGTTGCTGAAAGAAATTAAACATGACACAAATACATAAGAGGCATTCCGTGTTGAGGGACTGGAAGACTTAATATTGTTAAAATGTCCATACTACCCCAAGCTGCCCATAGATACAATGCAGTCCTATTAAAATCCAAATGGCATTTTTCTTTTGCAGAAATAGATTTTTAAAAAAGTCCTAAAATTCATATAGAATCTCAGAAGACCCCAAATAGTCAACAACCTTGAAAAGAGAAAACTAGAGGCCTCACCCTTCCTGATTTCAAAACATATTACAAAGCTAGTCATTAAGCCACTTTGGTACTTGTATAAAGCCAGACACAAAGACCCACAGAACAGAATAGCAAGGAAGTGGCAAAAAGATACCTGTAATGTCATCATTACATAAAGTTTTAAAACACTCAATACACACATATAAAGTAAAAGTGTTAAAACTAGACAGAAAGAGGGCGCCTGGGTGGCTAAGTCTGTTGAGTGACTCTTGATTTAAGCTCAGGTCATGATCTCATAGTTCCTGAGATCAAGCGCCACATCACACTCTGAACTGACAGCTCAGAACCTGCTGGAGATTCATTCTCTCTCTCTCTCTCTCTCTCTCTCTCTCTCTCTCTCTCTCTCTCTCAAAAATAAATAAACATTAAAAAAAAAAAAAAACTAGACAGAGAGGACTCCCATCGTTAGGGGAGTGCTAACTCCTGGGAAGGGGAAGAGAAAATGAGACAGGAGAGGGTGTTTCAACTGTAACTGAAACATTTTTATTTCTTTAAAACGTCAACTAGAAATATCACTAAAATGTTAGCATTGTGAAATCATGGCAGTGAGTGCACAGTTGATGTTATAGTAATTCCCTATGTTCTATACATCATAATTTCATAATTAGACTTTTTAAAAATGAAAATACAGTGCTAGCTGGCAAAATACCAAAAATTAAAAGATAAGATTCATAATAAAGGAATAATTCCCTGCCACAGGGTCTTATTTCCAAAATGGCAGTTGTAGTTCATGAAAAAAAAATCATTTTTAATCAGCCTTAGATTGCTTAATATTGATTCCTCTCTGCACTCTGCAGTATTTTTTCTCCTTTACAGTGTCTTTCTGCACTGTACCCATTATTTGACTATACTGGTCTTTCAGATTCTTTCTTCAGAATGTGTACTTTTCATTTTCTCACCCTCAGGACAGAAGAGGACAGCAGTTCAGAAAGGCATCTAAACTCCATTGACCACAATTAGGAAAGCCTGCTGGAAACTATTAGCTAATATACTCTTTACATCTGAGAAATTTCCATTTGTGCCAGATTGGGTCATTTTGTGGGGCAGGTTAATTCCCGAGTTTATGATTGCTTCTTCAGTAAGGATGTATGTTTTTAAAAAAAAATAATATGCACATTCCCTGGCACAGAGCAATTTTCTGAAGGATGCCCATGCTGGCACCCCAGCTGGCAGTAGCATCAAGGATAACATGGTGATTAATTTGGTAATAGTTTAAAAACGTTTTTAGTCAAAGCAAATCATTGATGTAATTAGTAGAACTCTTAACTAATTTACGAAGAATATGAGATGCATATGCTAGTAGAATGTCCTTTGGACACTGATACATCTGATACATTCCTAATTTGCTCTTTTGAATGGTGTTTACTATGGAGTCTTAATTTTTAGAATTCAACAAGAAATTTTTACAGGTATTTTTTTGAATGTGTTGAATTTTTAGAGAAATTCAATTAAGTTCATTTATAATTATCAGAAGATTGAATTTAAAAAAGCAATTTGATGCTCAGCATTCTTTTTGAGTCTCTTTATGAGCGTTTAAAGTTCTACTTTTAAGACCTCAAGCCAGGAAGTTCTGTTCTCCATCCATAAAAGAACCTGGATCCCTTAAAGCTTATGTGAGACTCAGAACTCCACATCTACAGCTCTCCAGTGAATTATAAATCCAACCAAGCATGTTCTCTTGTCTCAGTTAGAAACTGGTTTCATGAAATCAGGTAGTGAAATGCCATCATGATAACATTTGAAAGAGCTGCCAAACATGCTGGAGCCATTATATTTGTTGCTGTCATAAGTTATAATAATAACTAAAATATGCATCATAACAATATAAATTTGCTATATATATATGAAGTTATCTGTGCATTTCTAAGATTTAAAAATCAAAAAAGTTGAATAAGAATATAGCATAGTGGGCAGACTACTTTCCAGTACACTTGAATGCAGATATTCCCATTATTTATGAAACTTGAATTTTATCATTACTTACCTTCTGCTTGGAAGACTTGAAATGTTCAAGTCGCCAAGGGCCTCTCAAACTTAAACACCATACAAACAATGCTATTCTGTTTTTCTCTGTTGTTTTTTTTTTTTTAAAAGAGGGCATCTGTACATTTTTTTCACTTTTTGCTACTTGAATGTTTCAAGTTCATTTCAAAAGACTCAAAAGTCTCTTAGAAAATATAAAAGTTAATCTCATAACTTTGATGCATAAAATGTCAGAGGAACAAAAAAAATAGGAAAATCTGTTTGGTTTCCTTTTGCATTCTTTTTAGACGCCTGATAAATGGCCTTGTCATAGCATTTTAAATAGAATTTCACTTGCCACCAACTAAAATCAACAATTCAATGACAGAATGTTTAAATTCTCTCCTGTTCTTTGCTATAAACCGTCTAGAAGGAATGACATTCTGGACTTTCTGAGCATCATCAGTTTATCTTGTAGTTAGTTCTGTGGTTTGCTGCAGATGGTTTGGAAACTTCAACATAGCCACATGAGAATGATGTTTCTAGCAGTATATGGTTACTGTTGAACCTTCTGCAGTTGAATTCTTGTGCAAAAATCATTTGGAAGTGTTGCTCTGGCAATTAATCAAGACATAATGCTTAGTGTACTCCAGTCTCGAAAGTGTTGCCTAACTCTAGTTGAAGTTGGATCTCCACACTCTGGCAAGCTCAAAACCAAAAGAGGGAGCCATGAAGGCTGTGAGCACCTTGAAGCCCTTCAGAACATTATCAGTTGACCTGCATTTAGGTAGGTCAACTGAAAAGCTACTGAAATTTATATGAAACTTTAGTGTTTTTTTTAAAGTAGGCTCATGCCCAGCATGGAGCCTAATGCAGGGCTTGAACTCACGACCCTGAGATCAAAACCTGAGCGAGATCAAGAGTCAGGTGCTTAACCAACTAAGCCATCGAAGCACCCCAAAAGACTTTAGAAATTTTCACAAAATTCTCTTGGACCTTTTCAGCCTGATTGGGAGATACAGTCTGCATCCCATAAATTTCAGTGCTTGATAAATGCCCTTGTTGCCAGGATTGTCTTTTCCATACACCTAGTAGCCAGTGATAGTCTCTGAGCCCTCTCTTCTAAGGTAATGAGAGAATGGTAAAAATTTTAAGATAATGAGGGAAAAGTTGGACTTAACAGGTTCTTCCAGAGAGGATTGCTGAAGGGCAAGATCACCACCTCCCTGCTTCATTCAGAGTTCTAGATTTATTGAGTACATGTAACTATTTTTCCATTTCTCAGATACACATCAGGCCCTTAATACTCTATGCAAAATATTCTGCTAGATTCTGTGCAAAATATACATGAAAAACAGTCCACATTACAGACATACACACAACAACTCTTCCCTTCTCCAATCCCACCCAGTAAGTTCATAAATTCCAAAACTTTATGGTATTTACAACTCAAGCTAAATATGTCTTTTCATTAAACTTAGATAATGGACTCAAAAACACAATTATTTTTAAATCTAAAACCACCTTGGTGGTTAGAGAAAGACAGTAAAGCATAGTGGAAGATACCTGTGGTTGAAGAGACCTCAGTCATTTAGGAAAGTGGTAAAGAACAAGAAGTGGATTTTGCAAAAGGTAATTATTTGAGGAGAAAAGACAAACTGCACATAAGAAATCATTAGTGTAGTTTGACAAAAAATTTATCTCTGAGAATTTTATTGTTGATTATCAAGAAAATATAGCTAAACTAAAACAAAAAAGACAAAACAAAAAATCTTAAACATAGTTCTATCATGTCTATTAAAGTATTCAGATTGTTACTAGAGATTGATAATCATCTAGTTCTCGGGACTGCTACTGAAGAAGTAGTGTGGAGCAATGTTTCTCAAATTACAGTAGGCATAAGAATCACCTGATGTTAAGATGTTAAGGAACAGATTTCTTGGCCCCATTCATAGGGGTGCTGTTGCTGGTGATTCTGAGGACCATATTTTGAGTAGCTCTAATGTAGAGAACTTGGCCAGATCCTAAAGATTAAAGTGCAAGAGAGTAAGATGAAAATGTAATATAAGAGACAAAATCAAGTGGTGAACTAAACTCATGCATGACCTAGCATTCACTTTATCCTCCCAACTCTTAGCATTGATGGAGAAATTTTAACAAATATATAATACTAATAAATAAGGGAGCATTTGATGACCCACAAGTTACAAGAAAGACTTCAAGTGGCAGGTTATGGGATATTTTTGAAGGAAAATATCACAGCCCAAAAAGCTTGCAAGAGAAAACTACTGCAAAAGGTAAAAGTAACATTGGAGTGGATTCATGGAGCAGGAGGTACCTGGCAGCCAACAAGACAGCCTGTTGCACTGCCTCAATTTACAGAAGCCAGCTAAGGGCTAGGCCCTCATGCAGTCCTTATCTGCTGCCTTCAAACAAGAGACAACAGAAGTGTCCTGTTTCCAGCAGGAAGGAGGGAGAAGATTTGGAGGAGGAATGAGCATCAAATGGCTATTAATTCCCAGCCATTCTGGGGGTGCTCCAATGCCCAGAGTGCAATTTATTGGCAACCCCAACCAGGAATACATCCTGACCCTCTCCACAAGTACCAGAGGAGGCTGTGGTAAAAAGCAGTCATGGAGAGGCTAGTGGGAAATCCCAAATTCCAGAGAGGGGAAACAAAAATCCTTAGATATTCATGGAAAACCAACACCATAAGGAAAGATGAACTAAATGCCACAAAACAGAAGATACGTTACCTAAGACAAGCAAGTGGTTTAAAAAAAGGGGGGGATGATAATTAATGTCTTAAAAATAATAAGAGAAACTATCAAATCCTTGAAATAGAAATAAATTGGTTATGTTTTTAAAAGAGGGGACTCATAGACGAAAAAAAAAAAAAGACTGAATAGGGGGGTGCCTGGGTGGCTCAGTCGGTTAAGTGTCCGACTTCAACTCACGTCACGATCTCGCGGTCCGTGAGTTCGAGCCCCGCGTCGGGCTCTGGGCTGATGGCTCAGAGCCTGGAGCCTGCTTCCGATTCTGTGTCTCCCTCTCTCTCTGCCCCTCCCCTGTTCATGCTCTGTCTCTGTCTCAAAAATAAATAAACGTTAAAAAAAAAAAAAAAAAGACTGAATAGGAAATACAGCTGAATAGTAAGTAATGACTTCAAAGATTGAGCCAAATAGTTCTCCTAGGATAAAGTACAAAAGGGCAGAGTAGTAAAAAGTAAGAAGGTGAGGGGTTGTTTTTGTTTTTCTTTTTCTTAATACAAGAGATCAGAAGGGGATGTCAGGGAAGATGATGGAGGAGGAAGTACCAGGAATCCATCCTTTACTTAGACAAAAATTTTACTGACAGACTGTGTCTGATGTAACTGTTCTGGAGCTCTGAAGTCTGTTTGAAGGCTTACAGCTTTTGGGGGAAGGCTTGGCCAGTAAATTGTTCATTTCAGCTATTACCATGGTAGAGACTACCCATAACCAATCCCCTAGACCCGTGGTGGACAGTTGTACCTGCATTTCTAGACAGGCTTGCAGTAGCCGGGGTGGACAGTGCTTGAGTTTTGATCTCGTATCAAAAGATAATACACACATATGAAACAGCCATTATAGGGGCGCCTGGGTGGCGCAGTCGGTTAAGCGTCCGACTTCAGCCAGGTCACGATCTTGCGGTCCGTGAGTTCGAGCCCCGCGTCGGGCTCTGGGCTGATGGCTCAGAGCCTGGAGCCTGTTTCTGATTCTGTGTCTCCCTCTCTCTCTGCCCCTCCCCCGTTCATGCTCTGTCTCTCTCTGTCCCAAAAATAAATAAACGTTGAAAAAAAAAATTAAAAAAAAAAAAAAAAGAAACAGCCATTATAATACTCCTGCCTTGTGGGGCAACTGTGTGGTTCAGTCAGTTAAGTGTCTGATTCTTGATTTCGTCTCAGGTCATGATCTCATGGTTTGTGAGTTTGAGCCATGTTGGGCTCCATGTTGACAGTGTGGAGACTGCTTGGGATTCTCTGTCTCTTCCTCTCTCCCTGCCCCTTCTGAACTCACTATTGCATGCTCTCACTCAAAAAAAATAAACTTAAAAAAAAATTTTTTAATGTTCTTGTAAATTAATCATGAGAAATTGGTCATGAAAAACTTAATAAAAGGATTGGAAGATAAATTAGAAAGTTCTTTTAAATCTAGAGTAAAAAGACCAAGAGATGAAAAATAAGAAAGAAAAGACAGCAAAGTGTCCAGGAAATTCAATATCCAGAATCATTGGAGTTCTCATAGAAAACAGATTGAAAAATGGATAGGAAATTGTCAAAGAAACAATCTAATAGAACTTTCCTTATTTAAGATCCACTGAGTGCTGACCACAATGAATAAAAATAAATCCATACCAAAACATATCAGTGTAAAATTTCAAAGAGGATTTCCAAAAGCCTCCAGGGAGTGAAAACAGGACTTACATAAAGGATGAAAATTCATAATAGCATGGAGCTTCTCAGAAACAACACTGGAGGAAGCTAGAAGGCATTAGAACCACACCCTCACAATTTTGTTGGAAAATTACAAGATTTCTATACTCAGCCAAAGTGTTAATCAAGTGTGAGAGTAAAATAAAGATATTTCCAGACATGCAAGGTCTCAAGTACTTTATCACTCATGTACCTTTTTCCACATAAGAAGAATGAACCAAGAAAGAAAAAGATACGGGGTTCAGGAGAGAAGTGAAGGAAATTCCCATGACAGAGACCAAGATGTTAACTGTACAGAGGGAATAAAAAGCAATCTGCCTGGATTGGAACAGGTCAGAGGGTTCTAGGAAAAATTTCTTTAATATGATGAAAATGGTAGTATGTCAGATGTATTTGAATGTATTGCAAGGAGATTATGCACTTGGGTTGGAGTTTGGGGAAAAGTAAACTGGTAGTCTCTTGGAATGCAGTTAATATGCAAATACTCACACAGGGTCACTGATAGACATATGCATAGATACCACTGCAGCAGTGTTTTTAGTAATAAACTATAGCAGTAATAGTAACAGTAATTCTCAGCAGTAATATTGAAAAATTAGAAATAACCTAAATGCCTATAAATAGAGGCTTTGTTAAATTATAGAACACACATTTAAAACAATTTTTTTTTAATTTTTTTTAATGTTTATTTTTGAGACAGAGAGAGACAGAGCATGAATGGGGGAGGGGCAGAGAGAGAGGGAGGCACAGAATTCGAACAAGGCAGCCTCTAGACTCTAAGCTGTCAGCACAGAGCCTGATGCGGGCTCGAACTCAGGAATCATGAGATTATGACCTGAGCTAAGTTGGACATTTAACCTGAGCCATCCAGGTGCCCCTAGAACATACATTTTTTAATATGAGGCAGCAAGTAAAAAAAAAAAAGTGAGGAACAGCTTTATGTTCTCTGCTGTGGTTCCATTTGTGTTTCAAAAAGCACATGCTAAATTTCTAGATTTATATATGAATATAGCTAGGAAAAGCTCTAATAGTGTACATCTCAAACTTTCATTTTATTGATCTCTAGTTGATTTATTCATGTAACATCTATTTCTTGAGCATATATGTGTATGTGTAAGGAATCATTTCCTGTATGCTAGAAACAGAGCAGAGATCAAAATAGAAAACGTATCTGTCCTTATAAAGCTGATATCCTAACAGGAAGAAACAGATGATGAACAATAAATAAATAAATACATTATAGGTCAGGTGATGAAAAGTACTCTGAAGAAAAGTAAAACAGGGTAAGTGAGATCAGAGATACACAGTGGGGTGAGATGGCATTTTCTCTATTAAGCTCTGCTGTTCACTGGGGCTTCCTGGAGTTATGGACAAGTTCTGGAAATTTGCAGTGTTCAGTACTGTAAGCCACTAGCCTCATGTACCCATTGAACATTTGTTATGTGGCTGGTGCAACTGAGAACAGGAATTTTGAATTTTCTTTCATTTAAATTAAATTGCCACATGTAGCTGATTGCTACCATATTGGTAAGTACATTTAAATGGGATGGTCAGGGATGCCATCACATAAAGCAGCATTTGAGCTGAGATTGATATGGAATGAAGGAGCTAGCTAGCCGTGAGTTCTGGGCAGAATGAACAACAGGACCCACCTGGAGTAGTTAGAGGCCTAGAGGACTGGAGTAGGATGAGCAAGGGAAAACGTGGAAGGAGATGAAGCCAGAGAAACAGAAGGGGCCCTGTCATGAAAGGCCTCAGCGGCCAGTATAAGACTTTGCTAGTTCTCTGAGGTGGGAAGCCATTGCAAAGCTTTGAGCAGACAAGTGAAGTGATCTGAATTTTTAAAGAGTTGCTGGAATTGTTTTAATGATAAACAGTGGGAGTGAAGACAGAAGCAGGGAGAACTTAGAAGGCTCCTACGGTAACCTAGGCTGGAGGTGATGGTGAATTAGGGGGTAGTGAAGCGCATGTAGGGAAGTTGTCAGATAAATTGATGGTATTTACTGTTGGATTAGGTAAGGGGCATGAGAAAGGGGGGAATCAAGGATGGCCTTCAAAGCCTGAGGAAATGAGATTGTCAGGACTGGGGAAAGAATGTTTGGGGAAGGAATTCAAGAGTTCTGTTTTGGGCATGGTAAATTGGAGGTGCCTCTAGATAGTTATGCCAAAGTCTTGAGAATAAGTGGTGTTAAAATGGGACTAAAGGATTTCTTCTAGAGAATGGAGTAAGAGAAGAATTCATAGATGGTGTTAGGGTAGCCCCCTTTATGTGAGGGACAAAGCAAGTAACTTGTCAATCTTAGCATGAAGATTTTCTAAGATTTGGATAATTATTTGTTATTCATTCCATAGAATGGCTCCTGAAAAGATAAGGTTCCTGTCGCAAGTTTGTGTACCACTTGTAACTCTGCCAGATATCCAACCACTGGTGGAGGCTCTGCTCACCTACCATGGACATGAACCTCAGGAAGTGCTCTGGCCTGAATTCTTTGATGCTGTGAATGAGGCCTTCTTACTGTAAGTGATACCATTTACTCTCTCATCCAGCATTGTTTTTCCTTGTCTTAGAATACTTCAGCATATTGGAAATGTGGTTTTCAAACTTTGGTTCCAGTACCACTCTATGATCGTAGAGATTATTGAGGATCCCAGTGAGTTCTTTTTTTAAAAAATGTGCATTGTATTTATCAATATTTTATCATATTTGAAAATAAAACGATATTCTAAAAGTATTCATTTTCAAATAATAAATTGATTACATGTTCACATAAATAGCTTATTTTTATTAAAAAGTGATCTTTTCCAAGAAAATATGTATACCAGAAGCAGCATTATTTTACATTTTTGCAAATCTCTTTATTGTCTGATGGAAGACAGCTGGGCTCTCATACATGTTTCTGTGTGCAGCCTGGTACAGCCTGGTATGTTGTTTCCATTGAAGTGTAGAAAATTCAGCCTCATAGAGATATATTGGAACAGACAAGAATACTGCAGTAGCCATCTCAGATAATTGTGGATTTTCAAAATGTTTTGAAAATGGTAGTGTTGTAAGGTTAGTTGCTATGCTGAATCTGAAATTATAACAATGAGCTTTTCATACTGTTACATTGAAACCCATTGGATGTCTGTGGTATACTTTTAAAAGCTCTTTTGCCCAAGCAGGATCTTGTAGCCTTATGCATGGTTCATTTGGAAAATACTGGTTTATTAAGTTATGTAGACCTTTTCAACCTTGACATATTTCATTTTATAGTATCAAAACTTACATTCATTCTTGTCAGCACCAAGCCCATCAGAAATGTCTTCAGGTGTTGGGGAGCTGTCAAGCTCCCACTGACAGGAGTGAATTTTCCAGGATTCAAAGTCTGCTTAAACACTCACATTTATCATTGGCTACAAAATACTGTCACTTGTTTTCCTTGAAGTACAAGGGTCATTTCACTAATTTTTGAGAAAATGTGTGCCAAATACTCAACTCTGAGCAGCCACTGTTTGCCATTCTTCCATGTAAATTTCCATGACAAAAAGGTGGCCAGTTGATCTTGCAGCTCTTACACTTGCAAGTGCTTTTCCTCGGGACAACCACCCGGATTTGTCATGCAGCAGAAGGGCATTATGCATGCTTTCCTTTTCACCACACACAATGTTTTTTTTAATCAAAAGTATTCGCCAGTGTAAAATTCAGTAAGATTAATATTTTACGCTGCTTCATCAAACACATTTTTGTGTGAAACCGGCAGTGTTACTACTGTACACAGAGTGAAGGACACGGTGACCGTTTCCCTGTTTGACTCGTGCTGGGCACAGTGGTTTTGCTCACTAGTGCTGCTGCACTTCAAGTGCAAATGTCAGCACAGCTGTCCCAGGAAAAAACATGAGCTTCGGAATAGTTATTCAACACATTGATATTTCTCTACGACATGTGCGTACTGCCCAGTTCTCTTAACAGAACTCCTGTTGACACCTGTTGTTGTTGATACCAGATGAATACGAGCAACACAGCAAGTTCATCCACCTCTAGAGATTCAGTTTTAAGGCAGCAGTGTAATCCTCTTGATGAAATATTAATGTATTACATCTATGTTTGAATTATTTAATTCCTTTTTGTTTAGACTCTGAATGATTGGTCTCAAATTGGTGCCACAGTTAACTAGTACTACAACAGTAATTTGGAAACATTCTATTGAATATGGCACAATGAGGTAAATTATTAACATCTCTGAAGCCAGGGGAAAAATCGCTTTCCTCATATTTGCTTTCATTTATAGTTTAGTCCAGTTCCTTTGGAGTAGTTGTCTCCCTGTCATGAGTCAAAAGAAATACCTGATGTATTGGTTTCATCTTTTCACAAACAGCTGGAGATGAGAAAGCAAACATTTTAATTCTCTTTCATAAAGTCAATGATCCATTCTTAAGTGTAAGAAAATATATTATAGGGGTGCCTGGATGGCTCAGTCGGTTAAGCATCCGACTTCAACTCAGGTCATGATCTCACAGTTTTCTGAGTTCGAGCCCCTCATCGGGTTCTGTGCTGACAGCTTAGACCTGGGGCCTGCCTCAGATTCTGTGTCTCCCTCTCCCCCACTCATGCTCTGTCTCTCTCTCTCTCTCTCAAGAATAAATAAATGTTTGGGGCGCCTGGGTGGCACAGTCGGTTGAGCGTCCGACTTCAGCCAGGTCACGATCTCGCGGTCCGTGAGTTCGAGCCCCGCGTCAGGCTCTGGGCTGATGGCTCAGAGCCTGGAGCCTGTTTCCGATTCTGTGTCTCCCTCTCTCTCTGCCCCTCCCCCGTTCATGCTCTGTCTCTCTCTGTCCCAAAAATAAATAAACGTTGAAAAAAAAAATTAAAAAAAAAAAAGAATAAATAAATGTTTAAAAATAAAAAGAAAATATATTATAAATGAATTTTATTTTTGAATAACAAATGAGAAAATCTAAAAATGTCGTATTTATATATTTCTGAAGAATATCTAAGTATATGTACACCTAAAATAATTTAGATAAAATTTAGAAGAGTTTTCCAAAAATGTTTAAGTATTATTGCAAAACTAGACAATAAAGTGTACTTGCTTCCTGTTATGTTTCCATGTAGGTACAAGAGGAAATATCAGTTTGTTTAGTTATTTATCTACTTAATTATTTACTTACTTACATCCCCTCCACCCCCCCCCGCTTTATTGAAATATAATTGACGTATAACATTGTGTAAACTTAAGATGTACAAGTTAATTTGATACACTTTTTATGTTATAAAATCATTACCACCATAGCTGAGCTAACAAGTTCATCATGTCACATAATCACCATTTCTTTTTGGTGGCAAGAACATTTAAGATCTTCTCTCTTAGCAACTTTAAATATTGTTTCAACTAAAATTATATCAACTATAATCACTATAATGTACATTAGATCCCCAGAATTTATTCATCTTCTAACTGGAAGTTTATACTCTTTGACCAACATGTCCCCATTTCACCACACCCTAGTTCCTGGTAACCATCTTTCTAGTCTCTGTTTCTGTGAGTTCAGCTCTTTTAGATTCTGCATAAAGTGATATCATACAGTATTTGTGTTTCTCTGTCTTATTTCACTTTACTTAATGCCTTCAGGTCCATCCGTGTCACAAATTGCAGGATTTCTGTCTTTCTCATGGCCGAATAATATTCCACTACATAAATATACCACATCTTCTTTATTAATTCATCTACTGATAGACACTTAGGTTGTTTCCATATCTTGACTAATGTGAATGCTGCAGTACACATGGAGTACAGATATCTTTTTGAGATACATTTTCATTTCCTTTGGATATATTCCCACTAATGGGATTGCTGGATCATAGAGTCATTTTAATTTTAATTTTTTGAGGTATATCTGTTCTGTTTTCCATAGTAGCTGCACCAATATACATTCCCACCAATTGTGCACAAGGGCTCCCTTTTCTTCACATTCTAACCAACACATTGTTATTTGTTGTCTTTCTGATTCTAGCCATTTGGACAGGTGTGATGTGATGTTTCGTTGTGGTTTGATTTGTATTTCCCTGATGATTAGTAATGTTGAGCATCTTTTCATGTGCCTGTTGGCCATCTATATGTCTTTTTTGGAAAAATGTTTATTCAGATCATCTGCCTATTTTTTAATCAGATCATTTGTGGGTTGTTTTGTTGTTTTTTTGTGATGAGTTGTAGAAATTCTTTATATATTTTGAATATTAGCCCCTTCTCAGATATATCATTTGCAAGTATCTTCTATTCAGCAGGTTGTGTTTTCATTTTGCTGTGCAAAAGCTTTTTATTTTGGTATAGTCTCAATAGCTTATTTTTGCTTTTGTTTCCCTTGCCCAATGGAACATACCCATAAAAATGTGCCTAAGGCTAATGTCCAAGAGATGACTGCCTGTGTTTTCTTTTAGGAGTTTTGTGGTTTTTGGTCTCACAGTTAGATCTTTAATTCATTTTGAGTTTATTTTTGTGTATGGTATAAGAAAGTGATCCAGTTTCATTCTTTTGCATGCAACTGTTCAGTTTTCCCAGCACCATTTATTGAAGGGACTGTCTTTTCTTATCGTATATTCTTGTCTCCTTTGTCAGATTAAAGGACCATATAAGCATAGGTTTGTTTCTGGTCTCTCTATTCTATTCCATTGATCTATGTCTCTGTTTATGTGCCAGTACCGTAGTGTTTTGATTACTACAGCTTTATAGTATATCTTGAAATCTGGGATTGTGATACCTCTAGCTTTGGTGTTCTTTCTCATGATTGCTTTGGCTGTTCAGGTTCTTTTGTGGTTCCATACAAATTTTAGTATTATTTTTCGTGTTCTTTCCCAGCTTCATTTATTGATGAGACTGTCCTTTCTCCATTTTATATTTTTGGCTCTTTTGTCATAAAATGCATATATGCATAGACTTCTTTTTCAGTTCTCTGTTCTATCACATTAATCTGCATGCCTGTTTTTATGCTAATACCATACTGTTTTAATCACTATAGCTTTGTAAAATAGTTTGAAATCAGGGAGCATGATGTCTCCAGCTTTGCTCTTTCTCGAGATTGCTATGGCTATTTGGGGACTTTCAGAGATACATATAAATTTTAGGATTGTTTGTTCTGTTTCTATAAACTACCATTGGAATTTTGATTGTTGATGCAATGAATTTGTAGATTGCTTTGGGTATATGGACATTTTAACAGTATTAATTCTTGTTAGGTTTTTATAGATATTCTTTATCAGTTTGTGAAAATTGTCCTCTGTTCCTAGTTTACTGAGTTTTTGTATTGAATGGGTTTGGATTTTAGCAAATACTTTTTCTGCATCTATTGATATGATCACATGATTTGTCTTTTTTAGCCTGTTGATGTGATTGATTACATTAATTCATTCTCAAAAGTTAAAACAGCCATGCATACCTGTGACAAATTCCACTTGGTTGTGATGCAGAATTCTTTTTGCACTGTTAGATTAAGTTTGCTAATATTTAGTTGAGGATTTTTGTTTCTATGTTAAGGAGAGATATTGGTCTCTAAGTTTATCAAATTTATCCCCATAGAGTTGCTCATAGAGTTCCTTTATTATTCTCTTAATGCCCATAGTGATGTAGTGATGTCTTCTCTTTCATGTCTGACATTAGCAATTTATGTTCTCTTTTTCTTTTTTTTTTTTTTTTTCAGCTTAGCCTGGAGGGAGACTTAAATTGATTGTATTGATCTATTCCAAAACCCAAGAAAATCATTGATTTTCTCTATTGATTTCCTGTTTTCCGTGTTAATTGTTATTATTTCTTCTGTTTACTTTGCTCTTCTTTATCTTAATTAAGAGCTTAATTTGCTCTTCTTTATCTATATAGCTCCCTGAGGTAGAAACTTAGGTTGTTGATCTTAGATATTGCTTATTTTCTGAATATGCATTTAGTGCTATAAATTTTCCTCTAACCACTACTTTTGTTGCATACCACAAATTTTGATGAATTGTGTTTTCATTTTCACTTAGTTCAAGATAATTTTAAATTTCTCTTGAGGTTTCTTACTTAAGCCATGGGTTACTTAGAAGTGTGTTGTTGAATCTCTACATAATTTGGGATTTTCAAGTTATGTTTCTATTACTGATTTCTGGTTTATAATTCCTTTTTGGTCTTAGAGCAGATACTGTAT